>NC_090447.1:262020830-262326247 GCF_031143425.1 Pleurodeles waltl | reverse complement strand
AGAATAATCAAATTCGTTAAAGCTTTTCACTGCAAGGCCATTCTGAGATGATCCTAGGGAATGGCACTCCTCCCACGGCTTTGGATCACGTGGTTTGAGCAATTCATCGATTTGTCCTCTGGCAACATTGTTTTTTTTGCTTGGGGTTGTTGATACCAGGATTGCTTGTCAATCACTCTCATATGAATTAACTTAGCACCACAATTGCGTATACACCGAAAGGAAACTCTTTTCAATGGGTGAAATCTCAACCATATGTCTATTCGGTACGTTTGTGGCAAAGCCTGTCCCTTGATACTAGTACTGCAAAGAAGGTTCATAGGGACATTTACAATTGTGATTTAGAAAAGTGTCAGGTGAAATAATATTTCACTTTCATGGTGGAAAATATGTTTGTGAATCATACACATAGATCAGGGAAAACAGAGGGTAACAGGCCAATTACAGTAAGAGGGATAAAGAGAGGAAAAAAACTGAGTTGGGACTATCCAATCCACCAACAATCAAGAAAAGAGCACACAGCGGTGGAAAGAAGATAAGGGGAGGCTGTAGCGACCCCACCCCAAACCTCCTACTGCCCCACCCGCATAAAATGGATATACAAGTTCAACTTCGTTCTGCAAGGAAGACTGCAAAGGATCCCCTCAATATAAAGGTTACATAACAGGAGGGATTCAACACTTTGGCAATGCCATTTGCTTGGAAAAAGAAAATGAAATGGGCTGTTGAGGAAAGGCGTTCAGAACAGTTTTTTTCATTTACATTTTTCATAAACTCACACAACCCTTGTAGATAAGCGTATTGTTTTCTTCAGCTGTAAAATATCCAAACAATTAACTTTCTTAGTCCTCTCTCTTCGGGACACACATACAGTGACACCCTCATTAGTGTAAAAGGTCCTTTATTTAGGACAGGATTTAAACATAAAACAACATAAACTTCGAGTGTTTACCCCAACATTAACGAAACCCTAAATCTTCAAGATTTTCTTTGATCATTTCTCTCTCTTCCAAACATCTCTTCGCTTCTCCTCGCCTAGACACTCCCCTATTCCTCTCATGCCCTACTTGCTTCAAGCATACCCCCCCACTCTGACCCTTCACCTCCTTGTAATTCCCCTTGGAAGGGTGGACAAGCCCACATCTGGCTCTCCACCCTCCCCCATCTTTTGCCATCCAGCAAAACCCACTTGGCGTTTTGCTGCCCCACCCCAGGAAAAACAAATCTTCTTCAGGTCCCTTTTCTTTTTTTTTTGCCTTAACTCTTAAGCTTGTTCCCTGAACCACAGCTTCTCTCCCCATAGCTCACCTAACAGCAGCCTCAACTCTGTCAAATAGTAAGCGTTTCCCAATTGTGACAAGTGTACTCCGTCAGCTCTGAACAGTGTCTCGTCTTGCTCCTTGATGTCCTCGTGCTTAAGGACCTTGATCCCCTGAGCCCAACAAAATACCCTCATGGCCCTGTTCAGATTTTTGCGAGCCCGCTCAATGGCTCCATGTTTAACTGCCCCTCTCCAAACTCTTCTGGGCACAAATTCCGTACACACCAGGCATGTGCCATGTAACCTTTGTTTCAAAAGTTCCAGATCTCTCTGCATATGCTGTATAACTGTGAGCCCTGATAGCTTCACAAGGTCATTTTCCCCCAGGTGAATCAGCAGTAAATCAGGACAACCCCATTCCGGCAAACTAGCAGTGATAAATGGAAGCAAACTTCCCCACCTCATGCCACTCTTCCCCCACCAAAAAACTTTGTGGTGTCTGCTAGGGAGTCCCATTGCCCTGCTGTAAATTTGCTTCTCTGCAAACTTTGCTGCCCTGTGAACGAAGGAATGGTCGACCAGCCATGTCACCATCTTGTCTTTCTGTGGCCCAGCCACACATCCTGCAAAGAAAAAACACTGTAAAGGCTGTCATGAAAATCTAAACCCCCCACCCCATACATCTCAGTTAATCAAAAATGCTCTTGAACCAGGACTGTGTCACGGCCTCACATAACGCTTGCAGCATCTGGATTTCCATCTACCTATGGCCTTATTTCTAGCCCAGTCCCAACCTATATGAGCTGCCGCTGTAGCTGCGCCAATCCGAAATGAATGCGTGCCAAAGTCCACCGAGCGCCGGCCTGTTCGCCCAAGAGCCATTCTTAAAACCTGCAGCAGCTGATAACTAGTAAGCTTCACCCCTGTTCCAAGTACAAACGCCCCGTTCTCTCCGGGCCTGCATAGCCATTGCTTAAACAACATCCACTCCCTCACTGGGCACGCCAACTCATCCCCGCTGTCCAGCCATACCCATTTCCCCCTTCCCAAACTGGTCCATCTTCGAGCGCCTGAGCAAAATGCCCAACCGGTCCCCATGCATGCACACCTACTTTACCTTCACCCCAATCTCTTTCCCTACCCCCAACAATTCAGATACTCGGAATGCACCAAAAAACATCCAAACCATACACAGACAAAATAAACCCACTTCGTACTCATCCGTGCAGCATACTGGCAACACATGTAATAACTCAAGAAGTATTTCAAAAGTAATGGGTTCTCTGGCTGGTTTTCCTGCACTGGACCTAACCCTACCCCAACCTTTCAACATTCTACCTAACAAATCATTACGCGCTGGATCAGTACCAAAGAACAGTTTCCCATAAAACGAAACCCCAGCCAGTTTCCCCCCAATTGTTGCAGGAGATAAACCCTCTTCAATCAGAAAAAGCACAAAACGCAGTGCGCGGGCCTCGAGATCCTGCAGTCCCTGTGCCCAAAAATTTCCCACAAACAACTCAAAAGATTGAAACTCCAACCATGCAAGCCTGTAACTCTGCCGAGCGGACACTGCTAAAGACATCTCCACCAGCCCCGTGATCATCACGCCCCACACTCCCAAATGTCTGCCAGGACCGCAGTCTTGTTACATTCCGCTTCTGGTGCCAACTCGCAGAAACACTGCCACTGTGAACAAGACAGGGAATCTGCAATCTCGTTGTAAATCCCAGGTATGTGTACAGCTTTAAAAATAACATTTAGAGATAAACATCTAAGCATAAACTGTCTCAATAAGCGCAACACTCTAAGGTTCCTTGCCCGCTGTCTGTTGACTAGTTCCACAACCGTCATGTTGTCCACCTGGAAAACCACTGTCCTATTGGCCAACTCCTGCCCCCAGACTGCCAGTGCCACCAAAAGTGGAAAAAACTCAAGGAAGGCAATACCCCTCCCTTGCTGCACACATTGCGGGTGCCATGTCTCAGTGCACCACCTCCCGTCCCAGTACAGACCGAAACCCGAGGCTCCTGCTGCATCGGAAAAAATTTGAACCTGCCACACCATGTCAGTGTCCCCAAAAGACATGGGTACCCCATTGAAATCTTTCAGAAAGGTTTTCCAAACCTTAATGTCCTCTCTTAGGGCCAAAGAAACCCGTATCCTGTGGTGTGGGACTACTGCTCCTGACATAGATAACCCCAATCGCCTACAAAAGGTCCTTGCTCCCCTCACCACCCTGCAAGCAAAATTAAGGTACCCCAATAGTTTTTGTGCCGTTCGCAAATCCATCTTGCGAAGCACAAGCACCATGGTCAGAAACTCTAGGATCTCTGGCACTTTTGTCACTGGCAATCTGGCCACCAACGTGCTAGCGT
Organism: Pleurodeles waltl; assembly: GCF_031143425.1. Lineage (NCBI taxonomy): Eukaryota > Metazoa > Chordata > Amphibia > Caudata > Salamandridae > Pleurodeles > Pleurodeles waltl. Next base: position 262,322,608 of record NC_090447.1, on the reverse strand, counting down.
CCAATTCAATGCCCAAAAAGGTTAGCACTGATAATGGGCCCTCTGTCTTTTCTGGGGCCAAAGGCACTCCTGTCTGCTGAGCTAGTCTCTGAAAGTCTGCCAACGCCTGGGCACAGGCCCCAGATGTGGCCGTTCCTACAAATAGGAAATCATCCAGGTAGTGAGTCACCGTCCGGTGTCCACTCATTTTAACAAAAACCCTCATCAAGAAGGTACTAAAGTGCGCATGAGATAGCACAGCTTATGGGTAGCACCCGGTCCACATAAATGGCTCCTTCCAACTGCATACCCAGGATGTCAAAATCTGCTGGATAAATGGGTAATTACCTGAAGGCCGATTGTATGTCACATTTTGCCATTTCTGCCTTACGCCCACGCCTCAAAACTAACCTCACGGCATCGTCCACCGAGGCATAGACCACTTTGGAGTCCTCGTGTGCGATAAAATCATTGACAGACGTTCCCTCAGGCCATGACAAATGGTGAATTAACCGGAACTCACCTGATGCTTTTTTGGGCACGACTCCCAAGGGTGATATCATAAAATTATCACTTGGCCAATCATAGAATGGTCCTGCTATTCTCCCCAGAGCCACCTCCTTCGCCAATTTGTCGCGTACCACCTGAGGCTGTTCTTTTGCAGACCGCAAGTTGTCTGCCCACCTCCTATTCCGGGGGTCCCTGGTATCCCACCTGAAAACCTTCACGAAACCCCCACTTAAACTGACAGGCCTTATCAGAATCTGGATAGATGTGTAACCAAGGCAACAGAATCTCCAGCCTAACTGGCGTAGGACCCCTTTGGCGCAGTAGCCCCCTGCGTGCCCCTTTCTCTGGATGCCCTCCATTGTTCCGCTGGACTGGAAAGGGAAAAACATAGAGTGACTGGATGACGGCCCCCACACTTGGAGCAATCATGTCTGAACCTGCACTGTTGTCGTGAGCAGAACCCTTTACTGAAATTCCAACAAGCCCCCGTGGTGGGCACCGGGGTTTTGTTGACTGCGCCCACCCCTCCCTGGGCGGGACGAGACTGAAAAGGCTTGTAAGCTACTGGCAGCCCACTCGCCGTATGTGTGGAGGCCGAGGATTGAGCAGATGCCATCCATTGCATCCATAGTTCTGGGTCCACATCCCCCCATGGTTTTTCCAGATTTACACTCACCCTGGCCCTAAACTCTTCATCATTGCTCAGCCATGCAAAGCCCCCGAAATGCAACTGTGCCTTCCTTATGATGTCTATGAATTTGAAAAGTGCTATGGCTCTGTCAGGATATTTCTCACAATATATACTGGCGAATATCAGGAAAGCAGATGTCCAATTTTCCATTGTGATAGGAACCCTGGGCCTGCGTGCTAGTTCCCATTCTTCCTCCCTGGATCCCTCCTTGGACTGAATATCCCTATGTAAAAGCTTAAAAACATCAACATATTAATGGCTCCAAATTCTCGCTTTTGTTTTGTCAGCCACATGTGACCCCAGGGCCATGGCCTGTCCCATATACGGGAGCCGCTTCCTATGGCTTCCCCCTTCCTTGTCTTCCGCTCCTGTGTCATCCCCTGTCTTCTGACTGCCTGGTTCTGTAACTGATGCGGACAGGGCCTCCTTTTTCTTGTTCGCGTCCCCCTCCTGTCCTGACCTAACCCCGGGTGTCACTAAAACTGACCCATCCCCGACATCAATGGACTTGTGTGTGCATGAGCCCTTGGTGCCCCATCACCCCAAACTGACCACCATCTCCCCTTACCTCTATCCATTGCCCCCAGATTCTGCGGCGTTTTCCTCAATAACTGTCCCTGTGACGTCATTTGCCACACTCCTGATGGCCCTTCCGCCAAAACGGTGTCCTGTAAAACAAAAACAGAGGAAGAGGTTGCGCCGCACTTGCGCCCTCGCCCCCCCTTGTGACACCGCTCACCTCTGCCTCCTGAATCTCTCCTTCTTCCCAATCATCCCCTTCTTCCTCATAATCCAGCTCCACCTCCTCATCGCCTTCCCACTCACACCTGCTCACCACATACCCCTGTGGCTTCGCTGTTGTTGCAGCAGTTGTTTCTTGTCCCACATGGCGCGAACCATCAGTGTGGTACCCACGTTCCTGCGGTGTAGAGAAGGCCGCCGCATGCCCCTCTAGTGCTTCAGATCAATGTGCTGGGGCCGTGTTGCGCCACGTTGGCGTCAACTTCCTTCTGCCAAACTCAGTTGTTGGCATTGTCTTGCTTCTCCCCACGTGGCCATGTGCGACACCAGGGCTTCCAGCGCCGACCTGCCCTTCAGCTGCACTAGCCTCCTGTCTCCCCCCCTTCGGCCTGTGGTACCCAGACCCAACTCCCTGCCCCAGAACTGGATGGCTGTGGCGTCTGAGACATCTGTGGCCCTCCTGCTCGGTTCTCCCCGGGCTCCTAACTCCTCCCGGCCCTTACATAGCTGTGCCCATCTGGTCTCAGTCTCCGCAACGACCCTGCATTGCTCCCAGATCCTGGCCTCCACATCCCATGCCTCTGCTTGGTCCCAACCTGCCTGCCTGCAGGGGCCTGTGGACCCAGGGTCCTCCGCTTCCCCGCCCATTTGTCTCGCCTGTCTTGGTGCTGCCTTGGCTTTAGCCGCCCCCCCCACTGGCTTTACCTGTATATTTACCTCGTTTCCTGGCTGGGGCCCCGGCGCGCATATATAATTACCCACCAAAACCTGCTCTACCTAGCTCCGGGGCCGCAAAGCCTCAGGGACTAATTTACTCTCTACACAAACCCCACCACACTCGCCTGCTGTCCCAAAAAGGAGGGGATGGGCCTCAAACTCCGCTCCTTCCTAAAAACGGTCAGCGAGAAAAGAGACCGACCCGACCTCCCACCCCCCTTTTAAACCCTAAGCTAAAACCCACCCCACTTACCTGCAACCAATCCGGCTCCCTTGCGCCACTTCCTGTCCTTCCCGAACGTGCCCGCGGAGAGACTAGAGCAAGTCTCTCTCTCCGCGGGCCCCTCCGTTCTCTCTCTTCTTGGTCAATCTGAAGCCTAATAAACACTTTTTATTCACGAGCAGCTAAAACTAGTAAGCCTTGAATCAGATAATTAAAAAGAAGTCTACAAAAGTCTTCGCTCCCCAGAAGCGGCGTTTCTAATGGCAACCCAAAATGAAAACAGCACTCAATAATAATAAATATTAACGAGCAATCCAATACTTTAAAAAACAAAGTAGCACGTGTTCCAACCATCCAGGCGCTGTTTTCTCAACCACTATTCAAATGCTCATTCCCCTTGAAAGTTTTTCTACTCAGAAAATAATAATCACCATCTCCTGTTATTTTGCAGATATTATCCAAAACAAATTCTGACACTGATGATAAGAAATTGACGTCTTAGGCATTTCCCTTGCAGAAAACTGCCTGTTTGGTCAGTGTCCCAGCAAATCTGCATCCCTCCTCAAAACTCTGGCACTAATAAAGCTCTTTACTAGTGTGGGTGCTGCCATGCCAGCGACTTAGTTGACATCCTTTGTCAAAGCCAGAGAACCATTCGCCTTGTGTTAATACATGCCAGCCTCTCTCAAGTAGCGCACACACCTATGTTCTCCCATGAGTTAGACACAAGGGACCACTGACCTATTAATCACCAATAACCGCCCTGCAGGTTTATGTTAACAACTTTCTTAAGCTGTAGATGTGTTGTTTAGAAAGTGCTGAAGGAAAAAAAAATTGTCTATAGATAAAAAAGCTAAACGTGTGCTAGTTGAAAATGTAAAATATTAAGAAATAAGTAATTTTAATGTTGTTAGCTTTGAGGATTATTATATTGATAATATATATGATAATTGTGCCTCGGATACCTAAAGCATCACTGAAAATGCAACTGAAATTAGAGATGCTCCAATAATCAGAGTATCATTTCTGAGGGTGGATATTGTTTCTCTCAGACATTAAAATAGGTAACATAATTTTCAAGGCAAAGAGAAACACTATTTATTATTAAGTGTTATTCAAATAGAAGATCACTTTTGCAAATATAACGCTAGCAGCTATTGCCATATTTTCCACATTGCTCATTTTAAAGACTTCTTTTAACCTTATGTAACTTCATAAAAGGTTTGCTAAATGGTTATGCATTAGCATTTATCATTCGTTGCCTTGCTTTATTATTAAAATGTTCCAGCACTGATGGTTTCAGCAATTAGTAAATGGTGAAGAATTTAGGATATGTGAATTAGACAGGCAGCTCCAGTCCCATGTACCAAATTGGCTCTCATATAAATCATAGCTCTGTACATTGGTGGAAACCATTCGTTGATATAAACGAGTTGCTTATGATTCTCCATCTTCAAAGATAATACTGTTAAACATATAGCAAAGATATCAGTGGCCAAGATAGTGGTGTGGCAGTGCGCTCCTTTAGGAAAGAGAACCCATCGTGCCTCTCATTGTGTTCATCCAAACGGGGTTGCTTTGATGTGTACCTGAGAAGAGATGAGAGAATGTCATACCTTCAAGGAATTCATTTATGAGAGATGCCCGAAATGAAAGCTGGAGGGGCGAACGTCCCTCTACAGTTTCTATTTTTTCAGAGACGCATGTAGCAATGTATTGCAACTGGTATAACCTTGTGGCGTTGCCAGAATCTGGGTACCTTCACGTCATGGTCTAGTGGATGTTGTTTCAGACAGGAATCTGTTTTCTGGTTGTTTGAGTTGGATCAACAGTTGTCTGATCGTGGTGGTATGCTGTTGTCATTTGTATGTTTGGTTGTATGTGGATTTAAATGGTAAGGGCTTGGGTGCTAGGTTCTGCTGGAGGTCTCTACCAATTAGGGCCATTCCATCTGGGAGGGCTGGTGTGTCAATTGACAGGCAGGAAGTGTGCAACTGAGCTAATTCCGAGAGTGGCATATTAGTAAATTGGGTTCCACAGTATCCTTTCAAACCAGAAGAGCTGCAGAGTATTGGGTTGATGTTGGCTTAATGTGCTGTGTTGTCACATCAGGACTGATTATGATGCACCTACAAAATCAGGTACATATTGCACATTGATGAATTTGCATTAACAATGTAACTTGGACTTAATTCCAGGTTTTACACCTCCCAAAGGTGGCTAACAGGCCAACAACACGTTATGCACCATTATGAGGTGCCCAAATAGTACATTTTCACTATTTACACCCACTATATACACCTGATTTATAATCCTACATTGGCTGCAAAATCGAATTTGAGTCCCCTTAATTATTGGATTGATAGTGGTGTATCACTGTGCTCTGAACAACAACACACAAAACACTCAACACAATATATTTGACAGGGCACTGAACACCAAAATAACAGTGGCTCAAACATTCCATTTAGTTGGGTATCAACAAGCTCTTAACAGAACATATAACAATAAACAACACTCATACCAGAGTGCAAAACATTGCCGGTCTGACTAAAACTTGAATATGGTTGTACCACATCACCTTCTACTAGCAATCAGTGGACAACAACATGAAACAGAACACATTTGATTTAACACGAAGCATACATCTAGCACAACTCATCCAGTACTGATAGCTGGGTATCCTCAGTCTTACAACAGCAGCAACCAAAATATTGAACAATTAAATCTCCTACGACCCATTAGTCATAAAACTGCACACACACATTTAACCCAACCGACAGCCACATTTCATTTGAATGTCATGAAGCACACAATAGAATAAGCTCATTACCCAATAATAAGTAAAAAAAATTGTTTTCCAAATTCCAACATCCTGGAGATAAAGGTTGTTGGACTTTTTTCCTTACGCAGGGTCATCCCCAGTCTTTTTGCCTCCTTCCTCCTGGTTTTTCTGACCTCTCGCTGTTGGCTGTAGGACTCTGAGCACTTTATCACTGTTGACCAGTGCTAAAGTGCAGGTGCTCTCCCATCTAAAGTTGGCATGATTGGCATATACCTATTTGGCATATTCAATTTACCTGTAAGTCCCTTGTACAGTGGTATCTCTATACCCAGGGCCTGTAAATTAAATACTACTAGTGGGCCTGCAGCGCTGCTTGCTCCACCCACTGAAGTAGACTTCCAAACCTGTCTCAGGCTTGCTAGCGCAGGGCCTGTGTGCACACTTTTCTGCCACAGGGACCTAGCATCTAAATTTACTTGCCAGGCCCAGAACTCCCCTTTTACTAAATGTAAGTCACCCCTAAGGTACGCCCTAGCTAGTCCTATGGGCAGAGTGCCATGTATGTAGAAGGCAGGACATGTGCCAGGTGGCATGGCCTGTCCTGGTAGTGACAAACAGCCTAACTTGGTGTCTCACTGCTGTGAGTGCTGCCTTCTCATAAGATTGCATTAGAAATGCCCTGCCTTATGTGTTAGGGGTATTGTCTGATTTATGAGGGGTAGCGTAGGTGTGTTTAGTATGGTTGTGATGGTGATAATAAATGCTGCTTACTGGTGTAGGTGTATTTTGTATGACTATTATAGAAATGCCACTTCTAGAAAGTGCACATTTATCTGTGCTCATGACTCAGGTTCTTTTGCAGCTTTATTCCAATCCATGTCTCGGCAGAGTGACAGTTGGGGCTTTGTCTGTACTTTTCAGACAGCCTGTACACAGGGAAGCTGGAGGTGTCACAGAGGTGCATCTGCATACTGAATAGTCTTCCCGGGCTGAGAGAAGGGATAGGCGGGACACACCTACATTTGTAAAGGCTGTGCCCTTGCCTCAAACAATAGGGTCGTTAACCCCCCACTGATGTTTGGAGCCTGTGCTAAAGGAGAGAGGGGGCACTCCCAGAACCAGCTGTAAGTGGCTGGAACCTCCTCTCCCTACCATTGCAAAACATTGTAAGGACTGAGTATACGTACAGGGGAATTTTCCCCACAATTTGGAGACTCTAGGAATCATCTTGGAACTGGATACCAGAAGCTGAAAGGACTCACCAGGAACTGCCATGGACTGCTGCTGCTGTGCAGACCTGTGACCTGCTTGGTCACTGTAAGGACTTGCCCACTGCTTGCATCCTCTATGTGCTGGCCTGTTGCTGGGCCCCTTTACCTGTGGGCCTTCTTCCAGGGCATTGTCCCCCAGGGGCAGGGTGCTGTGGCCCCTGACCCCTGCATCCATTTCTAGCACAAGGAGTGCTGCTGGTGTTCTGCCTCTGATCCTCAAAGCACCTGGAGAGCGCTCGTTCTTTGCCCTGCACAAATTCCTTGGGGAGCGCTCTGTTGAAGTGGAGTTAAGCACCTCAAGAGCGCTGCTGTGATATCAGCTCTTGCCCCCTGCGAGTGCTTCTGCCCTTGTTAATCACCACCACAACCCGAGTGCAAGGAGAATGACGAGCACGTTGAAACACGCTGCCCGGTGAGCCCCCGAGGCACGAGGAACAGATGGAGAAGGGAAGCCCGATGTTGTGGTGCCCCCGGGGAACGGGGTCACTGTAATCAGTGCCCCCGGGGCTCGGGCAGGCCCCATCTCCTGAAGATCACCGCTGCAGACCGGATCGAGTGCTGCACCTCACTAAAGAGGTCCAGAAAGAAGACAGGAGGATCTCCCTGCCTGAACCCTCCGCACCAAGGCTGGGTGGGGCCTTGAGTTAGGCGGCTCCCCCGGTGTACTGAGACCCGTGACAAGTGGTCTCCAACTCTAGGAGTGAGACAGGGCTGGCTGGAGCCGCCCCTCTCGCCCCACGCTGCACTCTCCTGCCGATGCGCTTGCTCTGCAGTACGGACCTGAGGTGAAGGTCTCTACTGTAACAGGGGGCCCCGGTTGTCACTGGGCCCCCACTGTTGGATTTCCGAACACGTAGTGGTGCCACCTGTGTGGAATAGCCGGTGGAGGCCTGGGGGCCCCCCCAGTGATCGCGGGCCCCAGGAGAGGCCTGGCATAGGAATCAGAGAGGGTGCGTGCCACCCCTCTCTGTCTCAGAATTCATCGGAGGCCCCCGTTTTGTGCAAAGGAGTGCCGGGCCCCCAGTTTTTATCTTCTAGGCACGGGAGGTGCCTTCACCTTTTACAGGTATTCCCTAAAGGACCAATGTATATATAATCTAAGTTCTTTCTACAGACTTGAATTTATATATTGCCTGCCTGTGTTTGATGTATTGCTATATGTATGAACATGTTCCTATTATGGGCATAACATACCAATATGTTCTGCTGACTTGCCATATGTTTTGTAATGTTCCTACTATGGGTGTTTCATAATAGTCTTAAGACAAGTGTTGTTGTATAATAACGTGTTTACTGACTACTGCTTATGTTGCAGAATACTGAGTAACCTGTGTGTTATTTGTGACTACTGCTAGTTTGCAGAGTAACTAATGTGTAACGTTCTGACAACTGCTAAGGTAGCAGGATAGTACTGATATGTGATGTTTGGTCTAATAAATGTGTTGTGTACAATACAGTATATTTTCATATAATCTGGTGTTGTGTTTCCTTTGTGGTGGGGTTATTGCATCACATGTGTGGTGTGTGGTGTGCAAGCGCTTTACACATTGCCTCTGGGATAGGCCTGACTGCTCGTGCCAAGCTACCAAGGGGGTGAGCAAGGGTTATCTTGGACGTGTAACTCCCTTGCCCTGACTAGAGAGGGTAGGTTCTGCCTGCCCGAGGTGCATACCCTAGCCAACCAGAAACCCCATTTCTAACAAGTGTAATGGGGAAGAAAAGAAAGCTGAAAAAGGAGGATTCAAAAAGGGTGAGTTAGAATGTGCAGGGATATTAACTTGTGGGTGCAGGGATATTAACTTATTGGGGTGAAACAAAAAGTCAGATTATGAATGTGGTTCTTTAAAACAATAATACTTTGAGGCTGCAACATTTCCATTCCTCTTGTTGTATCTCATCTGATACTGTGTGAGGGACCTACAAACCTTAACATTCATACTTCTCCACACTTCTATTGACGATTGTATGTTGTGGTATTTTTTAGCTTGTCATATACCTGTATAGAACAAAAATATAGACTTTGGGCCATGGCTGGTATCTCGTCATTCTGTCAGGTTTTGGAAATCATGGGCTCCGCCTACCAGGCAGAGGCTTGCCTGCCATACTTAAATATCCTGTTGGAAATCTCTCTGCCGTGAAGGGTATTGCTGTGGCTCCTTCCGCAGCAGTGAAGTTTGCTAAGCAGGCACCTTGTTTGAAGCGCCCTCTCAGGAAACCTTTTTTTCCATGGAAACTAACTCCCACAGCATGTTTGTTTTTTACTTCACATAATGTAAATGGTCCTAAAAAGTAGAAAAGCTTTTTTACCAGCTTGCCGGGGCCATTTAACCATTTCACTTTCCATTTCTGAAATGGCTTGCCTGCTGGATGTGAGCAGGCTAAATGAGTGACCATAGTCCTGCCCTCAATAGGTTGGGATGACCATCCCTGTAACTCAGCGATCCTGTGGTGGAAAACTTATGACAAATACCTTTCTTCAAAAAATTAAGAAGACTCCTATTCAGCTAAGGAAAAAAGCCCTAATCAAAATCTTTGATAAACTCTTATGGGCATACGTACTGCAATGTACCCATCCTGGTTTAAATTATGTACGAACCTTTGAAGGCAACCGAGGCAGCCTCTCAGTCTACCAAATTGTAAATAAGGCCTTCAAATAACTTTTCATAGAATGGGACACTAACCACTTCCAAAAGCCGTAATTCTGAGGTAAAACCAACAAAATGAACTCTGCTTCAGTACACATATAAGTGAGCCTCACCAAAATGCATATATTTTTCTTTATACAGGAGGTGGGAACATTTGTAAATGCGGTCCGCCTACACGATTCTTTAACAATTAGGAAAAAACAATACTATTGCACAAATACAGTACCCTGTAATGCAGTTGAAAGGTGACACTGTCACCTGGCAGAAGATGAACAACATATCCCACTATAAAAATTGAGTATATGGATATTGACTACAACCTGTAGCACAGACTTTCAGTATATTCTCTTCTACTCTCATAACCTGGTTTCCCTACAATTTCCTACTGACTATCTTAGATGCCTGATAGTACTTTTCTGCCTCTAGGCTAGATTTGTGCTACACAAATAACACATGCATGCATAGATACATGCATACAAATATACTGTGGGAAATGCAGTTACTGGTTGAGGGGTTGAAACCTTACTCAAGCAACAACACCAATGCTTGTCCTGATGAGGCACAAGAAAACAACCCCCATTAACCTGTGCTCAACACTATAATGATGTGGCAGAGAGCAGTCAGGTTTAACTTGGAGGCCATGTGTAACATATTTATACAGTGTTTCAAATACTGATAAAGTGCAAAACATCACACAAAAAAGATTCACACACAAAGTTAGAATAACAGAGTTATTTTTAATAAGAACAACAACCAAAACAACATAAATCCAATAAGTAGAACATGAGATATGCAATTTTAAAGATTTTAGTGAAAATAGACCCAAAAAGTGCAAAGCGCCAACTGTGGAAATCTGTTCACAAGTTCAGGCTGACCATGATTGAGCGAGGGCTGGCTACAGGTACCTACTTAGGCCTGCTGAACAAAGTACCTTAAGTCCTTGTTACAAGGTTCTACGTCAAGGATGATTTGTGCAGCCAAGGAGATGCACCCGTTCCGTGGAGCTGCTGAGCTGCAATGCCTGGTCCTGTGTCATCTTTGAGGATCTCTTTGAAGAGGGCTTGCGATGAAAAGTCCAGCATCAGTCAAGGAGATGTGTCAGTTCCAAACAACTGCGAGGCTGTGATGTGAAAGCCTGTGTCATCACTGAGGTTGTCGTGGATGAGAGATTTGAGATGCGAGAGCCTGCATTGGTGAAGCTTTGTGCAGCAACAGTTCCAGTGTGGGCTGCAAGGTCAATGCAGAGTCCTTGTGCTGAGAGAACCCTCTCAGCAGAGGTAATGCGTTAGTTCTGGTTGGGATTCTGCTGTGCATCAGTTATGTCCACAAAGGCTGGCAGGGCAGCTTAGGCCCACATCCACGGGCCCTGGATTGGTTTGGCACCATTTGGCAGGGTAGACTCACAGATGTCAGAGTCCAGGTACTGGGGTTGAGATAGTGGGAGCCTTCTGTGCCTGAGGATCAAGTCAGGAGGCCAGTTGACTAGCCCTTGGAGTCACTGTGGGGTTGTGGGTTCAACAGATGCAGGTCCAGTCCTTCTCACCAAGCAAGAGGTCAGCAGACAGCAGGTCAGCACAGCACAGCAGGTTAGCAGACCTTCAGAGCAGCAGTCCAGCAGCAGCCCTTTGTGTGGAGGCAAGACACAGCCTATTCAAGTGTAAGTAGGGCTGTGCCCATCTCCACCCTCCCATCCTGCCAGTGATAGTCCATGCAGGCACATCTAAGCTCTCTATTGTGTTTGGCTGTCTAGGAGAAATACTCAAAGCCCAACTGTCAACTCTACCCAGTCATGTGACCCAGAGATATCCTGGAGGCACTAAATGGATAAGGCAGGAAAATGCCTACTTTTTAAAAGTGGCAATTTCAGAACTGTAATTACAATCTGACCGAACCATGATAGAGGATTTTTCATTACAATTGCAAAGACACCAATCATAAACTGGTTACCTGCTCCCATTGAAATTATTACACCCTGTGGGAATTATCACTTATTAGATGTGATAAGGTACCTTCAATGTTATCTTGTTGAAGAGGCGGGCCTTGCAGTACCGAAAAACGAATGTAAGAGTTTTTCACTACCAGGTCATGCAAAACCTAAAAGTACATGGCCACCTTTTCAAATACACTGCACTCTGCTCTCAGGGCTGTCCACTGACTACCCTAGGGGTGATAAATGTATTAAAAAAAAAGGTTTGGGTCTGGGCGAAAAAGTTCATTTTGCCAGGTCGACATTATAGTTGAAAAACTGCATACAGAGGCTGCAGTGCTAGACCTGAGACATGTTTAAAATGCTACTTAAGTTATTGGCATAATCAGTGCTGCAGGCCCACCAGTATCATTCAATTTATAGGCCTTGGGCATAGGTAGTGCCAATTTTCAGGGGACATAGAAGTCTATTAAATATGCCAATTGGGTATAAGCCAATTCTACCATGTTTCAAGAAGAAAGCACAAAAACTTTAGCACTTGTTAGCAGTGGTATAGTGTGCAGAGTCCTAAAGCCAGCAAAAATGAAGGGCCTATTTTAGATTTCGGGCGATAGGATACTCCTTCACAATGGTGACGGATATCCCATCTGCTGAAATATAAATCTCATAGGAAATATTGGGATTTATATTTTGTCGGTCAGGATATCCGTCACTATTGTGACGGAGTAACCAGTTTGCAGAAATCTAAATTGGACCATACATTTACAAAAGAGGAGGGTTGAAGGTAATAGGTTGGGTGAAAACAACACCAAGGATGCCAGGTCTAACACATACATACATCAATTCAAAAACAATTAAACAGTTTTAAGCTTTTACATCCAATTCCCCCTCTCTAAAACTCTGAGTTCTCTACCCTAACAACCTACCCTCATGTCCACATCAAGCTATAACCAGACCACCCTCTAACCTACTACCACCCTTATCACCTTTGCCTATGTTCCTCCATCCATACGTGACTTCCTTAAAGAACCATTGCATCAAGAGGATAGAGACTAGGTAACTAAAACGCTTACTCTTCATTGTAGGTTTCTATGAACAAAAACCGCTACAACATATCTTCTCTCTCTCTGAAACCACATCAGATGTCACCTTGATTACAGAAACATAGCTCAGCAAAGAGTCCACTTCAACATGCCACACCACCTGAATGTGGCATCATCAACAAAAATGTTAGTGCCAAAACTGGGGGAGGTCTGGAAGACATCGAAAGACAATCACTACAAATGACACTTTTCAAAAATGTCACTATGACTTACTGTAAATCCTTGCTGGTAAGATATTACCCTCTCTAACTCTATGTTGGTTCTTTCATTTAATATAGACTATCACCCATGAGCATTTTAAAATGCCTTTCTGTAGACAAGATCCACAAGACTACCCAACTCTATACAAACTAGGAGATTTCAACATGTGGTTTTGCAAGAAGAATCTAACCACAACTATCAAAACCAACTGTGAGGCTTTTAGCCTCCAGCCAATTACTTTTGGGCCAATTCACTCAGCTTGACACACCCTAAACATCATATGTATTCCAATGTGTTAGGCCAAAATTACTGACAACTCCCCAGAAACCTGTAGGCATCACAGTGTCATTGCCTTCAGGATCAATATACAAATACACATACAGATAATGGAAAAAACAAAACTTCAAAAGAATCCCAATAAATATGCTGTCTCAAGACTTATACACCTTCTACAACTAGATCGCCACTGCATTGGACAACCAGATACCAATAAACACTGCATCCAGAGCTAAGCACAAGATGAAAACCATATAGATCAGTGACAACATCTAAAGGTTGTTAACACAACTCAACATACTATAATTCAAGTCGAGAAAAACAAGAGATGAAAGAGACAAAATTGTACTATGATAGTATAAGAGAGCGAATCGACGATCCATCAGAACCACAAAGAAGCAACACTAATCCATGTGTATAAGGAACTCCACAAGATTTTAATAGAATTAATCAATCCAAAGTGCAAAACACAGAAATGCTACAAATGCAGACTTTTGAGTAAAAACTTCCAAGGAATTGACCTCAACAACTGAAATAAAAATAGAAAACTACCTCAAGGGAAACACACCCAACACCCCAGACACATGCGTGAACCACCCTAGAAAGAGAACGTAAATAATCTTAGACCATTTAGTCCTTTCATTGTCTTCTCAGGAAAAGATTTATTTGACACTATCTTCAGAATCAGAAAACCTGGAACACATTCATACTGAGCATCTTGAAAAATCTTTAAACATATCCATCGCACACCTGAAAAAAGGAGGTAGCTAGTAGCTTACTGAACAATTACTTGGGACTTGCTTCCTTCCCACTGAGTTGAACGCTTTAAACATTGGAACAATCCTCAAAAGATAGAAATCATGATCTCTCTGGCCCAACAAACTACAGAATACAGACTGATGTATTGTGGGCTATTCTCAGGAAAATTATTTAAAAGAACAGATTTTACTTAACTTTCCAAGTTTATTTAGGAAAATAAAAGCAGGCAAACAATTCAAACTCTAAAATGGATTGCCTCTCACCTCAGAGAAAGGCAAAGTGTGGTATATTTCCCACCTTTCACATCTGCCCCTCGCCCACAATACAGTGGTGTCCCTCAGGGATTTATCTTTTCTACTTTACTATTGAATTTCTACTTACCCTCCCTTATCTGACCAGATTTGATAATTCAACCTCACCTGCTACAAATAATATGATGCATAAATCATTCAAAAAATGGTAGCCCTAGAAGACCTTTACAAATAGAAATGCGACAATTGCCTCCAAGAAATAAATGTATGGATGATAAATAACTGTTAGAAATGGGGTCTTTGGTTGGCAGTCAGGTTACCCCCTGTCCAAGCAAGGACCCTCACTCTAGTCAGGGTCAGTCACACACAATCCAAATTATCCTGTGCCCACCCTCTGGTAGCTTGGCACTGAGCAGTCAGGCTTAACTTAGAAGGCAATGTGTAAAGTATTTGTGCAATAAATCATACAATAACACAATATAGCACCACAAAAATACACCAGTGTTAAGAAAAATATTTAATATTTATCTTGATATTTGCAGGTCAAAACGATCGAAGATACAATAAGAAAATGTAAAGATATCACTGGAAAGTGATATAAAAGTGTCATAAGTCTTTTAAAAGCAAACAAAGTCTCTTTCAAGCACAAAGTACCTGGTTTGAGTGAAAAATCTCCGCAAAGGGCTGCAGAGGAGGAGAAGTGTGGAAACAAAGGGATGTGCGTCGATTTCTCAGGCCACACACAGTCAATGCGTCATTTAGTTTCCACACAGGGACGGCTCAGCGTCGATTTCCGGCGCTCGGTCGTGGATCCTCTTCGGGGTGCAGGGTTTTCAGACGCCCCGGGGTCTGTGCATGGAATCCTGGGCTTTTCCACAGTGGTGTCCGAAATACTGCATCATGCTTTTAAGACAAAGTTGCTCTGGTGGAAGCGCTTTCAGTCCCCCTTGTTGTGATGGGGCAGCCATTGCGAAACAACAAGATGCCACCTATTACAGCCAAAGTAATCGGAAATCCCCCAAAAATACTCGAAAATTTTGAGTGTATGGCTGAAGGTATTAAGCCAAATATAGAGGAGAAGGTGTGAATGAAACCAGAACCAACAGCCTTAAAGAAATGCGTGATTCCAGTAGTACTGGACACGTTTAATATTCGTCCCATGAGTTCACCAAAGTGTCTTTGAAAGGGACAGAATTTCTGCAGCTGACCTCACCACTTGAAGTGCATAGGTCTTGCACGGAGTTGTAAGCGCCACATGTTTTTGAAACAATAAAGCCTTGAGTCGGCCCAACTTGTCAAAATTCACATCTGAAGTAGAAATATGAGGCCAAATGTCTGCTACTCCTCTTTGTTGTGTAGGGGGAGGGGGAGTTCCTGCAACATGTGACAATTTGGGAGACTGAAACAATATAAGCTATTCCGGCTTACATTCCACAACAGCTCTCACTGTTAAGGAGTACATAGCTGCCATTTGAGAGCACCTGGAATGAAGGTCTAACGAAGGGGACTAGAACTCCCTTTAGATAACAAGCCAAGTTTGCTGCCAAGGCATTACATGCCCCATGCAAGGACAACTGTTTACAAACTATTGAATGGCTCACAGAAGTCTTGTATTCATTGCCACTATGAAATACCTCTTTCATGCCATTGAAACATTTGTACGAAAAGGGAAGCTCCCAAACCTTTCGTATGTAACAATCTCCCAGCCTTTCATATCTACCTACCGGATTGTCTTTCAAGAAGGATGTGATTGAAGTGTTGAAATAGGCAGATGAATAACCCTGTGTATTAGCCATTCAGCAGATGGTAGATCAGCCACAGTAAAAGGCAACTCTTCTAATTTCTCGATGTTTAGCATGACATAGGTCTCTTCCTTCTTAACCATTATTTGTTGTTGTCGCATTAAATTACATTTTGAAAATATGTCCCTTGCGCTAACGTGTTGCCAAGGAATGTGACCTGCTGCCAGTGTTTGTAGTGTCCAACCTAAATGCATAATGGACCTTAGCTGACTCTGTCCATGGTGTAAAGATGACATGTCACTCTGTACTATGTCCATTGCAGAGGATACAATGTTGTTTAAAGTGTATATCTGGTCAGATAATGTGTTAATCCCATTGTCTAAAACGGCTAATGCTTTCTGTAAATTTTCCTGATCAATTTGCCTTAAGCCACTTCTTGTTGGGAAAGTTTCCAAATCTCATTACATACTGCATATAAGAAACATTTTCTGCGTTGTCTTCTGGGGCCTAACAGGCAGTCCTGTAAATCTGTATCGTTAGACAGGTGACTGAGGTGTTCTTTAACAGCATCTAGTCAGTTATTTTTCAACCACTGCTGGCATAATTTTCCTACACTATGTGCTGTCACTATACCCCAGTGTTCGGATGACACATAGGAAGGATACAGCCTATTTGTCCTAAAACCCCCTGTGGAGTTTACAAAACGTGTATGGCATCCATTGGTGTCTACAGATCACAATAACCCCTCACCTGGACGTGAAAGTGATGTGTTAAATGTTCCATTCTGGACCCATTCAAGGAGCTGATCTTTAGATGCATTTATGTACTTTTGCCATTTGTAAACCTTTGCAGGGGTGCATTCAGTTCCTTAAATTTAGCCAAGCTTAAACAACTTGTCTGTTGTACAGTTTCATTTAAAAACATAATTTAAACAGGTACCAGGCATGCTCTAAATAAATCTTCCTTTCCCCCTTTTGCCAATTGTTAGTTCCCCACACACTTTACAAGTCTATCGACTTCAACCAGTAATTATAGCCTACAATAGCTAACCGGGAAACAAAGGAATCAGAATAAATTAATTTTGTGTCTGTCAATAAAATATGTCGACTTTCCATCATTGGCAAATTAAAGTAATACGACTCAACATTTTTAACATTGTGCCCAGAGAAATGTGTAAATTTTTCAGTATATGTTTTGGAACTCCCCATTGGTGGAGTCGGATAGTGTTCCTACTGTGTATATTTAAAAATTGTCTTTGGTGTACTTGCTCAGTGAATAAAATGATGTTCAGAATAATTATAACAGAACATTTCTCCATAATTTTCTTTGGATTGATACACACCTTCATTTTCAAAAACAGTAAAAAACTGAAAATCAGACATCATACAATCAACTGTTTTCACATCCCAATCATCAGAAACCACTCCAGATGTAATGACATCATTCATGGAAAGTTTGAATACATATGGAATTTGAATGACCCCGGTCAGGCCATATATATCAAATAATAATATTTTATCCCACACAACCCATCAGGAATTGGAATAGCAGAAATGTTCACTAAGGTCAAGTCTCTGCAGACTTTGTGCAAAAAAAAAAGTGGTTTTAAGACCTCATTCACCAATTCAACAGCAGAGCATTCAGGAAGGTAATGACCATGAATAAGCAAGAAGAAAACACTATCAAACCCAATCCAAAGGACAAAGGCAAGTGCACTTAATAAGAGTCATAGATAATTCCATGGCAGAATGAAATAGTTAATTTTGAGCCAAATTATCAGCTTATGGGCTCTTGACAATTCTGCTGTAGTGGAGACTAGTCAGTGAAAATATAATTGATGTTGGAAAAATATTCCAAAGCAGTTTGTGCAAAAACTGGAGCCGTGTGTGGAAGAGGAGAACTTGCAGAAGACTTCCTTTGGTGGTTCATAGTAGACTATGCCATCCGTTTGTGTAGAATTTGAATAAAATCAGTATTATTTGTGTTATTTGTAGTAGAAGAAATTAGTGGAACCAATGAAAGCTCCTTTTCCCCCCTCCCCAAGCCTGAGAGGTGTCAGCGTTGCTGCTGAAAACCTGTACAGGAACATCCTGGTCTGTAGTGAGATCGATTCGGGTACTAAACAGGAGTCCTCTAAGTCTGCTGTGCAGGATCTGCTTCATACGACTGCCACTTTTTTCTACTCTTCACTGTGTCTAAAAATAAGGCTTATCATGGCCAAAATTTTTGAACATTTTTTAACTATTGCTATGTATGGAAGACATTCTATTAAAGTCAGCACAAGGATGCCTTATGAATGGACGCGTTTCCATTGACTGTACCTTGAGAAAGTCTTGATGACGAAACACGTGTCGGCTATTGTTACTGGAATTATCATGTCTTGTGAAGAATACATTCTAACCAGCAACAATACCTGTTCAGAACTTTGTGAACATATTATATACAATATAGTCTCTGTGGACTATTTCAGTGTGCCTTGGTAATCTTTAAAAATTGTTCAGTCTCAACTGGAGTTATCCAGCTGGGCAAACCACACCCTTGGTGGTAGGGTGTAAATACCAAGTTAGCACCTAGTGGATATTGTGCAAGCTTATAGGTCACTTTTTCCACAGCATATTGTTTGTGTATTTGGGATGTGTGAACCTGAAAGCAAAACCACCTATATTTTGTAAATCCTCCTTGGGAGTCAGGCCCACCTTCGTTTGGCACATTAAATAGGGGGTGCTGTCAGGAGTCTTTGCAAGAATTTATTCTCGACTCTCTGTAATGGTTTGTCCCCCTTATCCCTCCAGACCCTCTCTCCATAGGTTGCTGAGGCAACATACTTGCTCCTATAAATATTAGCCATTTCTTCCACCTGCTTGTGCCTAAGCCAATGTGCAAAGGTAAAAACTAACTCAATAGCTCTTTGAAATGTAGTACCATGGTAATTATAGGTCTTAACCTCACAAATCTCTGACCCACCCAGATTAAATGCTCTGGCTTTAATATTTTTGGGTCCGATGCTCATTGCAAAGGATTTGGTAAGATTTTTTTGAGGTTTACCCCCCATCCCCCATTAAAAAAGCCTCTAAAAACAACTGTAATTCATTTATGGTTCTAGAAATTAAAATCACATTGTCTGCATACAGTAAAACTGACAGAACACTGGATTTCATTTTAGGCATATCTATCCATGCTTTACTCAAATAAGACTCAAAATCATTGATAAATATAAGAAACAGTAGGTGGGGCATCACACAACCCTGTCAGAAGCCCAAGGTAGATTTAATTGCAGTAGAGAGTTCATCCTTGGATCCATATCTAACCATGACCAAACGATCCTAGTGCATCCCCTGCAACAGACCAATTATAGCCTGGTTGAATTCCATCCTCACAATGATATCCCAGAGCTTTTCTCTACAGGCCAGATCAAAGGCAGAGGAGACGTTCATAAATGCAAGGTGACATCATATTTACCAATAATGAGATGAAAGTTCAAACGTTACTCGACTGTGCCTACCATGGGGCGAAACCCACATTGAGCCCTTGACAATGGCTGGGATTCTTTTAGCCAAACCTAGAGTTCAACCACAATAAGTCAGCCAAGTATATTTTAAGGGAGCTATCCAGCAGGTAAATTGGGTGGTAACAAGATGGTGAGTGTCTATCCCCTTTCTAAAAAATGGGTACAACTACTACCTCCCTCCAAGAGGAAGTTAGTTATTACCTTTAAAAAGGTCTGGAGGGACTCAATCGGAGCCAGAGGCTTTTCCTCCAGGGCTCTGGTTAAGAGCAGCAATTGCATCCTTAACTTCAATGGAATCAGACAAGTTGGAGTACATCTCTACATTACCAATAGCTACCTCTGCACATGAAGTGTTAGACTCCTGGGGGCATTTTTACAAGCCCCTCGTGCTGCCTGTGTGGCACTCTTTTTGATGCTTTGGTAGTGCAGTGTGCAGGCCAATTTCCACTTTGCGTGACTTTTCATGGCCCTGCAAATATGGTGTAAGACAACGCAGCGCAAGTCACTGCATTGCCTTACAGTGCATTCCATGGGCGTTGCAGTGGGTTCTGAAGCATTCCCAGATTTTCAAGGCACTGTAAACATGGAAATTCATCATAACCTTAAGCCTCCCAGGGCTAGATGCGACAAAGAGAAATATATTCATCTTGTTTTTATAAGCCCTGAGTCAACCCTGATCAGTGTCGGGTGTAGAGGCGCGGTGAGTCGTCTTCGGAGCTTATTAGGGCCTATTATACCTGTTACAACCGACGTGCTCAACACCCAATTCACCTGCTGCTGCTCGGGCAGCTATACTACTCTTAATTTCACTATCACAACAAGCCTTGATGAAGTCACTTGTGTGACGAAACACGTGTTGGCTGTATATCTATGATGACATTAAGATTTCTAATTTCTACAAATAAAGACGCCATCTACTAACAAGACTCAAGATTTCTCTTTACCTCATACTTCCTCTAGACCTTCAACACACCACCAGGGATTTGTTATCCTCACTACATGATTGGACAATATATTCTGTGTGCTGTGGCCAATTTGTTCTAATTTTGTCCTTGGGTACTCTGATACCCATATTTGTGCCTTCTGGGTAGTAGGGCACTGGGCCAAGCTGCACCAGACTTTGCTTTATTTCATTACCTGTCAAAAACTACTGCTGTTTTGCCTAGAAGTGCGGCACCATTCACCCTTACTACCCTTGTGTTTCTTCATATTGTATATAGTATCAATTCATAGATAAGCCTCCTGGCCAGCACGAATGTTAATAGCTTAACACGCAGTGGTGGCCAGCCCTTTGAATGCATAGTAATTCCCTCATATTGCATGACCCTCTTACACAAGACAAAAATTACAGATCAGGTCCATCACCCAATATTGTACCAATCCATGTCAATCCACCCATAACTAAATTAACACACATAGAATCACTGGAGAGATATGCCACATACTGCTGGCTAACAAAGGACTCCAATTTAGTTAGTTCACCTCTGCCTCCCAACTAGTGACAAATTATGACCCCATCTTGACACTTAACAATGACAATAATTACTGGGACAAAAGCAAGTCTAACCCAGCAGATTTCCCTGCCATCTGCCCTCCAACGTAGTCCTACTCAGTACCATAAACTTTAAACAAAAAAAATCTCATACTGGACAATCAAGAGCAGTAATCACACTATAACCATAGGAAATACCATAACAGACCTGCAGCTTTATAAAAGTCATAAATGGAAAACCATAGACCATGCTCCTATCTCTCACACTTTTGCATCCATTGCACAGTTAAGTGCTGTGCCCCATAATATGACAGCCACACATTGGTAGTCATTACATATGAAATGGAAACACTTCCCATATAGCATCAAACCAAGAACACCACTGTTCCACCCAAACACAGTACAATATATGGAGTAGTATGTTACCCACGTAGGAAAGCACTTCAGTGACCCACAAATGGGTACTGAGCACTAAATAGATGCTTCAATACTTTACAATGACAGTTCTGCTACTTCTCTGTAGATGAGAATGGCTGGGACCTCAGAGAATTGGTGGCCAATATAACATAGGTTCTGAGGGTCAAAAAGCAATGCCACACCTGTCCACCTCTGTACATTTGAGCACTGCCCTGCTGTGTAGCAGGGGGATCCAGGAAAATTAGCAGTTAGCTAACAGAACCAAGTGGTGTTCATTTAATTAAAAAAATTAGCAGTATATTGAATTTGAACTGCACGTGGAGTATATTTAGCAAAAGTGTTCTATCTTAAGGTTAGTTTTGGGTAGGAGTATCACCATCAACTTCTTTAACTAGTACAGGTGATGTTAAAGGAGCAGCTTATAATTGTGCTATGGCTCTGTAAAATAGGAAACTATTGGGTATTTTCTTTTAATTGTGTGCACTAGTATTTAAAAACTGTTACTGATCAATTTAATATTTGATTAATACATAAAGCACTTTGGCCCTCATTACGACCCTAGCGGTCGGTGATAAAGTGGCGGTAATACTGTCAACAGGTAGGCGGTAACTACTGAGGAATTATGACCATGCGGAAGGATCTCCAATAGACAGCCAATGTACCACACCCACCGCCAGGGCAGAAACAACAGCCGCCACGTCGGTAGCCGCATACTGCCTGGTGGAAGTCAATGTTCTGCCCACCATATTAAGACCCAGGAAACTACCACCTTTTCCGAGGTGGTACCAACAACATCAAAAGCCTGGTGGAAACTGAGCTCAGAAGACAAATAGGCAGCCACCTCAGGGGGACGGGGGGCACCTCAGCCAGGAGATGTAACAAGATCACTGGTTCTGGAGGGGGCAACCTGTCCTGTGCTTGATCCTGGGGATTGCAAGGCCAAGTTCTCTCAGGTGGGTGTCATACCTACAAGCTTGGGAGGGGGCAGGCCACACAGCAGCCCATGGTGGCAAGATTACATACCGTCCGCCGGCGGTGACGGCTGCACAGTGGTGGTGCTGTTGGTGGGGGGAGGCTCCTGCTCATCCCCTGCAACCTCGGATGGCTGCACAGTGGTGGTGTTGCTGCGGGGGAAGCTCCTGCCCATCCCCTGCAACCTCGGATGGCTGCACAGTGGTGGTGCTGCTGGGGGGGGAGGCTTCTGCCCATCTCCTGCAACCTCGGACGGCTGCACAGTGGTGGTGCTGCTGGTGGGGGAAGGTTCCAGCCAATCCCCTGCAACCTCGTATGGCTGCACAACCATGGTTGGTGGTGGGGGCTCCGTCACAGTTCCTGGCCTAGGCCCCTTTGTCTTCCTGCCTGCTGGTGCAGGTTCCTTGGTCTTGCTGCATGCTGGGGCAGGCTCCTTTCCCTTCTTGCCTGCTGGTGCAATCTCCTTGGTCTTCCTGGCTGCTGGGGCAGGCTCCTTTCCCTTCTTGCCTGCTGGTGCAGGCTCCTGGGTCTTCCTGGCTTCTGGGGAAGGCCCCTTTACCTTCTGGCCTGCTGGAGCAGTCTCCTTTCCCTTTAAGCTGCCTGGTGCAGGCTCCTTCACCTTCTGGACATGTGGCCTGGATCCCTTTCCACCACGAGTGGGTGTGGTGACGACTTGGCCCGTGGACTGTGTGGCTGAGGTGATTGGCTGGGTTCTTCCTACCCTGCCCATATATGCAGGACGGGGGGGAGGGGGAGGGAAGAGGTCAATGGTGGATAGGAAAAGTTTTTTAGGGACATTGGGGTGGAAGAGAGAGAAGGAATGGGAGTGGTTGTTGGAGGTGTATGTCTGCTGCTTTTGGGTGCAGGTGCATGGGCTGTATGCTGTTATTAGGTTGATGGCTGTTGGGTGCCTGAGTGCTTGTGTTTGTGTACTTTAGGAGGGGGGACAGACACAGTGGGAGAGGACACAGGGGACGTGTGCATGACTGTTGTGGAGGTGTCTGCCAGTGATTTGTGTGTTCTGCTTGGTGCGGTGATGCTGGTAGTGGATGATGATGTAGTGCATGCAGGTGTGAGTATGGACAGAACTGTGTGGGAGGTGGTGGAGGAGGGGGAGACAGTGGAAATAGTGGATGTTGTTGTGTCTGCAACTGGATGGTGGTTGTGTGAGTACCTGTGAGATGAAGCGGGTGCTTGTGTTTGCCTGTGACACTCTTGGGTGTTGTCTTGTGTTCATGTTCATCTGCCTGTGTGCTTGGGATGGGTTGGGGTTGAGGAGAATGGGACTGGGAAGTGGAAGTTGGAGGGGGCACAGTAGAAACAGAGACAATGGCTGCCATCAGAGAGGAGGCCAGAGCCTGAATCGATCTCTGTTGGGCCGCCAATCCAGTGTGAATGTCCTCCAGGAATGCATTAGATTGTTGCATCTGGGCTGCTAGCCCCTGAATGGCATTCACAATGGTTGATCGGCCTACAGAGACGGATCTCCGAAGGTCAATAGCCTCCTCACTCAGGGCAGCAGGGCTAAGTGGGGCTGGGCCTGAGGAGCCTGGGACGAAGGAGATGCCCACCCTCCTGGGTGTGCGGGCATGGGCAACTTGCTGAGGGGCTGCTGGGAGGGCGGTGCTGGTACCGGGGTGGCAGATGTACCTGTAGCTGGGGTGGTCAAAGAAGTGTATGCCACCACCAGGGAACTTCCATCGGAGGAGGTATCTGTGCCAGAACTGTCCCCTCCAGTCTTCACTGTGGTGCTCCCCTTGCCCTCCGTCCCACTGGTGCCCTCAGTGTCAGTAGACTCTGTCTCCTGGGTCCTGTGGGATGCAGCTCCCTCTGACGCCAGTGCCTCTGTCCCTCTGCCAGAGGATGCTAATGCACATAAGGACAGGATGACAAAACAAAAACGGGGGGAATCAGACAGAGGATACACTTGGTCAATGGCTGCACCAACACCACTGTTGGCATACACAGCACCCTCACACACAAGGAACGGGCCTACACAATATGCCATTGCACTACCAGAGAAATAGTGGCAGAGGCATGGGGAGGGCCACATACCTCCAAATGAAGCACACCTGGAACACACACAGCCCTGACCAGTAGTGGATGCCTACGAGCTAGGTTGCAAGATTTTCCCTTCTGAACCATAGCCATCAGGGGACCTACACTGCAATGTCAGACCTGGCCTAGGGGCACCCACCCGGATACCACCCTACCGTGCGTAAGTTGTAATTATGGTTACTGTACTCACCCATTGTGGCTGCTGTGGTGCCCTCAAGCTGCTGGTGGGGGAAGGCTCCTGCCCATCCCCTGCAACCTCGTATGGCTGCACAACCATTGTTGGTGGTGAGGGCTCCTTCAAAGTTCTTGGCCCAGGCCCCTTTGTCTTCCTGACTGCTGGTGCAGGTTCCTTGGTCTTGCTGGCTGCTGGGGAAGGCCCCTTTACCTTCTTTCCTGCTGGTGCAGTCTCCCTTCCCTTTAAGCTGCCTGGTGCAGGCTCCTTCACCTTCAGGACATGTGGCCTGGGTCCCTTTCCACCACGAGTGGGTGTGGTGACGGCTTGGCCCGTGTGGCTGAGGTGATTGGCTGGGTTCTTCCTACCCTGCCCATATATGCAGGACAGGGGAGAGGGGTAGGGAAGAGGTCAATGGTGGATAGGAACAGTTTTTTAGGGACATTGGGGTGGAAGAGAGAGAAGGAATGGGAGTGGAGGATGAGAGAGTGGTTGTTGGAGGTGTCTGTCTGCTGCTTTTGGGTGCAGGTGCATGGGCTGTATGCTATTGTTAGGTTGATGGCTGTTGGGTGCCTGAGTGCTTGTGTTTGAGTACTTTAGGAGGGGGGACAGACACAGTGGGAGAGGACACAGGGGACGTGTGCATGGCTGTTGTGGAGGTGTCTGCCAGTGAGGTGTGTGTTCTGCTTGGTGCGGTGATGCTGGTAGTGGATGATGATGTAGTGCATGCAGGTGTGAGTGTGGACAGAACTGGGTGGGAGGTGGTGGAGGAGGGGGAGACAGTGGAAATAGTGGATGTTGTTGTGTCTGCAACTGGATGGTGGTTGTGTGAGTACCTGTGGGATGAAGCGTGGTGCTTGTGTTTGCCTGTGACACTCTTGGGTGTTGTCTTGTGTTCATGCTCATCTGCCTGTGTGCTTGGGATGGGTTGGGGTTGAGGAGAATGGGACTGGGAAGTGGAAGTTGGAGGGGGCACAGTAGAAACAGAGACAATGGCTGCCATCAGAGAGGAGGCCAGAGCCTGAATTGATCTCTGTTGGGCCGCCAATCCAGTGTGAATGTCCTCCAGGAATGCATTAGATTGTTGCATCTGGGCTGCTAGCCCCTGAATGGCATTCACAATGGTTGATCGCCCTACAGAGACGGATCTCCGAAGGTCAATAGCCTCCTCACTCAGGGCAGCAGGGCTAAGTGGGGCTGGGCCTGAGGAGCCTGGGACGAAGGAGATGCCCACCCTCCTGGGTGAGCGGGCACGGGCAACTTGCTGAGGGGCTGCTGGGAGGGCGGTGCTGGTACCGGGGTGGCAGATGTACCTGTAGCTGGGGTGGTCAAAGAAGTGTATGCCACCACCAGGGAACTTCCATCGGAGGAGGTATCTGTGCCAGAACTGTCCCCTCCAGTCTTCACTGTGGTGCTCCCCTTGCCCTCCGTCCCACTGGTGCCCTCAGTGTCAGTAGACTCTGGGCCTGATTCTAACTTTGGAGGACGGTGTTAAACCGTCCCAAAAGTGGCGGATATACCACCTACCGTATTTCGAGTTCCATAGGATATAATGGACTCGTAATACGGTAGGTGGTATATCCGCCACTTTTGGGACGGTTTAACACCGTCCTCCAAAGTTAGATTCAGGCCCTCTGTCTCCTGTGGGATGCAGCTCCCTCTGACGCCAGTGCCTCTGTCCCTCTGCCAGAGGATGCTAATGCACATAAGGACAGGATGACAAAACAAAAACGGGGGGAATCAGACAGAGGATACACTTGGTCAATGGCTGCACCAACACCACTGTTGGCATACACAGCACCCTCACACACAAGGAACGGGCCTACACAATATGCCATTGCACTACCAGAGAAATAGTGGCAGAGGCATGGGGAGGGCCACATACCACCAAATGAAGCACACCTGGAACACACACAGCCCTGACCAGTAGTGGATGCCTACTAGCTAGGTTGCAAGATTTTCCCTTCTGAACCATAGCCATCAGGGGACCTACACTGCAATGTCAGACCTGGCCTAGGGGCACCCACCCGGATACCACCCTACCGTGCGTAAGTTGTAATTATGGTTACTGTACTCACCCATTGTGGCTGCTGTGGTGCCCTCAAGCTGCTGGTGGGGGAAGGCTCCTGCCCATCCCCTGCAACCTCGTATGGCTGCACAACCATTGTTGGTGGTGAGGGCTCCTTCAAAGTTCTTGGCCCAGGCCCCTTTGTCTTCCTGACTGCTGGTGCAGTTTCCTTGGTCTTCCTGGCTGCTGGGGAAGGCCCCTTTACCTTCTTTCCTGCTGGTGCAGTCTCCCTTCCCTTTAAGCTGCCTGGTGCAGGCTCCTTCACCTTCAGGACATGTGGCCTGGGTCCCTTTCCACCACGAGTGGGTGTGGTGACGACTTGGCCCGTGTGGCTGAGGTGATTGGCTGGGTTCTTCCTACCCTGCCCATATATGCAGGACAGGGGAGAGGGGTAGGGAAGAGGTCAATGGTGGATAGGAACAGTTTTTTAGGGCCATTGGGGTGGAAGAGAGAGAAGGAATGGGAGTGGAGGATGAGAGAGTGGTTGTTGGAGGTGTCTGTCTGCTGCTTTTGGGTGCAGGTGCATGGGCTCTATGCTATTGTGAGGTTGATGGCTGTTGGGTGCCTGAGTGCTTGTGTTTGTGTACTTTAGGAGGGGGGACAGACACAGTGGGAGAGGACACAGGGGACGTGTGCATGGCTGTTGTGGAGGTGTCTGCCAGTGAGGTGTGTGTTCTGCTTGGTGCGGTGATGCTGGTAGTGGATGATGATGTAGTGCATGCAGGTGTGAGTGTGGACAGAACTGGGTGGGAGGTGGTGGAGGAGGGGGAGACAGTGGAAATAGTGGATGTTGTTGTGTCTGCAACTGGATGGTGGTTGTGTGAGTACCTGTGGGAAGAAGCGTGGTGCTTGTGTTTGCCTGTGACACCGGTGGGTGTTGTCTTGTGTTCATGCTCGTCTGCCTGTGTGCTTGGGATGGGTTGGGGTTGAGGAGAATGGGACTGGGAAGTGGAAGTTGGAGGGGCCCACAGTAGAAACAGGGACAATGGCTGGATCCTGAATCGATCTCTGTTGGGCCGCCAATCCAGTGTGAATGCCCTCCAGGATTGCATTAGATTGTTGCATCTGGGCTGCCAGCCCCTGAATGGCATTCACAATGGTTGACTGCCCTACAGAGATGGATCTCAGAAGGTCAATAGCCTCCTCACTCAGGGCAGCAGGGCCAACTGGGGCTGGGCCTGAGGGGCCTGGGACAAAGGAGATGCCCACCCTCCTGGGTGAGCGGGCACGGGCAACTTGCTGAGGGGCTGCTGGGAGGTCCGTGCTGGTACCGGGGTGGCAGATGTACCTGTAGCTGGGGTGGTCAAAGAAGTGTCCACCACCACCAGGGAGCTTCCATCGGAGGAGGTATCTGTGTCAGAACTGTCCCCTCCAGTCTTCACTGTAGTGCTCTCCTTGCCCTCCGTCCCACTGGTGCCCTCAGTGCCAGTGGACTCTATCTCCTGGGTCCTGTGGGATGCAGCTCCCTCCGTCACCAGTGCCTCTGTCCCTCCGCCAGAGGATGCTAATGCATATAAGGACAGGATGACAAAACAAAAACAGGGGGAAAGAGACAAAGGATACACTTGGTCAATGGCTGCACCAACACCACTGTTGGCATTCACAGCACCCTCACACACAAGGAACGGGCCTACACAATATGCCATTGCACTACCAGAGAAATAGTGGCAGAGGCATGTGGAGGGCCACATGCCACCAAATACAGCACACCTGGAACCCACACAGCCCTGACCAGTAGTGGATGCCCACGAGCTAGGTTGCAAGATTTTCCCTTCTGATCCCTAGCCATCATGGGACCTACACTGCAATGTCAGGCCTGGCCTCGGGGCACCCACCCGGATACCACCCTACCATACGTAAGTTGTAATGATGGTTACTGTACTCACCCATTGTGGCTGCTGTGGTGCCCTCAAGCACTCATACAGCTCTGGATATGCCCCCACCAATATGCGGGCCATCAGGTGGGTCAGGGTTCGATGGGCTCCCGTTCCTCGTTGGTAGGTCATCCCCAGCTGGGCCTCCACCATCAGTGGGTGCTCAGTGGGTGCTCTGCCTGCCATACTCCCCCAGGGTCCATACGTCCTTGGCGATGGCACGCCATATACCCTTCTTTTGATGGGCACTGACCTGCAGACGCAATGCACACAGGAAAATAGATTTAGACAAACAGTCCTGCCTGTTAAACATATGGCCCACCATACCCATTTACATCACCATTTACATCACCTTTTACACACACATGGCCCAGCACACAACCTGTACCCCGCCCGCCCCTCTTACACAAGGCCTTAACACACACCACTCCATGCATTCATGCCACATGCATCGTGCCCACACTGTACTCACCAGTTAGTCTGGAGGCTCATTCAGCAGTCCGTACTGGGGTAAGACCCCATCCACCAGTCTCTCCTAATCCTCTGAAGTGAAGGCTGGGGTCCTTTCCCCGGTCACACAGGCCATGGTAGGTTCCAGACACAGGTCAAAGCAGCACATGCAGTGTAGGTCCTCTCCTGTGGAAGGTCAGGTAGCAAGTGAGGAATCAGATATAAAATGGCGGTCACGTCCGTGGCGTTGTATACCATCACCACCTGCGTATGTATGTATGTCGTATTTAAAATCGCATTCCGACTCACGAGGAGCATCGAAGCGCTAAAAAGTAGAAGGTGAAAAAAAAGAAATGAGAGAACAAACCAAGCCTCCTTCCCGTCCAATCAGTTATAGCCGGAATACTGCTAAGGAAAAAGTAGGCCAAGTAAAGAGACTAAGGCTATTTAGGAAAGAGCCAGGTTTTGGCCAGTTTCCTGAACCTTAGATAAGCTGGTTCTTGTGTAATGTTCAAAGGCAGTGAGTTCCAGCATTTAACAGCAGCCACCGTAAAAGCTTTATCCCCCCATCTTGCTTTGTAGGTGCGGGGGACCTGAATTCTGTATGCTTTGGCAGATCTCAGATTTCTTTTGAGAACATACCAACAGAGCCTATGTGGTGAGATAGCTAGGACCAATTCCATGAATTGCTTTATAGGTCAGGCAAAGTGATTTAAAAATAATGCGCTGGGACACCGGAAGCCAATGTAGTTTCGGCCGTAAATTGTTTAAATCTTGATTGTCACCATTCGGCTTCTTTTTTAATGGCATAACTATAGTCTCCTTCCAAGAGGGGGGGTACATCCCAGAGTCTAATACCTCCTGAAAAATTGGGACTAAAGCCCGAGCCATCAGATCAGGGGCCAGTCTGAAAATGGAAAGAGGACATGGGTCCAAAGGGGAACCTGACTTTACCTCACAGATCAATTTTTTTATATGGTCCTGAGTAGGGGCCTGGAAATCCGATAAAAATGTGCCCTTTACTTTGGCATCAATACCCGAGTCCTCCGAGGCGTAGATCATCATTGGCCACTGTACCCCATAGGGCCCAATTATAATCAATGAGGAGTTGCACAGCGGTTCCCGACCGCCTACCACAATGGCGCACAACACCAGCAGAATTACCTCACATGTCCCTCCACACAGGACAAGTGGATGCCATTTCAGGGGGGGAGGCCCTGGAAAAATGCTGCATCCCTGGTGATATTAGGACATACTGGACAAATCACACTGACCCATTAAAAGTTTACAGGATGCAAAGTTCTGTTGTAGCTCCATTGTTCAGTTTGCGATTGGCTCCTCACTCTTGTGTCCCTTAGATTCCTACCACTGCAGATGAATAGGAGAAGGAGACATACCTCCATGTACAGACCCCTGGTGGACTTGACAACACTGGAGGACAGGCACATTATCCTCACCTATAGACTGGACTGAGCCACAATCACAGAGCTGTGTGCCCAATTGGAGCCTGACCTGATATCTGCTATCCGTCACCCCACTGGGATCCCCCCTCTTGTGCCAGTGCTATCAGTGTTCCATTTCCTGGCAACTGGTTCTTTCCAAGTGACAGTGGGCTTGGCAGCAGGAATGTCACAGCCAATGTTCTCAATAGTGCTGACAGGAGTATTGTCTGCCCTGATTAAACACATGTGCAGCTACATTGTTTTCCCCCAGGTTGAGGATTTGGCCACAGTGAAGGTCGAGTTCTATGCAATGGGACATACCACCAACATAATTGGGGCGATTGATGGAACACATATTGCATTTGTCCCCCCCGCCAGAATGAACAGGTGTTTAGGAATTGGAAGAGTTTGCAATCTATGAATGTACAGATGGTGTGCCTTGTGGACCAGTACATCTCCCACATCAATGCCAAGTATCCTGGGTTGGTGCATGATGCCTTTGTCCTGAGGAATAGCAGCATTCCAAATGTGATGGCCTAACTACAGAGGCACAGGGTGTGGCTAATAGGTGAACCCTGGTTCCCACCCAGTATATGTTGGGGTATGGGTATGGTGTGGGCCATATGAGATAATGTGTGGCTAAATGTTGTCCCTCAATATTTCAGGTGACTCTGATTACCCCAACCTATCATGGCTGCTGACCCCTGTGAGGAATGCCAGGACAAGGGAAGGAGAACGTTATATTAAGGCCCATGGCCGAACCAGAAGGATAATTGAAAGGACGCCTCCTGAAGGCCAGGTTCCAATGCCTCCATCTGACAGGTGGATCCCTGTGCTACTCACCCAAGAAGGTCTGCCAGATAGTGGTGGCATGCTGCATGTTGTATAACCTGGCCCTCAGACACCATGTCCCATTCTTGCAGGAGGAGGAGGCTTGAGATGCCTGTGTGCCAGGAGTGGACTCTGTGGACAGTGAGGATGAGGAGGCAGAGGATGAGGATGAGGAAAGCAGAACATCTGTGATCAGACAATACTTCCAATGATACACAGGTAGGACAGTGTTACTTCACATTTCAATGACATTTGTTTGAATTTCTGTGGCACTTGCATGCTGATATTTCACACTTCTATGCCCACTTACTGTTCCCTCTGGCAATTCATTTTGCAGATGTTGGTAACCTTACATATACTCCTGGTGTGATCACTGCAGCTGCCTACAGGTCATTAATCTATGCTCATTTTCTGTACAGTTGATTTGCAATGTTTGCACCTGTTTCACTGGATACATATTTGATATACATGACATACTCCAAACATCTTATTTTTCCAAGGGTGTTTATTGAAGTGCTAAAATATAGACGGGCAAGTGCAATGGGATGGGGTGATGATGGAGTAAAGTCCAAGCTATTGCTCCAGTCTGTTTGTAGCACAGGTGAATTGTCCAGGGGGACATAGGAAGGGGAGCAATGGCAGTTCAAGCTGGACAGGGTGACTGTGTGGGAAACAGGGGGCCAATCAGGAGAGTCTCAATTCCTGGTGGGGGTCTGGGCAAGTGTCTCTGGTTTCTGTCTGGCTCACATGGAATGTTTGCGGGTGGTTCTCCTTTTGCAGGGGAAGGGGGTGCTGGTCGTCTGTGAGTACTGTGGTGAGCCTCCTGTCCACTAGCGGTAGCGGAGGTGGAAGGCTGCTCAGATGTCTGGCTAGTGGCAGGGGCCCACTGTTGTGAGACTGCCTCCTCATAATATTGGCCATGTATGCAAGCACCCCTGCTATGGAGATCAGGGTGTTGTTGATGGCCTGCAAGTCCTCCCTGATCCCCTGGCACTGTCCCTCCTGCAGCTGCCTGTTCTCCTGCACATTGTCCAGTATCTGGCCCATCGTGTCCTGGGAATGTTGATAGGCTACAGGATATCTGCAAGTGCCTCCTGGAGAGTCGATTCCCTGGGCCTGTCCTCCCCCTGGCACACAGCAGTCCTCCCAGTTTCCCTGTTGGCCTGTGCGTCTGTCCCCTGAAAGATGTGCCCACTGCCACTGACCCCAGGTCCCTGATTGTCTTGGGTCTGAGGTGTGGCCTGGGGTCCCTGTAGAGGTGGACACTCTGCTGATTGACGTGTCCTGGAGACAGAGGTGTGGGTACGCTGGGTGGGTGCTCTGGTGGTGTTTCCTAATGGGGGAGGCTCTGTGGTGGTGTGTGACTGGGCCTGGGTAACCAGCTGTCCAGGGGTCACTGATGGGCCAGGTAGGACATCCAGATCCTGAAGACCAGACTTTCTGTCATCACTGTGGGCCTCTTCAGTTGGGGGACTGGATAGTGTTGAGATCTCCTCTCTCCTGACATTATCTGGGGTACCTGTGGGGTTGTAAATTATGTGTTATGGTTTCTGTGTCTGATATATTGTGCATCGGTGGCTTGCCCTCTTTGGTTTTATTTGCTCTGGCAGCTTTCACTTGTGTACGTTGGTGTATGGTGGGATGATTAGTTCTCTATAGTGTGCATGCTTTAGTGATGAGTGCCCATGCTGGGCTGTGAGTGGTGTCCTTGCATTGGTAGAGCATGCAGGGTTTGTCTTTGGGATGAGTGAGATGTGATGGTGGGGTGTATGGGATAGAGTGGAGTGATGGGAGTGAGGGTGGAGGTATGTGATGGCATGTAGGTAGGGGGTAGTAGTAATAGAGAGTTGACTTACCAGAGTCCAGTCCTCCTCCTACTCCGGCCAGGCCCTCAGGATGCAGGATTGCCAAGACTTGTTCTTCCCATGCTGTTAGTTGTGTGGGAGGATGTGGGGGTCCATCGCCAGTCCTCTGTACAGCGAGCTGGTGTCTTGCTGCAATGGAACATACCTTCCCCTGCAGGGCCGGCTTTAGGACTGGTGGCTCCCTGTGCGACAGTTTATTGTGGCACCCACCCCATCACCTCCTCCTCGGTTTCACTCACTACCACCGGCAAATGTGCCCCTCACCTCTCCATTGCTCCCTTTTTACATACATTCATGTGTTTTAAAGCACTTGTAAAGAGTGGCTTTACTAATCCACTCAGCTAGCCACAGAAACTATAGAGGCATATTTAAGAGCACCTGGCGCCATTTTAATGCTACATTAGCATCTTTTTTTTTACGCTAATGTGGCGTTATAGGGCCAAAAGCGCTGTGTCATATTTACAAAGTGGGGCAATGCATGCATTGCCCCACTTTGTATCCCTTTGCGCTACATTATGCCTGCTCCAGGCATAATGTATGGAACGGTGTCATTCCCCCTTTAGGGGAAGCCAAAAAAATTGCGCAAAGAAATCTGACATATTTCTTTGAGTCATTTTCTTTCTGGCACTTTTAGCGCCTGCTCAGAGCAGGCATTAAAGGAGGCGTCCATTGGTTACAATGGGCCTCTGGGTGCTTTGCAGGATTAGCATCAAAACATTTTACGCTAATCCTGCAAAGCGCCGGACTAGCGTAAAAAATTCTGACACTAGTCCCCTAACTACTGCCATGTTGCGCCATATTTAAAATACAGCGCACCCATGGTGGTGTTAGGGGAGCACTAAGGGGTGCTAGAAAAGTGGTGCAGCACTGCGTGCAGCCCCAGTTTTTTCAAATATGCCCCATGGGGGCATATTTAATAGCCCCTAGTGCCATTCTAAGGCCACATTAGTGCAATTTTTTTTAAGCTAATGTGGCATTAGGTGGCCAAAAACGCTGCACCATATTTACAAAGAGGCGCATTGCATTGCACCACTTTGTAACCCTTTGTGTTACATTATGCCCACGCCGGTCCTAATGTATGCAAAGGGGGCATAGCCCATTATGGGGGCCAAATAAATTATGCAAAGAAATCTGACAGATTTCTTTACATCATTTGGTTACCGGCACTTTTAATGCCTGCTCAGAGCAGGCATTAAAGGATGCTTCCATTGGTCACAATGGGCCTCTGGGTATTTTGCAGGATTAGTCATAATGAGGGCCTTTATGTTTTAAAAAATAAATTTAGTTTGAGATGGTAATATTTGCATTCTCTACATACATAGAGTAGAGAGCATAAATATATTGTGTTCTTTAATGATAATTCCTGTTTAAATGCATTAACTTGTTTTTTAATTGGTAATTGGAAGCTAGATTAATTTCATATAAACAATTTTACCTACAATTGATGTTCAGATTAACGTAAGGACCATTTATCGGGTGGGGGAACATGGCGGGCGGCAGCATGGTCTCGCGCTGAAACGCATACCTGAGCTCCTTGGCAGATCTGCTCCGCTCCCCGCGTTGGACTCGCTGGATTCGCCATAGCTGCCGAGGTAGCGCATGAGCGCAGTAGGACGCTCCTGGATCAAAGAGGAGTCTGGGTTGGCAAATTGAATCCGAGCCGCCCTGGAGCTCCGAAGAAGCAGCCGGGCAGCGGCACGCGTTCATCTCCGGGGGAACGTTGGCAAATGCAGCACTAGTACCAGCTGCTCTGCAGTCTCTCATGTGAAAGCAGCATAGTTGGGGCTTGCAGAGCTGCAGGAGCCCGTACAAGGAATAAGGAAGCCGGTTTTTGAGGCTGGGATGCTTACGTCTACCTTTCCACCGGTAAAAAGTTTCTTAGCCACTACGGTTGGACTCAAGGGAGGTGCAAGTAAGGCTAAAACTTTGTGAGTGTATCAGGACAGTGCGGGTGCAGAATTTGGGGAACAAACAAGGAGATTTTTGCGAGAAGGAGGAGGACTGTAATATAAAAAAGACAAAAATAAAGCAGAGGTCTGTCAGGACTAGTACCAGGATTACCCCCTCTCTATGGGCATATTTTAGAGCCCTCCCGATTGTGTTTACCACTCTTGATTTATCAATGAGTCAGGATAAGGTTGGGGGGGCGTCTGCACCTATCTCTTTAATATACTTACCCCCTAAATCACCCTTAGATCTGCACCCCAGGCCTCAGGAGGCAAATTAGGCTAGGGGGGATATTTTTATGGCGCAGGAAATCCTGCACCATCTGGCAGGGGCAGAAACTGTAGAACCCTTATAGGTGTCGGATAGTCTACCTCAGACTACTGTATCAGAGTCTAGTACTTTGGAAAGCATGCTTGCCTCGCTGACAGAAAATATAAAAGAAGGGGTTCTTAACCTCAGAGGCAAATAAAGCTGAAATAAGATCAGACTGTGAATTTTTGGAGAAAAAAAATAGATCTTTTGGCATTGAGAACTCAGGCACTTGAAGAGTCAGTTGAGACTAAGAGAGGATTTGAGGAAGAATAAGGAAGAGATTCTACAGCTAAAAGGGACGGAATGGGACCTGCAGGAGAAACTGGAATATTTAGAAAATAACTCAAGAAGGAATAATCTTAGAATATTAAATGTCCCTGAGGGAGTGGAGGGGTCGGATTTGAAGAAGTATATAGTTTCTCTTATTAAAAAGGTAATCCCTTTGGATGAGGCAGAGGATCAGATTATCAATGATATTCAGAGAATGCACCATGATCCTTTTAGAAGGAATCCGAATATCAAGAAACCGTGGAGGATCTTGGTGAATTTTCAAACGTATTCGCTGAAAGAAAAAATTCTCAGAAAGGCATTAGATCTTGGATCCCTGGACACTGGAGAAATTCAATTTGAAATTAGGTCTGACCTCTCTAGACTAACATTGAACAGGCAATGGGAGCTAGGAAAACGTTTGGAGGAATTTAAAAATCTGGGTGCGGTAGACCGATTAAAATTTCTAGCCAACCTGCGCGTGATGTTCAATAACAAAATGTATAACATCAGAGATCCAGCTGCGGCGGATGATCTTATAGAAACTATAAGGAAGGGGAAGATGGTTTAAGGAAGCCGAGGAGCTCATTGCGTTTCTAAAAATTGGGGCTAAGGGCCTATCAATGGTGGTGGGGGTTCTCCCAGGGAGGGTGGGGAAGGACACGGCAGGGTTTTTTTGGGGTGGACTAAGGGGGAGGTATGCAGGAAAAAAATAAAATTAACCTCATACACCTCAGATTTATTTTCACCTGGATAAGTGCCAGGGGTCCAGGGAGGCAGGATGTGAGAGCTAGGGCAAGGAGAGTTCTGCAATTTCTTAGGGATTCTCCAGCCCATATTATAGTTCTACAGGGAACACATCTAACTAAAGATGAAAGTGTAACTCTGTTTAGAACACAGAGATGGATAGGGGACTTTGGTACTACTGAGCACAATTTTAACACAAAGGGAGTGGCAATTTTAGTTAAGCGTCA
Source organism: Pleurodeles waltl (assembly GCF_031143425.1). Taxonomy (NCBI): domain Eukaryota; kingdom Metazoa; phylum Chordata; class Amphibia; order Caudata; family Salamandridae; genus Pleurodeles; species Pleurodeles waltl. Next base: position 262,286,138 of record NC_090447.1, on the reverse strand, counting down.
GTTTAATGTCATCCTATCTAAGGTGTTAACGGATAAGTTAGAGAGATGGATTATACTTAGATTGCAGTTGGGGGGTAGGGCATTTACACTGGTAGGATACTATGGTCCCAACTGCGATGATCCATAACCTCTTAGAACGTTTTTTTCTCATCTTTTGAGTTTCTCAGATACAGTTATTATGATGGGTGACTTTAATGTGATTCTAGACAATAGGCTTGATAGGTCAGCAAAATCTAGGTTGGTGGATACTCCAAAGTCTCAGCAATACCTAAAATTAATGATGAAGGACTTTAGTTTGTGTGATTTGTGGAGGCAGAGAGTAGGGCAAATGCAGGAATTTTCATTCCATAATCAAACGTATGGTCATTCATCATGGCTCGATTATTTTCTAGTGGACCACATTATCTGTGATTTGGTAGAGACCATAGTTTACTCACCCGCCCATTTATCGGACCATGCTGCAGGGACGTTAAGTTTGAGTTGCCCTCCTGAGGCAGGTGAGGTTAGATGGACTTTTGATCGGACTCTGTTAATGGAGGATGAAGTAATTTGTACTCTTCGGAAGGAGGTTGAGGATTTTTTTAGGGTGAACCAAGGGTCAGCATCAGGAGCGGTAATATGGGATACTTTCAAGCCAGTGGTAAGGGGAAAAGTTACAAGTCTTGTGAGCTACAGGAACAAGAAATATAGAGAAGAAGTAAAATCTTTAGAACAACAAATAGCGCTACACAATATTTACTATGATAGGGGTGGAGATGAGACATACTTGAAAAATAAGATTTCCCAGTTAAAATTACAGTTGGAATCTGTGTTACAAGCAAGGATTGCTAAGCGATGGGAGGCAAGAGAACAAATTAACTTTGAATATGGAGAAAACATGGGAAAATTACTAGTTTGGAAGTGTAAAAAGGATCAGGGGCCTAATATGGTTAAGGAACTGGTGGATACTCAGTCAGGGGTTAGTGTTACATCTTCAGTGGCTATGGGGGAGGTGTTCTATAAATTCTTTTCAGAACTCTATACGGAGGAGAGGGAGGTAAGAGAGGAGATGATTGGGGAATGGTTGGGAAATGATATGCCCTCCCGTTTGTCGCAGAGCAAACAGAATGATTTGTCCAGACCTATCACGGAGGGGGAGATAAAAACAGTGTTAGGTGAAAGTAAAAGTGGTAAGGCCCCAGGCCCGGATGGAATTCCGGTTGAGTTTTACAAAGTGTTGGGGGATTCTAAAATCCCTTTTCTCTTGCAATTGTTTTCAGAGATTTTTTAGGGTGGAGCCGCTTTGCCGGCTTCCTGGCATGAGGCTACTATTTCGCTTATTTTAAAGCCTGGTAAATCTTCATTGTAGTGTGATTCTTATAGACCTATTTCTTTGTTAAATAGTGACTATGAGCCCTTTGCTAAGATATTGGCGAACAGGTTAAGTATTGTTGTGAGCGATTTGTTTCATCCGGATCAGAGGGGATTAATCAGAGATAGATTTTTATATGAGCAGACATTTAATCTAATGGGGGCCATTGACCTAGTTACCACTTTCCAGGACCCCTTGGCAGTTATAGCGGTAGATGCAAAGAAAGCTTTTGATAGAGTGAAATGGAAATATCTATATGCGGTCCTTGATCATTGTAATTTGGGGCATAAATGTTGTCATTTCATTCGATCTATATATCAGGCACCCGAGGCTAGGCTGTTGGTTAATGTTAGGCTAACTGATTCTTTTAATATCACAAGGGGTACAAGACACGGTTGTCCTCTCTCTCCTTTGTTATTTAACTTGTATATAGAACCATTGGCTAGGAGAATCAGGCAGGATTTGAGAATTTCCCCATTTAGGGGCAATGGTTGGGTGAAGAAAGTAGCTCTGTTTGCTGATGATCTTCTTATCTATACTTCCGATTTACTGACAACAATGCCTGTTTTGTTGGCCATTACAGAAGAATTTGGGAAGAATTCAGGCTATTGTATTCATTCAGATAAGACCAAAATAATGGTCTGGAATATGAAGACTGCAAATTGGTGCACTACGACTTATATACCTGCAGCAAACATTAGGGCGGATACAACAGAGTGCAATAAGTTAATGCTTGGTTGGTTACATTTGCCGCTTACAGTTATTGGGAGGGTGAATCTGATTTACATGATAATATTGCCCAAGTTGAATTTTCTTTTTAATTCTATTCCTTTACTTATCGATAAAAAATTGTTGTCTCTGTGTCAACAGAAAATAACCTCCTTAATATGGGCACATAAGGGCCTTAGGATAGCTTGGAAGAAACTGCGTAGAAAAAGAGAGAAGGGGGGTTTGACTCTCCTGGATATTCAGTACTATGCGTGGGCGTTCCATCTGAATAATACTAGGATGTTGTTTGCCTCTCCAGATCTGTCAGTAGTGGGTACAATGTTCAATTGTATGGCGGCTAATGAAAAGGGGGGTGCAAGGCATTTCTTATACAAGTTTGGGGATCCCAAATTTTTCAGGAAAGTGAAATTGAAAATATTACAAGATGCTGCTAAAGTCTGGTTTGAGGTGCGTCGAGTGGCAAAGATTCCATACTTTAGCCTGGGTGCTCCGGTTTGGGATTCCCCAGGTACTCCTGAATGTTTAACAGATGTATTGGCTCAGCATTTCAAGAGGGCAGGAGTTGAAGTGTGGGCGGATCTGATTAATGCGGGGGACTTATTGTCTTGGGATGAGCTCACAGAAATAACAGAGGGATCACTTTCAAGATTGAAATATGTTCAAGTAAGGAATTGGTCTTGCGAGCCCGATATCATTTTTGTCCATGCAAATCATCTAGAAGATAGTTTGGTAAGGAATCATGAACAAGTACAAAATGTTTCAAAATGGTATTGGGGAATGTTGGATGTCTTAGAAGGTGATTTTAGATTACCAGTTGATCTCTGGGGGAAGAGATCCCTCTTAAGCAGGTGCATGTATGGTGGGAAATGTCAATGCGAGGTGTATTTAAAATTGTTAAACCGGCTTCATTGAGAAGGAACCATCTTTTTACGCTGCATAGGGCCTTCTTTTCCCCTGATAGGCTTTCCAAGATGAGGGGAGGCGAGGATGTGTTGTGTGCAAAATGTGGTTTGTCAGGTGCTTCTGATATCCATTTGTTTTTGGAGTGTCCATGGGTATTTTCTTTTTGGAGGAAAGTATGTATTTCTCTTTCAGCTATTATTCGGCAAAATATTTATCCAACTTTGTCTTTAGTTATTTTTTTGGTACTGGAAGGGGATGAACCAATCAAGAATGATGTTAGAACAATATTGTTCTATGCTATACTATTAGCTAGGAGGGAAATTTAAAGGAAGTGGATGGTCTCCTCGGCTCTTTCCTAAATAGACTGGCTCAACGTTTTGATGGTTACTTCACAACGGGATGTGGAAACGAGTAAGACAAATAAGGATAAGAAAATAAAGAGCTGGTCACGTTTGTGGGAGTGGAAAGACACTTTATTGTATTGTATTGTAATAGTATTTATATAGCGCTTACTACCCCTGACGAGGCATCTAAGCGCTTTTTGCGAGTAGCACACTCCTCCGGAACCCAAGATGAATTACTGGTGGATTAGTATAGGGAAATATAAGTACAGTTTTAGTATTATTATGAGATCATTTGAGCATCGGATATGTGAGTTTTGTTAGCTGGAATGACTAGAGCAGTGGTTCCCAAACGTTTGATTTCTGCGGACCCCCACTTTACCATTAATGGAACCCAGGGACCCCCCTGAATCATCATGGGAATCTCAGGCCCCCACCTAAGTCATTACTGGAAGCTGGGGACCTAATTTGTCAATATTTGTTAAAAATGTGTTCTTTTCTAGGCTATCGTGAACCCCCTGAGAAGGCTTCGCGGACCCGCAGGGGTCCCCGGGCAACAGGTTGGGAACCACCAGACTAGATGTGACGGGCTGGAACCTGTTCACCCGCACTCGGACTTCACTTGTGCTGACACTGCCAGTGGTGGGCCCAGGCAGCCCAGTTTACCTTCCCGTGATTGGCTGGACGCTTTGGAGCGGCGGGATGTCAGGAAGTTAAAATCGCCGCTACCGGAGTTTACAGCGTTCGGGGTTTGAGAGGAAGGAGTTGGAGGCGATCGAGGAACCGTGAACTATCATCCAAAAGAGGAGTCGGAAGGAAACAGTACAGACGTCGGGAGCAGAAGACGGAGCCAAAGGACTACACGGAGGCAGGTGAAGCACTTGTATCCTGGAGGAGACGGCTGGAGAAGACTATCGGATGACCCGAAGCCCAGAGACCGGGAGGACGAGCTTCTGCATCCCGCCACGCTTCCGGAGAAGCGTGGCAGTACAGGTGCGTTGGACCACGACCCTGAATCTGAGTAAAAGCGGAGAGAGAGAGAGAGAGAGAGTCGAACAAGGGCACAAACACAGCACAACAAGGGGAAAGGGAGTGAAAGGAAGGGAGGGGGAGGGCTGGAAACACTTACCACTAACACCGTAGAGCACAACAAGAGTCTAGATCACCGAAGTCATCGCGCACATGATAACGAGCACTATAGAAGGGGGGGGAGGAAAAAACCCACAGAAAGAATGGATGTGAATCATAAAAAAGCACTGGAATGACTAGTATCAGAAAAAGAAAGTGAGGATAAAAGGAAAATAAAAGAAATACTTACCATAAGACAAAAGTGCCTAGTCCACTTACCGCTACTGTTCTTTTCTTTCTGCATGTACCTCCCGGGGAACCCCTACGGAAGCGGAACAGAAAAGAGGAGAGTGAAGACCTGACTACAGACAACACCATACCACCTTACACCCAGCAGTTAATGACCATAAACATGTACCTGCACTTGTTCATCTATATTATTCCAATAAAACTTCTTTTGTTTCTTTGTTGTCACACTTGGAACTCTGTCGGAGTAGTTCATCCCCTACCATCCGGTCACAAGTGGTGTCAGAAGTGGGATTTGAAGGAAACCGCCACCATGGAGGAAAAGGCGACAATGGCCGATGTTATCGCCCAGTTGGCTGAGGGGCAACGGCACCTCCAATTGATATGGGAGCAACAAATGAAAGAAGCCAAAGAAGAAAGAGAGGCGTTGCAGACTGCACTTAAAAGCCAGGCAACAATCATGGCTAATAATCAGTCGGTACATGAAACCGCATTAGGCAAGCTCACCTATACCATTGCTCATACCAAAGTACATCCTACGGTGCCCAGTAGTGTGTTACAAAAGCATCAGGAGCAGGAAGATCCGGACTCTTTTTTCACAAACTTTGAAAGAGTGGCCAGCACCGCTAACTGGCCTGAGGACAAATGGGGTCAGTACATCGCCCCCCTGCTCACTGGACAATTACAAACCACATACCAAGCCATTAATCCAAGTGGTCCCTTGCCGTACAAGGACATTAAAAGGATTATTCTAGAACGAGTGGGCTTAGATACTGAAAGTTATCGCACCAGGCTTAAACAGACGAAATGGCAGCATCAGGAGAACCCCGGCACCTTATATTACCGAGTTCAACATGCTGCCGGGAGGTGGTTACAACCCACGGAAAACACAAGAGAAGATATGTTCAATGTCATAGTACTAGAACAGTATTTGGATGCTTTACCACCCACCACCCGGAACTGGGTAAGACAACATCCCGGGCTAACTAATGAAACTGCGGTAGATCTTGCCTGTGCCTATCATAGAGGTTCAGACTTCCGTGCTACCGCTAGTCGGGTTCCCCCCCTCATATTCGACCGACCATATCGAGAAATAATCTCCAGCGACCCATATTGAATCACGGTGCAGATAGATCACCCGCAGCAGTCCCAGGGCTATCCGGATATGCGGGCCCTGGACCCCAATGCTACAATTGTTCGGAGTGGGGACATATTGCCCGTAATTGTCCGCATAAGAAAGAAACCGAGGAACCCATGGAGATAGGGCTGACTAAGGGAAGGGTGTTCTGGTCTGGAGGAGAAAAACCCAAATATATCCTTCCCATTGTCATCAATAATGTGGAAAGAACAGCCCTCATTGACTCCGGTTGTAGTCAAAGCGTGATAAGAGGAAATCTAGTATTGCCAGGACAAATAGAAAAAGGGCAAAAAGTCCTAATCACGTGTTTACATGGAGATCAGCGGTACTATCCCATAGCTACAATAAGATTGCAGTGGAGAGAGCGGTCCGAGGACCTCAGAGTCGGGGTACTCTCCAACTTTGATGAGGACATAATCCTTGGTACCGACTATGAGGATTTTCCCTATTGGAACGGGCAGGGCAAGAACACATTCTGACGTCTTGGTGGGCGGAAGCACCCGAAGGAGAAACTACGGAGGAACCAGGGAGGATACGAGTTATCCTCAGTAAAAGACAAAAAAGAGAGCAACGACACTCATATTCGCAAAACTTCCCGTCCAATGAGGGCTCTACTCTGTCTGGGAGAATTTGCACGATTACAGGAGATTTCCGGCGGAATCAGAATGAGGATCCCTTCTTAAAACACGCATGGCAGCAGGCGCAGTCTGGGGCAATAAAAGGGGTAGGTCCCTGGTTCATAATTCGTAACCAGCTACTGTATCGCAATCCCACTCCCACCTGGGGAAATGACCTTCAGTTAGTGGTACACAAAAGTCATCGTCAACAAGTGTTACAACTAGCACATGGGGATAACGGGGAAGGACACTTAGGAAGAGAGAAAACTGAAGAGGCAGTACTTAGACGGTTTTATTGGCCGAGGGTTTATGGTGAAATACGTAGACATTGTGCTGAATGTCCCAAATGCCAATAGTATAACCCTTCTTCACAAATCCCTGCTCTACTTCAACCCCTTCCAATTATTGATATCCCCTTTACCCGAGTTGGGATGGATCTCATTGGCCCCCTCACGCCCTCTACTCGGGGTAGACAATACGTCCTTGTGTTAGTAGATTATGCTACACGGTATCCGGAGGCCATAGCTCTTCCAGTATACATACTAAAACTATTGCCCAAGCAATGATTGAGTTTTTTTTGAGGGTGGGTTTCCCGAAAGAAATATTGACGGACCAATGGACCCCATTTATGTCCCGACTGATGGCGGAAGTATGCCGCTTATTAGGGGTCAAACAAATTCGTACCTCAGTATACCATCCGCAAACCGATGGACTGGTCGAAAGATATAATAAAACCATTAATTCCCTCCTAAGAAAAAGTATATCAGACGCTGGCAAGGTTTGGGAGAAGAAGTTACCGTTAGTCTTATATGCCATCCGTACACATGTACAGGCGTCCCTAGGTCACAGCCCATTTGAATTACTGTTCGGCCGCCAACCTCGTACATTGTTGGATATGTTAGCCGAACAATGGGAGGATACGGAGGAAGAGGTAAAAGATTTGTTAACCTATACCCGGGAATTAAGAGAGAATTTACATACAGTATGGGAAGAAGCCCATACTGCTTTACGTGAGGCCCAGAATAAACAGAAGCGACTATATGATACCCGAAGCACAGTACGGACCTTGACAGTAGGAGATAAAGCACTGGTGTTACTCCCTAGTACAGATAATAAGTTGTTGGCCTGATGGCAAGGACCGTTTGAAGTGACAGCCCAGATTAACCCCACCACTTACAAGTTGGCCATACACCAAGGAAGTGGCAGGGAACAGATCTATCACATCAACCTGCTTAAAAAATGGTTAGACCCTACAGAGGACCATAATATTCGGTACATCAATACTGATGTTAATGAAGACATTCCATATCCCACATTAACCAAGCCTGAACTCTCTAACCGGTCCTTACCATGGATCAATCCCGAACTTACTGGATCCTATCACAACCAACTAACTCACCTAGTACATCACAATCATGATGTCTTCTCCAAATATCCAGGGAGAACCCCCCCTAGTCCAACATCCCATTCGCCTTAAAACAAATACGGTTCACCGCCAGAGACCATACCGCATCCCTGAAGCCAAACAGACGATTATCGAAAAAGAAGTCCAAGCCGTGTTAACAGCAGGAATTATAGAACCGTCAACCAGTCCTTGGTGTTCGCCAGTCGTATTGGTACCTAAACCAGATGGCAGTACCAGGTTTTGCGTAGACTATAGGGGGGTCAATAATGTAACCTATTTTGATGCCTATCCTATGCCAAGAATTGATGAGCTCATTGAGAGATTGGGTCAGGCCAAATACTTATCCACCCTAGATCTTACGAAGTGGTACTGGCAGATACCCTTAAGAAAAGAAGATAAAGAAAAAAACGCGTTTGCTACCCCTTCGGGTTGTATCACTTTACTGTCCTCCCTTTTGGGATCCACGGGGCTCCTGCCACCTTCCAAAGACTCATGGACGAAATCCTACGACCCTTTAGACAATATGCCGCTGCTTATCTGGATGACATTGTTATCTATAGCAATACCTGGGAAGAACACATGACCCATCTAAATACCATTTTACAGGCTTTACGAAACGCCCAGTTAACTGCCAATCCTGAGAAATGTCGACTAGGTCAAACGAGCATCAGATATCTGGGTTACTTTGTAGGGGGTGGTAAGATTTATCCCCAAGTCGAAAAGGTAGAAGCTATCTCCAATATGACGTTCCCCAAAAAGAAGAAAGACGTTAGGGCTTTTCTGGGATTAGTGGGTTATTATAGACCCTTCATTCCTCACTTCTCCACAGTGGCAGAACCCCTTACGGAATTGCTAAAAAAATCCTATCCCAACACTCTGGGTTCCCCTTCAGTGACTGCGCTGCGAAGCTTTAACCGTCTCAAAACTGCTCTCATTTCTGAACCTGTATTGTGTTGTCCAGATTTCAAAAAGCCCTTTGTGTTACTCACTGATGCCTCCGACGTGGGTCTTAGGGCTGTATTGTCACAACCCCAAGAGGATGGGACACCCCATCCCATTCTCTACATCAGCCGGAAATTACTGCCACGTGAAACACATTATCCGATTATTGAGAAAGAGTGCCTGGCGATTAAGTGGGCTGTTGAATCTCTCCGATACTATCTATCTGGCAGAACCTTTACCCTCATCACTGATCACGCTCCTCTTACCTGGCTCGCCCATAATAAGGACACTAAATCCCGCGTTCTCCGGTGGTTTCTTTCCCTACAGCCTTTCTCATTTCAGATTCAACATCTTCCCGGAAAACAAATGGGGACTGCTGATTTTCTCTCCCGCTATCCGGTCTCTGAGCATCTCGACAGGCCGCTCTCTAGGGGGAGTGTATGTGACGGGCTGGAACCTGTTCGCCCGCACTCGGACTTCACTTGTGCTGACACTGCCACTGGTGGGCCCAGGCAGCCCAGTTTACCTTCCCGTGATTGGCTGGACGCTTTGGAGTGATGGGATGTCAGGAAGTTAAAATCGCCACTACTGGAGTTTACGGCATTCGGGGTTTGTGAGGAAGGAGTTGGAGGCGATCGAGGAACCGTGAACTATCATCCAAAAGAGGAGTCGGAAGGAAACAGTACAGACGTCGGGAGCAGAAGACGGAGCCAAAGGACTACACGGAGGCAGGTGAAGCACTCGTATCCTGGAGGAGACGGCTGGAGACAAGCATCGGATGACCCGAAGCCCAGAGACCGGGAGGACGAGCTGCTGCATCCCGCCACGCTTCCGGAGAAGCATGGCAGTACAGGTGCGTGGGACCACGACCCTGAATCTGAGTAAAAGCGGAGAGAGAGAGAGAGAGAGAGAGAGAGAGTCGAACAAGGGCACAAACACAGCACAACAAGGGGAAAGGGAGTGAAAGGAAGGGAGGGGGAGGGCTGGAAACACTTACCACTAACACCGTAGAGTACAACAAGAGTCTAGATCACCGAAGTCATCGCGCACAGGATAACGAGCACTATAGAAGGGGGGGGAGGAAAAAAAACACAGAAAGAATGGATGTGACTCATAAAAAAACACTGGAATGACTGGTATCAGAAAAAGAAAGTGAGGATAAAAGGAAAATAAAAGAAATACTTACCATAAGACAGAAGTGCCTAGTCCACTTACCGCTACTGTTCTTTTCTTTCTGCATGTACCTCCCGGGGAACCCCTACGGAAGCGGAACAGAAAAGAGGAGCGTGAAGACCTGACTACAGACAACACCATACCACCTTATACCCAGCAGTTAATGACCATAAACACGCACCTGCACTTGTTCATCTATATTATTCCAATAAAACTTCTTTGTTGTCGCACTTGGAACTCTGTCGGAGTAGTTCATCCCCTACCATCCGGTCACACTAGAGTAATGGAGAGATAGAGGAGGTAAGAATCCAGAAGTGTTAATTGGCAGTTTATAGTAATAGGAATAGTCTTGGGATGAGTAAAGGAGAGATGGAGGAGGGAAGAGTCTGTGGAAAGGGTTGGGAGATCATAGTAGCAGGAGGGGTTTTGTATGAGTCAGATGTGAGATAAACGAGGGGAAATTTAGTAGGGTTGTTTGGGAGATCATGGTAGTAAACCGAGGTTTGGGTGAGCTATATGTGGAAGAGGAGTGAAGAAAGATCTTAGGCAGGGTTATTTTGGAGATGAAAGTAGTAGAATGAGTATGGGATGAGTCAGAGTGGGGATGGAGGATAGATTGATAGAGACATGACATGGTGATGGGTAGACAAAGTAAAGCTTACAAGAGAGTAAATGTATATTATATATATAGATGTATGCTTTAATATTACTATCACGTGACAGTTTGGTTACCAGCACGCAATCACTTTATAAAAATAGAATCACCTGTGAACAAGGCTCTACGGAGCTGAAACGCGTCAGGAAATAAGATAATAAGATTGGAAATGAAACGTGCTCTTTGATAAAAGGATACAGAGAATGCTGCTCAAACATGATGGAATAAAATGCTATGCAGCACTGGAGTTGGGCTTCATAATCTCTGTTCTTTTGTATATATATATATATATATATATATATGTATGTATGTATATATATATATATATATATATATATATATATATATATATATATATATCCTCCAACTCTCCTCCAAATCACAGGAGACCCAGGACACCTCCAAGGTGCAAATCAATTTATTTCAGCACACAAATCCAACGCGTTTCGGCAGCAGCCTTACTCATGGATACATCATTGTTACAGTGCCCCAAGTTAAAAACCATGCAATCCTAGACATAAAAAACAGACAAAATCTCAAATCCCCACCAAAAGACACAAAATGTGGCGGCCATCTTAAAGTGCATCTATAAATAAGTTTCACAGTAGTTTGTACCATAGTCCTATCAAAATACAACTCAAATTATTGTTCAAATCCATCAGAATCTTTAAATTAATGTGATATCATATTTCGCACAATAAATAGAGTAAAATTCAATTGCCAAAATACAAAAATTGTAAATAGAATAATTAATTGCATTATAAAAGTTTGTTAACTATGAATGTTTTCAAAATTTAAAATTCAATATATCACTTAAATCCTGAACATTATTAACTATGCTTAAATTAATTACATATCATCCTATACCATCCAAATAGACCTGTACATCTACACAAAACTTTTGGGGGGTCTCATATTTTTGGGGGATCTCATATTGGTATATGGAGCTTCTCTACCCAAGTGGGTAGACGAACAAATTCTTCTACTGTAGAAACCTTATAGACCCCAACACCTGTACCCTTCTACTAAGAATCAAATAGGATTCAAAAAATCACCCCTACTTCACATTCTCTATCAGATGACCACCCACCAAACAAAGTATTGATTACCCTAGATGGATGCTCAGCTCCTCACTCGAATTGGGGAGGCGATAGAGAGAGATTGTTACGTGTTTTAGAGTCTAAATATATAATAGACTTCGAAACGTTGGAACCTGTAGGGCTAAATTCGAGTGTAGATGTACAGGTCTATTTGGATGGTATAGGATGATATGTAATTAATTTAAGCATAGTTAATAATTTGAGGTGAGCAAATCTAGAGTGTTGCTGGTGTTGCAGGGTGCTCCTTACTAGAGCAGCTCTCCACCTAAAATTGGGAACTTCCCAGAGTTCTCCTTTGTTTTTTGCATATATATATATGTATATATATATGTATATATATATATATATATATATACAAAATGTCACTTACCCAGTGTACATCTGTTCATGGCATGCAGTGCTGCAGACTCACATGCCATGCACATCTCCTCCGACATCCAGTGTTGGGCTCAGAGTGTCACAAGCCGCCCCCACCCGAAGAAGTCTCCTCGGAGCCACAGGACAAAGCGACTCCTCCTCCCAGCCACAGTGTGCGCATGGGCATTGACTCCATACTTTAGTATAAGGTGTTATGTATTCATGAATAATTTGTGTCCTATGATTATGAACTCAGTTACTCTTGTGTTATGGACATCGATGTCGGTTGATGTCTGAATGAGAAAGCTCTGTTCTCCCTGGTTTCAGCTATCTCTGTGTATGGTGAACATCACAAGGGTGCAATGGAGTGGTTTGAAGGCCAGAGGTGTATGAGGACAAAAAAAAAAAAGGACCATTTATCATTGGTTGTAAAGTCTGGTAATTTGGTAGGTGCTAAAAGTAATAACTAATTAGGAAGGATAACAATTTGTATTGCCAAATTGATTATTATACACTAAGGGCCAGATGTAGGAAAATGCCAATTTGCGACTTGCAAATTGCGAGTCCCTGCGACTCGCAATTTGCAACTCGCAAATTGGTATGCAGAACGGTGTCTCAGACACCGTCTGCGAGTCGCTATGGGGTCGCAATGACCCACCTCATTAATATTAATGAGGTGGGTCGCAAATTGCGGCCCCATAGCGAGTCTAGGCACTCGCAAACATGGAGGCCTGCTGTCGTCAGCAGACCTCCATGTTCGTGACTGCTTTATCAATAAAGCAGTTTTTTTTTTTTAAGTGTAGCCCATTTTCCTTAAAGGAAAACGAGCTGCACTTAAAAAAAAAAATGAAACCTTTAGTTTCGGTATTTTTTCAGGGCAGGTAGTGGTCCCTTGGACCACTACCTGCCCTGAAAAAATGGTTTTGGGTTCATTCGCAAAGGGGAAGGGGTCCCATGGGGACCCCTTCCAATTTGCGAGTGGGTTACCATCCACTTGAAGTGGATGGTAACTGCGATACCATTTGCGACCGCATATGCGGTCGCAAATGGTATTGCATGCCACTCCGAATCGCAAATAGGAAGGGAACACCTCTTCCTATTTGCGATTCTGAAATGCATATTGCGAGTCGGTCCCGACTCGCAATATGCATTTCTGCATCGGGAAATGCGATTAGCGAGTCGCAAACAGCAATTTTTGCCGTTTGCGACTCGCTAATCGTTTCCTGCATCTGGCCCTAACTGTCTTACCTGTTTTGAAGTGTTCTAACGTTAAATACACTTTATTGTTCATTGTTTTTATTAGTTAAAAAGGATATTCCTACAGAATTAGCACCAGTGAAAAATAATTCAAGATTGGTTGAAACTGAGCATTCCATTAATGATGTTCTTGAGTAGGCATGGCTGGGGTGATGGCTTATTACCATAAGTAAAGCCAACCCTTACCAAGGTCATGCCCAACTTGGGGATGGGCCACAGGGCCTCGCATTTGTCTAACTCCTCGCAGGCAACCAACATTTGGCTCTGTGCACCATAGGGTTGGCTGCAGGCAAGCAGCCCCATGCCAAACATGGCCTTCTGGCATGTTCATGCAGTTGTCAAAGAGGGCAACACTAAAATAAAATAAGTGAGCCTATTGGCTTTCAGAAAGGGTGAGTATATCAATTTATATAAAGCAGAAAATTTGTATTCTAATGTATATTGCAATAATTCACATATTGCAATGTGTAATAAAAGTGATTATTGTAAAGATTTGAATAAAGTTTAAAAACATGTCTGAGCATTTCTTTTAACATAGTTTTTAATTTTTCATTTTGTGGGCTGAAAATTTGAAAGATGGGCTCAGATACATATTTTTTTTAATAAAACAACATGCCTCTGAGCCTTTAAAAAAAAAAGAAATTCAGCCCACAAAATACAATCATAAAAACAACCACAAGAGGTCCTATCATTCCAGTAGAAGAGCACAGAGCTCCAGCTTTAAAAATATGATAAGTTCTCGTGGGGTCATGGTTTCAATGATCCAGATGAAACAGTTTTTTTTTAATGTTGCTGGGTGGCTGCTACACTCCTTGTAGCCCCCAGCAACATTAAAAAAGGCTTGGTGGTGCTATTTTAAGAGCACCACTAAGCTAAAAAAATTATAAATAAAAAAGCCTTCAAAGATCATTATGGGGCACTCCTTGAAACAGCAGTGAAAATAGATAAGTGTCTCCTACTGCTAATTTATTATTCATTTTGGTGTCGCTGTGGCCAACCAGGACATTCTTTTTTTGTATTATTTGGGAGGAAGGTGCAAAGATCCCCTCCATGAGCCTTTGTGTTTTTGGGACCCCATCCCTGAAGGCCTTTCATTTTTTATTAAGGGGAGGGTGGCGTGTGGCGTGTGGCTCCTCCTCTCTGAGACTTTACAGACATGGGTACCTCATCCCACTATGCCTTTCATTTGTATGAAGGGGAGGAGTCCATGGACCCCCTTCCTGAGCCACTAGAGCACTAGGAACCCCATCCCTGTGTCCTCTCTTTTTTTTAGGGGAGGGATGCATATCATCCCTCCCCAAGGCACTAAGGCCATGAGGAGACCCTCTGTTGGGAATTTCTTTTTTTAAGGGGGTTCAAGCCTATTCCTTGGGTCAGTGGTGGGAGCCCAAGGGGCCCGTGGTCCCACCAGCTTCTCACATGCACCCATCCCAGGTGCATTAAGAGGTAGCTTTCCTCCCACTGGGAAGGAGCAACTGTTTTTCACTGCTCTCACCAGGCATGAGAAATCGGGCTTGCTCTATCCGCAAGAGCATGGGCAGAGTAACACCTCTTCTCCCACCCATTGGAGGCATCTTTAAAGCTTCCACAAGATGTGAGCAGATATGCCTTTCCTGCTCATGCTCTTGTGGGAGGCAAGTGGAGTCATGGGGGCAGATCCCCAGAACACCATAATGGAGCTAGTTCAAGGGGGTGGGATCCCCAGTGCCTTAAGAGTATCTAGATGGGAACTGCATGCCTCCCTCTGCTAAAATTAGCTGTTGCCCTGGAGGATGGGGTCTCCAGCGCTTCTACAGACTCAGCTCCCCTCCCATTTAATTTAAATTCAGCTCAGGAGGATGGGATCCACAGTACTCAATTGTGGCTCAGGGAGTGGGGCCCCACTAACATCCCCTCCCCAAATATTTTATTGGAATAACACATGGGCCCCGGCCCACCCTAGGTGTCAAAATGATAAAATTAAAGATGCCAGTTGGGGATTTGCATAGAAAACATACATTTATTTTTAATTTTGGTCCCTCTGGGATGCCCCCACAAGGCTGGGGAACAAGGTATGACCACCCTGTCCTTTATATCTGTTTTCTTTATCATAATCAGGACAGGAGACTGAGGGCCTCATTACAAAGTTTTGGTGCAGGGCAGTGTCACAAGCTTTCTTGCTGCACTGCCCTGCATCAAAACAAAAGGACAGGAATGTGCCTTATCTGCAAGATATGGTGCATTCATGTACTTGTCCCCTGCTCTGGTGCACAAACTGTTGCCATATCCCAACGCAGGCACCTTTGCACCATGGTGCAATGATGTCTGCATTATGGGGATGATTGTTTTTGTGCCGGAAGGGACATCTTACTGCACAAAAACTATCACAAAAGATGTTTTCCTCCTTCCATGTGTGCTACAGATTCAGCACACATAGAAATAGGAAAAAACAAGGATAAATAATACTATATCCCCTCATTGAGCCACCTTTACCCCACCCCTAGAATCGCATAGGAAGGCTTGTAAATATGGGAATGCATCAGATTCCGTGGTTGATCCGTGGGAACACCCACAGTAACACCCATGGAGCGTCTCTTTCACACAGACTAATAGGTGAAAAAGGGAGCCATATTTACAAGGACATGAAAAGCCACGAAAGGTGGCTTTGTATGGCCTTGCAAATATGACCCTGCCGCCTGCACCCCCAGAGCGTCAAAAAAGTGATGCACCTGTGGCAGAAGCCACTCGTAAATAAGGTAATATGTCCCTGAGCCCTGAAATATCTGCCTGTAGTATCTTTTCTCATGTTTTGGCAACCAATCAGAGCTCTTGCTCTGGCAGGAGTGCACTCCTGCTGGAGTGAGGAGGCCTAAGGGACAAAAAGCCCACAGACCAATTTGAATGTTCTCTTTTTTGAAGTTGGGTTTGAGGGACTCTTGCGAGAGTCCCTCAAATCCAACCATCCAGCTAATCAAATATTTCACACCTTAACACCTTGAAAACTACTGAACACATTTACACCAAATCACACAAAGCACACTTTCTGGGCCAAGATCCAGCTTCCTTCTCAATTTGGTGCAATTCTATTCCAAAGTTTTTCCAGTAGTCTGTTAAAAAGTAAATGGAAAATGAATGGCAATTTTGTATTTTAATACCCTACTTTTTCTCAGTCCCTGTTTGACATATCACCTTGAATGTTTTTATGAATAAACTAGTCAAAAAATTGCACTTTTTAAAAATGTTTCATGAAAATGTGTCAAACAGTACCACAGTTATTAGCAAATCAAAAAAGTTATTTCCTATAGAAGCGCAAACTTTGCAGCCAGTCCCTGCATCCAACTCCCCGCAGACAACAACTGCAGGCTGCTCATGGCCTTTGGCCCTACGTGGTGTGGGTTTGGCTGCAGGGCCATCCAAAACCACACAGGCAGGCAACCCAGGCTGTGTACAGCCTTTGGCAATGCACAGCTGGAAGTCAGCCTCAGGGCTTGGTCTGCCACCAGGCTCTGTGCTTAAACCTTCAGCAGACTGCTAAACCCACTCTGTGCAGTCTTTGGTGTGTGTGGCATAGAATAAGCTTTTGGGCCCTGGAAACCCCATCTCCTGGGGCGAAAATATAAATATTAAGAGGAGGGTATGCACAGCCTCCAACCCCAAGCCTTTAATGGCCCTGGGGACCACATTCCTCAAGGCAAATTCCAAAAACAATTGTGGGGCCTGCATAGCTCCCATCTCCTTGTCTTAAAATGTCACTAGGGCACCATCCTCTGTTGCCAAATACAGATAAACAGGGGAGAGAACATGCAGTCTCCTCCCCAAGTCTTCTTGGGTCATGGGGGCCTCACAACCTGGGACCAAATCCTAAGGGGTGTGTGCGTGCAGCACCATTTTCGAGCCTTATCTGACCAGAGCACCCCATCCCCTGAAACAAAATATAGTAAAAAATGGGAGGGGGCATGCAGCACCCTTCCCTGAGTCTTCTTAGGCCCCAGGGACCCCATCCCCTAGGTCCAAATATAGTCAAAAAGTGGAGGGGACCACAGGCCCCCCTTTCCTGAGCCTAGTTTGGACCCGGGAACTGTTCCCTCAGATGTCTGCATCAATTATAGGTAGGTGCTGGGTAGCCCACCCAGGGCACCCACCATCCACCATGTTGGGGGCCATGGAGGAAGCCCCAGGGCCCCCGCAGCTCAAGTCATTTCCTCACATAGAAGGAAACAGCTGTTTTTTGTATGCTCCCTCCGGCAAGAGCAATAGGTGTTCTGTTTTTCCTGCTAGCAGGAGCTCAGGTCGGGAAACAGAAACAAAGTTTGCTCCCAGCGGCAGGGGCATTTTTTAATTTCCCACTGGCTGGAAGCAGGATTGCATGTTTGTTCTCGTCTAGAGGTAAATTTAAAATTGTGCCCACCAGTGGAGAACAAAGATGTTTCCCTGTCTGGACTGATGTTGGCAGGGAAGCTAGTGTGTCCCAGGGGAGGGCTCCACGGGACACAGTAAATGATCAGGCCTTGGGAGATGGGGTCTCAGGGATTGTAAAGGCCCCTTCCCCTTTTTTAAAGCAATTGGCTCTGGGGATGGTGTCCCCGAGACCTTTATAGGTTCAAGGGGTGGTTGTGCTGTACCCTCCCATTTGTTTGTGAAATCGGCCCTGGGGGATGGGGTCCTCAGTGCCTTTCAAGGCTCAAGGAGAGCGGCTGCACAGCCCCCTCCCTTTTTTTACAGTTGTGGAATCTCTGGCACCTAACAATGCTCAGGGAGTGGTGCCATGCGCCCCATTTCCCTCAAATAATATACCCGGGAGTCCCTACTGAATTAATTAATAAAGAAAACTGCAGCTGTCATTTTCTTATTTTGTTTTTTCCGTGATCCTGCTGGAGTCCTGCGGACTGCAGGACAAAACTGCATTTAATTTTTTATGTTGGCTCCAGGGAGACCCCTCTGGGTTCCCTTATAGGTCCAGGGGAGTAGGGCATCTCTACTTTATGCCCTCATGTATATATTTTTAAACTTCAGGACAGGGGACTAATCCTTAAACCTTAATGGTTCCCACCAACATTTTTCTCATGTGGCTGGCAGCATATCAGACTGCTTAGTCCCATGAGAGTCTGATTCCTGGGAAAGCGAATTGGCCCAAGGGAAAAACACCTCCTTGGGCCAATCAGAACACTCTTTTTTTAAATTGGGTTTGAAGGTATCTTGTGAGTCCCTTGAACCCAAACAATCCAGAAAACAAATATTTTTAGAGCCCTATATCCCAAAAAGTACTGAATGTATTTAAAAAATCACAAAAACCACAAACTACAGGCTATGATTTAGCTTCCTGCCAAATTTGTGCAATTCTGTTCAGCAGTTTTTGCAGTAGCATTACCTACAAAGATCTGTAAAAATGCATGAGGAAATTTGCTTTTGGGATGCCCCTTTTTCTCTGGACCTGCTTGACGGATCGTCCCAAAATTTTCTATGCACGAGCTAAGGTGAATTTGCTTAAAAAAAAAAAAAGTTTTGTCACAATTCATCTTGTGAATTGAAAAGCAATACTAACTGTAACTATGCAGTGTCCGAGTCCATGAACCTTCGTCCTGCCCGCCATGGTCTGTTATGTTGCCATTGCTCCTCCCTCCCCTCATCCATGGTCCGTCGTGCTGTCACTCCCCTTCCGGGTTGCCCTGTATGGTGCATTTTGCTGCCACTGCCCCTACCTGCGCTGCATGGTCAGCTTCTTTCACCTGTATTCTCACCCCCTGCTCTTTGTTGTCTGAGATTGTGCCTCTATGCCCTCCCTCCTGTCTTCCACTATCCATTGGCAGGCCCATGTTTCCTTCCTCCTGTTCTTTATGGTCTGTTGTGCTGCACTGTTGTTTCTGCTTGCTGTGTGTGTTCAGATTCCTGCATTTGCCTCTGCTCCCCCACCCTCTGTAGTTCATGTGCATGCCCCCGCAGGCACACAGGCCCTGCGCTAGCAAGCCTGAGACAGGTTTGAAAGGCTAATTTAGTGGGTGGCACAAGCAGCGTTGCAGGACTACTAGTAGCATTTAATTTACAGGCCCTGGGTATAGGGATACCACTGTACAAGGGACTTATAGGTAAATTAAATATGCCAATTAGATATAAGCCAATCATACCAACTTTAGATGGGAGAGCACCTGCACTTTGGCACTGATCAGCAGAGATAACGTACTCAGAGTCCTAGAGCCAACAGTGAGAGATCAGAAAAAATAGGAGGAAGGAGGAAAAAAGTCAGGGCATGAACCTGCCACAAGGGCCAGGTCCAATATCTATAATTTGCAATAATTTCTATTCCAGGGTCTCCATTATTCTAGGAT
Organism: Pleurodeles waltl; assembly: GCF_031143425.1. NCBI lineage: Eukaryota > Metazoa > Chordata > Amphibia > Caudata > Salamandridae > Pleurodeles > Pleurodeles waltl. The sequence goes on along the minus strand of NC_090447.1, from coordinate 262,266,554 downwards.
TGGTCACCATCATCGAGAGATAGCTAACTTGCACTGCAAATTACCACCATTTTGACCTATCACCTGCAAAGCCCCTGCTAAGCTCAGTGTCACATCCAGCTACACCACCAACGTGATGGAGTTACAGGACAGCAGTTGAAGGACGCCACCCTAGAGGTTCTTTTATGGCCTCTAGGACTTGAAGGGTGATGACTTAAGGCTCTGCAAGGGCTTTAAGTGTCTGAGGCCTGTGTTACCATTGATGATCAGCAAGTAAAGCTGCTGTGAGAGTAGGCAAGGAATGATGGAGGGCAGTGGTCCAGGCACGCTAGCTTCCTGTGAGTTGCTGAAAGTTTCCCACAATTGTAATTGTATTGTATTTAGATAGCACTTACTACACCTGATGAGGCGTCAAAGTGCTTTCTGGCGAGTAGCACACTCCAGAACCCAAAACGATAAGTGGTGGATTAGTATAGGGAAATATGAGTATACTATTAGTATAGGGTAATATGAGTTCATTTGAGCAGTAGACATGTGAGTCTGTTAGATAGATTGAATAGCATAATGGAGGGATAGAAGACGGAAGATGGGTAGAGGAGGGAAGCGTCTAGGAAGGGTTATTTTGGAGATCATAGTAGTAGAATGAGGTATGGCATGAGTCAGAAGACAGTGGGTGGGGTTGAAGCCTTGCCATAGGCCCCCTGCGCCACGGGTCCCCCGTAGTGGCTGGTGGCAATGTTTCACCCCCCCCCCCTTTGGATAGGCAGTGTAGGCCTGGGGGGGACCCTGAGATTGCTGGTCCCAGAAGGGGCCCATTATCAAACCAGAGGGGGGGCATGGTGCCCCCCTCGTTCCCCAATCTTGGTGCTGGCTCCCCCCCCCCCCTGGAGTGCGAGTTGAGGCCCATGGGGGCCCTCTGAGATCACGGGCCCCAGGAGGGGCCTGATATTAAGGAAACAGAGGGGGTGCTTGCCGCCCCCCTCCCACTGACATAAACGGCCCCAGTTTTTGCACACAGGAGCACTGGGGGCCCCCTTTTTACCTCCTCATGGCACTGGCGGTGCCTTCATCATAAAAACAGGTACTTTCTTCGGACTTATCATCTTCAAATGTTCCTAGTATGGACATGAGGGATTTTTAGGTTAACCTGTGCAGTTTTATGATGTTACATATATGTTTGCTGATGTTCCTACTGTGGGCATGACCTGCTAATATGTGATTTTTCACTTACCATATATTTATAATGTTTCTGATATGGGCGTTTATGATATTTTTATGTGAAGTGCAGTTTTGTTGTAATGTGATTCCTGACTACCGCTTAAGTTGCAGAATAACAAGTAACCTGTGTGTTATATGTGACTACTGCTGGTTCTACAGAGTAACTAATGTGTAACATTCTCCCAACTGCTAAGGTAGCAGGATATTACTGACATGTTGTGTTTGGTCTATTAATTGCGTTGTGTACAATACAGTAAATTTTCATAACTTAGGCGGTCATTACATCATTGGCGGTAAAAGCCGCTTATCACCGTGCAGAAGATCACCAACACACCGCAGCGACAGCGGAAATCCGCCACAGCTATTATGACCCACAGCACGGAATCTGCCAAAATACAGACACCCACACAAGTCCACCACACCAAAGGACAGTGATAAACTGGCGAAAACAAATCCTCCACCGTCACGCCAACAGAAATACGCCCACACTATCACGACACATGAATCCACGCAGCGGTCTTTCAACCGCGGTATTCCATTGGCGGTACACACCATCGTGCTAAAAATACACACACATTTACAAAACACTACCACATTGGACAATTTGGAATACTCACACCTGATACACATACACACACCACTCCCACACACCCAATACAATATAAAACACACACCCACATCACCCACAAACCCCTACGACAACAATTACTGAGAGAAGGCCCGAGAGAGACACCACCATCAACAATACTAGCATCCACAGGCACACAGCACCATCACCCACATAACTTCTACGCACCTCACACTACACACCACTACATATTAGCACACTTATCACCCCACACACCACCCCACACATCACCTACACCACCCCATGGCACGGCAAAGACACCCCAGGTTCTCAGAGGAGGAGCTCAGGGTCCTGGTGGAGGAAATTGTCCTGGTAGAGCCACAGCTATTCGGAGCACAGGTGCAGCACACCTCCATAGCTAGGAAGATGGAGCTATGGCGAAGACTGGTGGACAGGGTCAACGCAGTGGGACAGCACCCAAGAAATCGGGAGGACATCAGTAAGAGGTGGAACAACCTACGGGGGAAGGTGCGTTCCGTGGTCTCAAGACACCACCTGGCGGTTCAACGGACTGGCGGCGGACCCCCACCTCCTCCCCACAACTAACAACATGGGAGGAGCAGGTCTTGGGGATTCTGCTTCCTGAGGGCCTCGCAGGAGTAGGTGGTGGAATGGACTCTGGTAAGTCAAATCTTAACTATTACATCCCACACCCTACAAGCATGCCAGCACATACCCCCACCCTCACCCTCACCCTCACCCCCATCACTCTAACTCCTCACAAATGTCCCAACATCACAAACCACACATCCTAACACCAAGCCCTGCATGCAACAAGCATGGACACCCATCACTAAAGCATTCCCACTGCACATACCAATACACCCCCCTAAACCACCAATACACAAGGACCCACACAGGAATGCAAGCACTGGGGTACACGGTCACCCACCCATTGCACACCATGCCACACACAGATGTAATAAGCATCCTTTTATACCCCTGCAGGACCCCTACCCAACGTCACCGGACAGGAGGGTCCACACATGTCCACACCACCAACAGAAGAGGCCCACAGTGATGACAGCACTTCTGTCCAACTGGATCTAGATGACCAGCCCGGACCATCAGGGACCTCTGGACAGTCAGTTCCCCTCACCCAGTCACAGGCCACCACAGACCTTCCCCCCTCTGGAAACACCAGCACAGCATCCACCCAGCAGGCCCATACCTCCGTCCCTAGGACACGTCAATCAGCTGTGTGTCCACCACTACAGGGAACCCAGGATAACCCACCACCCCAACAACAACAGGTACCTGGGGGCAGTGGTAGTGGGCACACGGTCCAGGGGACGGAGGCCCAGGAACACAGGGGAACTGGGAGGGCTGCTGTGCGACAGGGGGCGGACAGGGCCAGGGAACCCACTCCCCACGAGGCCCTCTCCAACATCATGGGAGCCTATCACCACTCCCAGGATACGATGGCAACGGTACTGGCCAAGTTTCAGGAGACCCAACGCCTGCAGGAGGAACAGTATTCGGGCTTCAGGGAGGAACTCAGAGCCATCAATTCCACCCTGGGGACCATCATAGGGGTGCTGAAGGAAGTACTCAACACCAGGAGGGACACTGTGGCACTACAAGGGGCCCCTGACACTTGCATGCACAATGAACTGCCCACTACCTCCGCCGGCGCTAGTGGACAGGAGGCACCGCCACAGGACCACCAGACCAGCACCCCACACCCTGCAGAGGGAGAACTACCTCACAAACGGTCCCTGAGATCCAGGACAAAGACAGAGAACAATGCCAAGACCCACGCCAAGAAATGAGACCACCCTGATTTGTCATCCTACTGTCCCACTTTGTCACCCTGTCCATCCTTAAACTGCCCCAGCTCCACTTCCTATGCACATTAGGGCAATGCACCTGTGTGACTAATAGACTGGACTCTGTCATGGACATTCCTCCACCATCAACCCTCACCATTTTGCTACCCCCTCCAATATTGAGCACTTAAATAAACACCCTTAAAGCACAAAACAATCTGGAGTCAGTCTGAGATTTCGGAATACTGTATTACCAGTCACTGAGGCAAAAAGCTCTTTCATTTGTAATGTCAACATACCTATGTAACACAGCTCTAGTCCGTGAGGAATCAAAACAGATGTCACACTGTGGGACCCACATCTGTGAAATTGTAAGGGAAAGTGACAACTCAGTGACCAAACACTAAGTGAAAACGACAGACAGTAGAGAGGTAGTAGTGTTTAAGTACATGTACTTGTATTCTTACCTGTGTTTCACTGGAAATATTGCTGGATCACTGAGTCCCTGTTGTCCATGTCTTCTTCTTCTGCTTCCTCGTCTTCACTGTCCACAGGCTCCACAGCTACAACAACACCGCCATCTGGACCATCCTCCTGCAGAAAAGGCACCTGTCGTCGAAAAGCCAAGTTGTGAAGCATACAGCAGGCCACGATGATCTGGCACACCTTCTTTGGTGAGTAGAATAGGGATCCACCTGTCATATGGAGGCACCTGAACCTGGCCTTCAGGAGGCTGAAGGTCCGATCGATCACCCTCTTAGTTCGCCCATGAGCCTCATTGTAGCGTTCCTCTGCCCATGTCCTGGGATTCCTCACTGGGGTCAGTAGCCATGACAGGTTGGGGTAACCAAAGTCACCTGCAAATGGCGAGGGACAACTGTTAGACACACACTAACCTGTAGGGAATATCCCCAGACCCACACAGCCATTCCCAATGACTGGCTTCCAGGTGCTCACCTAATAGCCACACACAGTGCCTCTGGAGTTGACCCATCACATAGGGTATGCTGCTATTCTGAAGGATGTCGGCGTCATGCACTGAGCCAGGGAACTTGGCATTCACATGGGAGATGTACTGGTCTGCCAAACATACCATCTGTACATTCATAGAATGATAACTCTTCCGGTTTCTGTACACCTGTTCACTCCTGTGGGGGGGGACCAAAGCCACATGTGTCCCATCAATGGCACCTGTGATGCTGGGGATATGTCCCAGGGCATAGAAATCACCTTTCACTGTAGGCAAATCCTCCACCTGAGGGAAAACGATGTAGCTCTGCATGTGTTTCAGCAGGGCAGACAACACTCTGGACAACACGTTGGAAAACATAGGCTGGGACATCCCTGATGCTATGGCCACTGTTGTTTCAAATGACCCACTTGCTAGGAAATGGAGCACTGACAGCACTGCACTTGAGGGGGGATTCCTGTGGGATGGCGGATAGCTGACATCAGGTCTGGCTTCAACTGGGTACACAGTTCCTGGATTGTGGCACGGTCAAGCCTGTATGTGATGATGACATGTCTTTCCTCCATTGTCGACAGGTCCACCAACGATCGGTACACCGGAGGATGCGCCATCTCCTCACATGTCCCAGCGGACGGTGCCTATGAAGGACAACAGCGAGCACAGAGTCAAGCAACTCAGAGGTACGTTCCCACAGCTTACACAGAACACCAATCATAATCTAAAAAGTGGCCTGTCTGTGTTTTGAGTCTAGTCCTAGGTATGTGTGACGCAGTTGAAAATTAAGCCATGTGGGCCCCTGAAATGGCAGCTGCCTGACCTCTAAAGTGGGACAATGGGATGTGAGGTAACTGCGCTGGCATTGTACACCGTCGCGTTAGGCGGTCGAAGACCGAGGCGCAATGCGGTATTGGTTAACTTTGGACCCTATGGGTCCCAGGAGCCAATGACGATGTACACCGGCGGTGACGGTACGCACCGTCACGGACGTGACCGCCATTTTCAAACTGTTCAATCACTCGATACCTGATCTTCGACAGGAGAGGACCTACACTGCAAGTGCTGCTGTGACCTCGGGTTGGAAGAGACAATGGCTCGAGTGTCTGGGGAAAGGGCCCCTGCCTTCACATCGGAGGAGTTGGAGAAACTCGTGGATGGGGTCCTCCCCCAGTACACGCTACTCTACGGTCCTCCAGACAAACAGGTAAGTACACTGGGAGCATGCTGTATGGGCTATGCCTGTGTAGAGAGGTGTGGATGGAAGAAGGAAGGGGGGAGAGTGCGATTTGCATGAACCGACGGTGAGTGCATGTGCCACATGGCAAGGGTAGGGATGAGGGCCAATGACTGTGACGGTGCAGTTGTAAATAAGTTACTCTTCCCCATGTACAAATCATGCAGGTCAGCACCCTCCATCTACAGGTACAGCCGCCACCCCCCCTTCCAGCACCGCCCTCCCTGCAGCCCCTCAGCCTTTGCCCCGTGCCCGCTCACCCGGTAGGGTAGGCATCACCTTCGCCCCAGGCACCTCAGGCCTTGCCCCTGTCACCCCTGCTGCCCTCAGTGAGGAGGCCATTGACCTCCTCGGGTCCCTCACTGTTGGGCAGTCCACTATTTTGAATGCCATCCAGGGTGTAGAAAGGCAGTTGCAACAAACAAATGCATTCCTGGAGGGCATTCATTCTGGTCAGGCGGCCCTTCAGCGAGCTTTTCAGACTCTGGCCTCAGCACTGATGGCAGCCATTGTCCCCGTGTCTAGCCTCCCCCTCCAACTTCCTCCACCCAGACCCAATCCCCTGTACCCCAGCCTCTCCCAAGCACACCTCTAGACCAGCATGCACACACGTCAACACACAAGGGAAGCTCAGGCAAACATAAGCACTACACATCCCACAGGCACTTTCGCAAGCATCACACACATGCAGACACACCAACATCCACTGCCTCCACTGTGTCCCCCTCCTCCTCGTCTCCCTCCTCCCTCCCCGTGTCGTCTCTACTCACACCTGCATGCACTACCTCTACAGCCACTACTACCATTACCAGCACACCCACCACCACACCCCGCTCACGTGCAGTCACCACCGCCACTACCATTCACACGTCCCATGTGTCCTCTCCCAGTGTGTCTATGACGCCCCCTCCCAAGATACACAAATGCAGGCACACACCCACCCAACAGCCATCCACCTCACGACAGCCTCCAGCGCATGCACCTTCACCCAAAGTCAGCAAACGAACACCTCCTACAACCACAACCTCTTCCTCCACTCCCAAACCCCCTCCAGCTACCCATCCCAGTGACTCCCAAAAACTTTTCCTGTCCAACCTTGACCTCTTTCCCACACCTCCTCCACCCCGTCCATCTTCTAGGTCCCGAACTAGCACTTCAGCTACAACATCTCTGGGACCAGTGGTGCCTGTAGTCACCAGAATCTGGAGTGCACCGGACACCAGGGCAGCCAGTGTGGCACGGAGCCACAGCACAGACAGTCCCCCACCTGTGAAGCATCAGAAGTTGGCCAGCGGGAGAGGGGGAAGACTCCAGCCACCAAAGCCGCTCCCAGGGGTCCCGGTTGGAGTGTGGAGTCAGCTGCGACCCCTTCCAAGGTGGGGAAGGGCAACAAGAAACCAGGAAAGTCTGGGAAGAGCAGCACGGCGGAGGACACCGCCATCATCCCCGCTGCCCAGGAGGCCACAGCCATCAACCCCGCTGCCCAGGAGGCCACAGCCGTCAACCCCGCTGACCAGGAGGCCACAGCCGTCATCCCTGCTGACACAGAGAGGACCGCCAGCACAAGCCCCGCTGGGACAGAGAGGACTGCCAGCAAAAGCCCCACTGGGCTAGAGAGGACCGCCAGCACAAGCCCCGCTGGGACAGAGAGGATCGCCAGCACAAGCCCCGCTGGGACAGAGAGGACCGCCAGCACAAGCCCCGCTGGGACAGTGAGGACTGCCAGCACAAGCCCCGCTGGGCCATGAAGGACTGCCAGCAGCTGAGTCACTGCAAAGGAGCCCGCCGCTCCAAGCACCGCTGAACAGGGCACCGCCGTCTCATGCACCGCTGAACAGGGTACCGCCGCCGTCTCAAGCACCGCTGAACAGGGCACCGCCGTCTCAAGCACCGCTGAACAGGGCACAGCCATCTCAAGCAACACTGAACAGGGCACCGCCGTCTCAAGCAACGCTGGCCCATGAGCGCCAAGGGCACTGACGCTACTGAGTCCGTCACGGGCAGAATGAAGCACTCTGGGCACCATGCCCCCTCCAGAACCAGTGGAGAGATCCTTCCACTACCTCTGTCCTTAGAAGGTTGAAGCACTCTGGGCACCATGCCCCCTCCAGAACCAGTGGAGAGATCCATCCACTACCTCTGTCCTTAGCAGGATGAAGCACTCTGGGCACCATGCCCCCCCCCAGAACCAGTAGAGAGATCCATCCACTACCTCTGTCCTTAGCAGGATGAAGCACTCTGGGCACCATGCCCTCTCCAGAACCAGTGGAGAGATCCATCCACTACCTCTGTCCTTAGCAGGATGAGGCACTCTGGGCACAATGCCCCCTCCAGAACCAGCGGAGAGATCCATCCACTACCTCTGTCCTTAGCAGGATGAAGCACTCTGGGCACAATGCCCCCTCCAGAACCAGCGGAGAGATCCATCCACTACCTCTGTCCTTAGCAGGATGAAGCACTCTGGGCACAATGCCCCCTCCAGAACCAGCGGAGAGATCCATCCACTACCTCTGTCCTTAGCGGATGAAGCACTCGGGGCACCATGCCCCCTCCAGAACCGGTGGAGAGATCCACCCACTACCTCTGTCCTTAGCAGGATGAAACACTCTGGGCACTATGCCCTCTCCAGAATCGGTGGAGAGATCCATCCACTACCTCTGTCCTTAGCGGATGAAGCACTCTGGGCACAATGACCCCTCCAGGACCGGTGGAGAGATCCATCCACTACCTCTGTCCTTAGCAGGATGAAGCACTCTGGGCACCATGCCCTCTCCAGAACCGGTGGAGAGATCCATCCACTACCTCTGTCCTTAGCAGGATGAAGCACTCTGGGCACAATGCCCCCTCCAGAACCGGTGGAGAGATCCATCCACTACCTCTGTGCTTAGCAGGATGAAGCACTCTGGTCACAATGCCTCCTCCAGAACCAGTGGAGATTGTTATCCACTTGAGAGACTGTGGCTTTGCACTCCCCAGGATTGAACAGTGGGCAAACCACCCACTGTAGAGACTTGAGAGACTGTGGCTTTGCACTCCCTAGGATTGAACAGTGGGCAAACCACCCACTGGAGAGACTTGAGAGACTGTGGCTTTGCACTCCCCAGGATAGAACAGTGGGCAACCCACCCACTGTATAGACTTGAGACACTGTGGCTTTGCAATCCCAAGGATGGAACAGTGGGCATGTGGCCCTCTCGTGGATTTGGTGTTGTGCACTCAACCGGCTGAGGTGCCCCCCCTTTCCCTCCCCCTGAGGTGCCTGTTTTCTTGCTCTCTGATGCCCCTGCAGTGTTCTCTCCGTCATGGTCGGGGATCTTGTGTGGGCCTCGCCCATACCGTGTGGGCCTAGTGTTCCATGGACTTAATTGGAGCACTACCTGGACTACTATGCTTGGTGTATATTTTGTTAATGGTGTATATATATTTTTGCCTACTTGCTTTTAATATATTACAATGGTTACACTCATTTTCTTTTGTCTTTGCATTCTTCCGTGGGGGTTGGGGGGTGTAACTATAATGTATCGTGATGTATTATTAGTGTGTGTGTTGTCGTGGGTGAGCGTGGGGGTGGGGGTGTTGTGTGTTGCGTGTCCCTGTTGTTTGCCTCCCCCCTCCCCTGTGTCGTAGGTGCAGTACTCAACGTGGTCTTTGCCGCCGGTGTTCGTGCTCCTGGTAGAGGAGCAGGAAGTCTATCACAGGAAGAATTTGGAGTTCCGGCTCCATGGTGTCCTAGTTCCTCGTGGGGTGTGTAAAGGTGAGCGTTTTCCCTTCGGAATCCAGTTTCCGACGTGTTTTTATTCGCGGTGAATCCGCCCCGAAAAAGGTGGCGGATTGGTAGGTTGTGATACTGTGGGCGGTACTTTGTCCTCCGCCTGTCTGTTGGTGGTGACCGGCGCGCTGTTTGTTTGTACCGCCATGGCGGTCGGAGTGTTAAAGTGGCTGTCTTTGTTGGCGGTTTACGCCACGGTCGTAATTGCTAAATATTTACCACCGGCCTGTTGGCGGTCTTACTGCCGCTTTAACACCGACCGCCAGGGTTGTAATGACCACCTTAGTGTTGTGTTTCCTCTGTGGTGGGGATAGTGCGTCACATGTGTTGTGTGTGTTGTGCAAGCGCTTTACACATTGCTCTGGGATAGGCCTGACTGCTCGTGCCAAGTTACCAAGGGGGTGAGCAGGGGTTATCTTGGACGTGTAACTCCATTGCCCTGACTAGAGTGGGTGTGTTCTGCCTGGGTTAGGTGCATACCCTAGCCAACCAGAAATCCCATTTCTAACAGTAGACAGCCACTACGTGTTTGTACTCACTTCTGGCAATGTGCTTGCCTGGCATTGTGGTGATAATTCTTGGAATGATGGTGGTAAATCTTGGCATAATTAAGCATTTGTGGCATAACGGTGCCCATCACTATCAAATTGCTAGCCGTAGAATTATGGGGCAAATGTTTTCCAATACTGTGGACGCGCATTGCATAATGACATCATACACTGGCTGATTCCTGGCCCTGGAAAATAGTGGCAATTTCAAGCATAATTCTATCTTCGAAGCTATGATAATACTTATGGCTAATACTGGCCCAAGAATAATGGTTGCAATCCTTTGCATATTATGGTTACCCTTCGTCTTTTCATGGACAGCCTTGGCTCTCTACTGGCATTGCATCATTGTGGGAATTCTTTGAATACTCTGACTTTGACTACTACTTAATGTAGGAGAAACTGTGGGTAGTGATTCATAATAATAATTAAGTGGTGGGGAATTAAGGAATCATAGCCTCTTGCAGCTTTCTAGATTGATGGGATGCCTCTCCCAAATATGTATGAACATTTTAAACAATCCCACTCTTCACCTCATTAACTCACTCATTCATCAATCTGCGCACTCACTCAATCATACATCCGTCAATCCTTGTACTCATTCGCTCATCCATCCATCTAGACATTTACATTTTCTTACATCGCCTCTCTACAAATTTACGGAGGAATGCACACAAATTCGGCAATCAAGAAAGACGCATTTACGCTTACAAACATTCTGTTGACTTTTTCAGTGTTTGCTTTAAGTAATGACTCTGAATTTCTGCAAAATGACCAATTTAAATGTGCGTGTGTTATAGTTTAGTTATTTAGCAGTCTGTCGCTCCAAAGTAGGCCCCTTCTCTAGACGCTAACACGAGCGTAGTGGAAAAACTAACAAATCGAATGAAATAATAAGATCTTAATTATTTACAGCTGACAGACCTTGCTCTTGAAACTTACGTGCTGCAGCTTAGGTTCCAATATTTAGTACCCAGGTAGGGGACAGGCACTTGACTATGGCCCACATTAACGAAGATTTGATTCGACGCAGCAAGTCACCATGCTGCACTGTGCCAAATGCAGAGAACAGAAGTGTGCCATATTTATTAACAAATGGTGCATGCCTGCTATCCCTGCGCTCGCTTACTGAGTACTGCCTACAGCCAACACAGGCACTTTTATGCCATGGTGCAAGACAGGATTGTTTTTGTGCAGAAAGGGACACTGTGTAGTGTAATCACACGGAATTACTTAAGAAATCTGCAAGATTACACAAGAGGACTAATTCTGCATTTAGCACAATTTCTTAGCACAAAATTGCCTTGTCACATCCAAAATGGATGCAGAGGTGCATTCTGCACTAAGGAATAGAGCTAAATTCAACAGAACATGAATAGCAAGAAGCCGCTCTCATATTCACTAGATGTACTCTATCAGTAGTATTTTTCAACAACTTCTGGCATTTAGTGCTATTTTCTTAGCACACAATTCACCCTTGCATGTTCCATTATGCAATAGCACTAAATGCAACACTTTTGCATTAAGTAATTAGCACTAAGAAATAGCACTAAATGCAGCAGAACACAAACAACGAGTTTGAGCGGCTTTTGCAAGCGTTAAACATACTAGCAGGAGTAATCACATAATTATTGTTAATTCTGCATCAAAGTATAACACAGAAATACCAAAATTACTCACATTTCTCCAGTGTTATTGAAATTCCACCCAGGCCTATTGAAAACTCAACACAAGATACAGTGAAAACCCAACACAAGTAAAAAAACAAAACATTTTAGAAAAAATAGAGTACATTTTAATGAGTAAAATTAAACCAAACCAACAAAAATCCAATAGGGCAGAACCCAAAGTTATTATTTTTTAAATTTGTAGGTAAAAATAGTACCATGAATCACAAAGTGCCAATCACAGTTCTATGATCATGATGGATCCGTTCAAATCAAAAGTTCAGGGTGACCACTCTGGAGCGTGGGTCAGATACAGAGACCAGGTATGTCACAGCGGAAAGTTTACCCTCTAATTTTGTCCATTTTCATGTGAGGAGCCTCAGTACGATCTTCGCATTTGCGGGGGACAGAAAGGAGAGCATTGTTGGCATGATGAGCTGGACATCGGTTGGGACTTCATGTTAGCGGGAAACATGGGATGGTCATTGCTGACACTACGAGCACCAAGCAGGGGAAGTCTGTAGTTTGTAATCAAGGAAGGTTGTGTCAGCAGACTGATCCAGGTCCCGTGTTGGCTTCGGTGAAGTCCACTCACATTTGTGAAGAGGCTGGAGATCGTTCTTTTTTGATGCAAAGATCCCAGAATCTCAGGCTTTTAACCTCAAGTCCAGTTTTTAAATTAGAGGAGTACACTCTGATACTAGACAAAACTCAGGGTCCTGGTGGGGCATCACATTTGGGTTAGGACTCACTCTAGCAAAAGCCAGCAACATGTTCCAGGCAGGTCTAGTTGGTGCTGGCCAGCTAGGCAGTTGCAGGGGAGGACTCTGGAAGCTTATTGTCGCCCTGTAGCTCAAACAGGTCTGTCAACTTAACCTTGGAGTACCCTTCTGGGATCCTGGGTTCATGGCAAGGACGTCCAATCTTCCTTCTTCAGACAACAGAACAGTCTTTCTCCTGAATTTCCATATGTTCTGGAGTGTTCTAATGGGAGGTTCTGAGGGTGCAGCTGTTATACCCAGTGCCGACTTGGGTTTAGGGGTCACCTCCTTTGTCTAACCCTGACTTGTTTTGGTCAGTTCTTCCCCTTCCCCTGTGCCTGGCTCCAATCTGTCTAGGGTAACAAAGAGCAGGCAGGCCTACGTATGGGCTGCATTTGCCAGTGGCAAGGCAGTGGCTTCGGAAGTCAGGGAGGGGGTGGGGACACACCTCAGACTAAACTTTGAAGCTTAATAAGGGCTGAGGACAACCCTCCTTGCCCCTAAACAAGCCCCTTTTGCCCCCTGTCTGGAAGGAATACACACCACAACACAGGAGAACTGTTGAAATTCATCTTTATTTGATCATTCAAAAATAATAATGAAAGAATCAATCAGTTAATATTAGTAGCATTTATTACAGGCACAACCTCAATTAGATAAAAATGAGTAATACAATGATTACAGAAATCAAGTCTCAGGCTACAATTCAGAATACAAAAGAAACACCAACTGGACCTTAAAACATTAAAGCAGTGGTTCTTAATCTGTGGTCTAGGGACTCCTGGGGTTCTGTGAAGCCTACTCAGGGGGTCTGGGACTGCTTAGAAAATTAAATAAAATTTGCAGATTAATAAAGTGTATAAATGAAGAAGCAAAATGTACAACTCAAGTTTTTTAAACGTTTTGTATATTTGAAGGAATGTGAAAATGGAGGCAAAAAATTGGGCTATTATCCTCAGATTGATTAATGGGAGAAATGCAAGGGCATCAAACAGAATATTGCATGGATAATCAAAGGTAACAATTGAAATTTAGGAAAGCTCCAACCTTCCTATTAAAACAAAACGTTTTTGTTTATTATTTGTGAATTGAACTAAATGATTTAATTATTTCTTTATTTGTATGATGAGGTTAAAATCATTGTAAATCTATAGGCTGAGGGTCTCAGCTTCTAATGGATATTCAATAGGTTTTCCTGGATTCCAATAATCCAGTTTCCAGTTCCATTTTTAGAGCTTTTACTGTGTGAATATTTTAAATCTTTACAATCAAAAGAAATAATTCTCAGGAAGAAACGTATGTTTCTTAAATAGACCTATATCAAAACAACAGCAATCATTAAAATTATGACAAGAGTTAATAATTTTAAAATTGAAAAGTAAAAAACTCAGCAATGGAATTCTTTACAAAGAAATAATTCCCAAGGCAAAAACATATATACAATATTTCATAATAGCAATTGAGCAAAACCTATAAAGTTGATTAGTAATGCAAATCATCAGTATAAAATGTAGTTATTTTCAGATACTACTATTAGTCCCCAAAAAGAGGCTGATGCGCATCACAAAAATAAAATATACAAAACCCCACGCAAAAGGGAGTAAGACAGCTTCAATAAGACAGTAAAGGTTGCAAGTTGCTAACAACCTTTTAGTGAAATGCGGAAGTTATGGATTAAATACTGCTACACCCTTCTGCTTTGTGGGATAGTAATCTGGCCAGTCTTAGTGCTCCACTTCAACTGCTTTTGTAGCTGGTGAACATACTTTCCAAATTTAGCCACATTAGAAGGCTTCTTCAGAGTGAACATAAGTGCCATAGCCTCATTACAAGTTCTTACACCATGGGGTAAAAGAAGGGTTTTAATATAGTGCGAAGTGCGTTCATCAATGCCAGGAAGCAGCATAACAGGTGATTGAATGATTCAGTTTTATATTCACAAAGCCTGCATTTGACAATCATGGAAAGGGAGTGCCATTTTGGGTTCATCTCCTTAATTTTGAGAGTTAATAACCTAGCAGCCATTATTTGTGTCAAGGAGGCTTTCCCAGTTGCACACATTAAGGCCCGTATTTATACTTTTTGATGCTAAACTGCGCTAACGCAGTTTAGCGTCAAAAAGTTTAGCGCCGGCTAACGCCATTCTGAAGCGCCATGCGGGCGCCGTATTTATTGAATGGCGTTAGCCGGCGCTAGCAGACCGGCGCTGCCTGGTGTGCGTGGAAAAAAACCACGTACACCAGGCAGCGCCGGCGTAGGGAAAAATGGCGTTAGGGCGTCTTAAAATGGGGCAAGTCAGGTTGACGCAAAAAAATCGCCTCCACCCGATTTGCGCCATTTTTAACGACGCCCAGACGCCATTTACATGACTCCTGTCTTAGTAAAGACAGGAGTCATGCCCCCTTGCCCAATGGCCATGCCCAGGGGACTTATGTCCCCTGGGCATGGTCATTGGGCATTGTGGCATGTAGGGGGGCACAAATCAGGCCCCCCTATGCCAAAAAAAAAAAATGATACTTACCTGAACTTACCTGAATGTCCCTGGGATGGGTCCCTCCATCCTTGGGTGTCCTCCTGGGGTGGGCAAGGGTGGCAGGGGGGGTCCCTGGGGGCATGGGAGGGCAGCTGTGGGCTCATTTTGAGCCCACAGGTCCCTTAACGCCTGCCCTGACCCAGGAGTTAAAAAGAGGCACAAATGCGGGTTTTTTTGCCCTGCCCACTCCTGGGCGTGATTTTTGCCCGGGAGTATAAATACGACGCATTTGTGTCGCAGTCATTTTTTTGGACGGGAACGCCTACCTTGCATCTCATTAACGCAAGGAAGGCGTTCACGCAAAAAAATGACACTCATTCCTCATACTTTGGCGCTAGACGCGTCTAACGCCAAAGTATAAATATGGCGTTAGTTTTGCGCCGAATTTGCGTCGAATAAAACAACGCAAATTTGGCGCAAACGGAGTATAAATATGCCCCTAAGTACGGCTGTACAGACAGATGGTGCGAGCAATTAACATAAGTCAATGCCACAGCTGCTAACACAGGTGTGCTGTTCAATTTTGCCAGATCAGTTGTCCTGGAGAGTGTTTTTATCTGCCGCTTTAGCACAGTTTTCACAGCGGTATGAGAAAGCACCAACTTGTTTAAATCTGTTTGATCTATTAGCAGGGCATTGAGCGCTTGAGTCAAATACTGAGACCAAGGGTTCATTTGTGAGTCAAAAATGGGGTGAAGGGCTGATTTCAATGTATTGGATGGGACCTTGGTAATTATCTAATAGTATTTCAAATAAGAGCCCATACTGTCCCACTTCCGTCCTTCCAGGCCAAGTTCCAGTCTTATCAGACATCCCCTTATGTCTTGTTCTTTTTTAATACTTTATTGGCTTCATATAGACCATAAAAGACATACAATAAACATCCCCTTATGTATTGAGGCAGCTTTAACAGTCTACTATAGGCTTAGACTGAAAATTATTTCACTGATTTAGTGAGTTGTCCCGGGAAGGCTTTATAGCCATAGTTTAGTGCTGGTAGGACGGATGCCCTAAGAACTCATCGGATAGGCACTGTGGAGGGGCTTTCTATTACATTTTTAAGTTTCCTTTTGTAGTCAACCACACACCTAAGTAAAAGTACGATTTGGTCCCTCTGATCTTAAGGGGACCCATTTTCCAAAGATAATTCAGGTTTTTAGGCAACCCCAAAAGTTATTATTTTAGTTTGGATGCATTTGCCTTCATTTTATTTGTTACATTGTAATCATGAAAGGCAGTTAGTACTTTTTGGAGCCCAATTCTCGAGTGGTCCAGAAGGATAATATGATCCGCTTATTGAAGTAGTATGATTTTGAGGTTTCCAATTATAGGCGGTATCAAGTTAGCACATGTTAAGGCCGGAGACATGTCTGCTGTGTACAAGTTAAATAGAAGTGGGGCAAATACACACCCTTGCTTTAGGCCATTATCTGTGAGGATTTTCCTGCTAACCATAGTTTGTTACAACTTGACCCTCACAAAAGTTGATGTGTAAAGTGAAACTATCACCCTTAACAATTTGTTCGGAATACCCCAACCTTGTTGCTTGCTCCATAAATGGTTTCTATCCATAGTCCACTAAGCAGGCATGAGAGGGAGCAACTTCTTGGTGGCAGCCCTATGTACTAGGTAGGAGAGAGCCACTATATTATTTGTAGTCACAGAATTCGCCCTAAAGCCTGTTTGACACCAAGGGCCTATCTCATTGGCTTCCACTCAATTTTCCAGCTCTTTTAGTAGAACAGAGGAAAACACATTGGTTTTATATCAAGGAGTGAGATAAGGTGATAGCTGGGTCCTGCCTTTTCCCTTTCTTGTAAATTGGGTGTAGGATAGAGCCCCCTCCAACTGTTGGGATCCTCCTGAGTCTCTGAGCATGAGTGGTACAGTGTTGAAAGAGATATCTTCCTTAAAGACTTGTGCTGGAATGCCAGTAGGGCATGGGGTACCTGTAGCCCTAATGCTACCCAAGAAACATGAGGGACTAGGTCATGATCCAGTTGTGTAACTGGCATATGGGATTTATCACAGAAACCCACAAAGGTAGCAGTGTAGACTACATATAATTTATTCACATGATTTATCCAGATGCGTTCAATGATCTTGTAAATTCGGAGACCTTCTTGGCTCATCTAGTTTTTAAGGTACCTCCATAGGGTTATGTTTGCCCAACAGTGAGTAAATGTGTAGCCATCCCATCTCTGCCTGTTTATGTTTTAGGGGCCAGCTCAATTGCTTGTGTTGTCTAGCGAGAGCCCGCAACTTTCACAATAGCTTCTGTTTGGTTGAAGGATTTCTTGTTTTGCGGCATAATGTGTGCAGCCTACAGAATCTCTGCTTACTCTCCATTATGGAGCGCACAGTAAGACGAGTTGCATAGGTCCTCTGAGAGGGTGGTGTAGGTCCTAAACTCTGGAGGACTTCCTTAATAATTTCTGGCCAATATCTCAGTTTTTGCCCGTCAGGGGCAACAGGGAAGGTCCCGTGAAGGCTTTCCAGGTTTTCAATTTTTTTGATGAAATTGGCCCTCCTTTTATTTGCTTAATTAGCTGCAAGTTTTCATCTCCTTGCGAAGTCCCCAGTGTCTTTTGAGTATTCAGGCAACTTAAGTGCGTATACAATTTTATGTGGAGAGGTACGTGATCACTAGCTTCTGTATGGGGAATTTCAAAGGTCTCAAAACGCTTGGGGAATTAATCCAAGTCAAATATATAATCAAGCGTGCTTTTCCCCTGGAACATTTTTGGATAATTTTGTGCCAGAAAGCTCTTTTCAAAAGTATGTTGAATAGAAGCGAGGCTGTGTTTAGTGAGCAGGCATTGCAGCAGCTTAGTTGCGGGGCATACTGGGTGGAAGTTATCCAACCCTGTCCACAAGTGCCTGAGGTTAAAGTTGCCACAGATGATAATATTGCATCCAGTATGATCACATAGCACTGCGTCTAAAGTTTCAACATCCTTTCAGCCCTCCCGGAGCTGAAGTAGTTGAAGGAGAGATTAATTCATAAAGACTTTATCCAGTGGTCTTTCTATTTTAAGACTTCCAGTGTAATTAATTGCAACATGTCATCCTGGGCAGCAACTTTGTTCACTTTTAAATCCAAGCTGATGTTTATGTATATCGAAAGACCACCAGATGGCCTCCCAAAGATGTTTTTGTTTTTATTGCTGATTGATGCATTTCATAGAAAACAGAAATTGCCAAGAGATTAGTTAGCCAAGTTTCTTGGAAGCAAAGTATGTCAGCATCCATCAAGAGCTAGTGAGTTAAATCAGTTTTAAGGAGTCTTGTCAGCACGGCAACGTTCCATGACAGGATTTGTAATTGACATTTCTTATCAAGTGCTTGATTGCTATTGCTAGGAGCAATTTTGTTAATTGCTAGATAAGACAGATGGCAACCATGCCCAATTGGTTGTATTATTTGCTTTGCCAGACCCTAAAGCCACTCTCCTGGTTAGATCCATTGTGCTTAAGTAGGAACAGGATATACACATTTTCATTGTTGGACCAGTTTGATTTGAAATACCCTGCCTACATAAGAATGCTATAAGTGCAAGCATTCAATTTTGAGGATTCATTTAGTTTTTTTAATGGAAGAAGGTATTTAGGTGGCCTTATTTTAACAATCTCTATGCCCATTCCTCCAAGACAGTACTGTTTGCTAATAGTTCTGCCAGTGCCTAAGTTCTTAATTACAGTATTGTTGATTCTCGATCTTTATTGTGCTCTGGTAGTATTTTAAATGCTACACTTAAAATATCTTCAGATTTTATATTGATTGGATTTGGTAGTGCCTTGAAAAGCCATAGCAAATTTGAACAATTCAAGATATCATGGTTGCCTTCTGTTTGCCACTGGGGTATAAGTACCAGCTTGGGGAGCATATTCCCGCTTGCCAGTTCATTCAACACATCAAAATTGTTTGAATGAGTGTCTTTCAGCTGCTCAAGGGTAAACCCATTTGCATTGCTGTGATTAACTCCAATGAATGCTGAAACTGTTGCTGTATATGATTTGGTCTCTTGGAGCCCAGCTTGGTGAAGATGTTGTTAGTGTCTGGTGTTCTGGAGGCACACTGAGGTTCGGGGATATGATTGTATTATGTGTACTGGTCTGAACTAGCACATGATCTCTTATGGAGCTCAGTGTAGGCTAGGGATCTGGCAGGTGGGACACTTTCTGACATTCCAAGTGCTTTTTGCCAGCCGTCCTGTCCTTGAAGATGGGTTATATGCTAGTTTCATTGTGGTCCACCAGCATTTGTTCCTTTGGGTAATGGACTTACAGTTGTTCTTTTGTAATTTTATTCTTTGCCTTTTTTTAATCTCTTTTTGGCTCTCTTTGATAGAGCCCTTGACCAATAAGTATCCATGTTGCTTAGTTAATACGATCAGCATTTGTCTTTGCGTTCATACTATGCTGAGACCCAGTGGGCATGTGTTGCACAATGACATGGGCCTCCATATGGGGGTCCGCCCCATGGGGATTCGAGTAATTAGATGTTTTATCCTGCTGGAGGGGGGTCTTCCTAGGCGTAGGTGGTGTTTCAGGTGCAAGGCCTCTCAAGCTTGTTGTAGGGTTGATTGTGGGCACTGAAGCCTGGTTTAATGAGGTTGATGATTCTGAATCGGGCAAATATTGCCTGGCAATAACTGGGGTGTGGAGAGCTAATTTCCATTCCGAGATCAAGGAAGTCAGTACTCCCGGTAAGGTCGATAATTTATCAATGTTTGGGAGGCAGGCACATGCTGGTACATCATTACTGGCTGTGCTGATGCAAATGCTGAGCCCACTTTGTTCCAGAGCGGTAGGTTTAGCCGCTATCTTTCTGATGGATGTAGTTAAGGCTTGTATGAGATCCAATTGCACCTCTAACTTATCCGACTGCCAGGTGAGGGCATTTATCATAGCAATCAGAGTCACCTTGATCTATGCCAGCAGATTGCTCTGGCCATAGTCAGATTGAAGCGCCAGTAGATCTACTCTCTGTTGGCCACTTGAGTATCTCATGTTGCTAAGGTTGTGGGTCGGATGTAACTGTTCTTGGAAATGATAAATGCTATTTTTATTGTTAGCGTCCGCCTCGCTGCAGTTAGTGACAGTGAAGATGGCCTGCGTAAAGGCTTGTGGCCCCAGTAAGTCTTCCAGGGGACCAGATGGAGCAGTTGATTCTGCCGGTGTCTGGTTTCTAGTATTATTAGCACACTCTGTTGATTTAGAAGGACAGGCCAATGGCTCAGTTAAGGTAGTTCTGGCAGCCGGAAAGGCTCATTTCTCCTGCAGCTGTAGGACAGGCAGAGAGGCAAAAAGGCTGGGAGAATTAGTCAGACTGATGTTGCTTAAGCCCTTTTGTGGCCATTCCTTGCAATTTGAATCAGGGTCAAGCAAAAGCTCAGCTATTATACTATCTGCAAGGCTTGTAGATGGTATGTCTGTAATTGTATGATTCCAACAATATTTAGTAGGGGTCCATTTATGTAGAGCAGAGTCTGTGTAGAAATTTAATCTGAAAGGCAACTGCAGAGTCCTACTGTATCAAATAGCAACACTAGGAAGTGCATAAAGCAAAAGCCTGGTCAAAAGCGACCACTCCCAGAAATGAGGTGCCCAGTTTATATAGGGATTTGGCTCTGTCAGTGTTTAAATAAGGACATAAACTTGTCGGGAAGGTTTCAAGAGCTCTACTACTTCTCTTTCATTGACTTTTGTGGTCAAAACATGCATAATGAGACAGCCATTTCCCATGGCCTAGACCCAGATTGATCAAGAAAAATAGAAGGTCTACCTAAGTAAACAAAGGTTGCCTTAATATAATAAAAGCAGGGAATCTTTTTTCCAAATCACATGACAGTCTTCAATAATTTATTTGTTAACGGAAGCATGTTTCTTAGTCTAGATCATTGTCCAAAGTAATAGTGGTGCAAATTGTACATGCTCTTTGACCTAATACAGATCCAACTCTTGAGGAACACCATACTGTGGGTTGCACACACGGATACCTAGTATTAATCTCTCCACTTGCAGATTAGAAACAGAAGCCCAGCTCAACAAGTTAGTAGTGGAATATGTTTCCTTTTATTAAATTTCAAGTAATGGCTCAATGGGTTTCTTACCTATGTTTGTTACAAACCTGTAAAGGGACCCCTTATATTGATTAGTATAAAATTTCCTGGCAGCTAAGAATGAAGTCCAAGTATTTTGGTGATCAAAGGTTACCCACAAATAAGTGAACTGAAAAACCCTTTCACATTGATTCCCTTGGATCAATACACAATACATTTTCAAATGTTTTGATCCACAGGCCATGATGCAAGTTTTAAGAACAAGTTGTTTCCAAGTTCAATTGCTCCATAAAAACAAGAAAGGAGTCTAAAACTATCTTAAACCATTTGATATTTTTGCTAAAAGGACAGAATTGTCCCCATAGAGGTATTTGGGTACATGCTTATGTTTAACTGCAGGATATCACTCCCTTTCTTAATAAGAACATTATTTAGGACAGTAATATTTAGTGATTAAAATACACCTTTTTAATCATTTCCTTCTGATGAACAGACAACATGTTTTCAAATGTTTTAGTACACAGGCCATAATACAAGTTTTAAGAACCAGATTCAGTTGGTGTACAAAAACAACAAAGGAGTCTAAAAGTATCTTAAACCCATTTGGGGGTCGTAAGAAATGGGGTCTTTGGTTTGAAGTCACGTTACCCACTGTCCAAGCTAGGACCCTCACTCTAGTCAGGGTAAGTCACACACAATCCAGATTATCCTGTGCCCGCCCTCTGGTAGCTTGGCACTGAGCAGTCAGGCTTAACTTAGAAGGCAAGGTGTTAAGTATTTGTGCAATAAATCATGCAATAACACAGTATAGCACCACAAAAATACACCACACCGTGTTTAGAAAAATATATAATATTTATCTGGTAAGATTAAGATTCAATAAGTATACATTGAGATATCACTATAAAAATGATATAAATTGTCTTTAGTCTTTAAAAAGCAGCAAATGTCTCTTGCAAGCACAAAGTACCTGGTTTGCGTTCAAATTCTCTGCAAGGGACTGCAGAGGAGGAGTTGCGTGGAAAACGGGGACGTGTGAGTTGATTTTTCTGGCGCACACAGACAATGCGTCATTGACTTTTCACTCAAGGCAGGATTTGCATTGATTTCTGGCACGTAGACTGGGATCCTCTTCGGGTTGCGGGGTTTTCGGATGTCCTGGGGATGATGTGTTGAAATCCTGGGCGTGCAGGATGAAGTCACAGGGGTTGCGTCGATCCGGTGGGCATTGTGTGGAAATTTCTGCTGCACGGCAAGCGCTGTGTCGATTCCTCTCAGGAAGTCGGGCTGCATTGTTCCGGTTCGGCTTTGCGTCGATCCAGTGGGCCGTGTGGCGAATTTCCGGTCACAATGCTGGCGCAGCATTATTCTCCTCATAGGGAAGTCACGCTGTGTTGTTCCAGTTTGGCGTGCTGCAATTTTCTCACTGCGAAGAAGCGTGTGCTTTGTTTTTTTGCAGGCTGCGCATCGATTTTGCAGGAATAAAGTCTTTTTGGTCATGAGACTTCATGGAACAGGAGGCAAGCTCTATCCAGGCCCTAGGAGAGCACTTCTCAGCACAGCCAGAGAGCAGCAAGGCAGCAGAGCAACAGCAAGGCAGCAGTCCTTCTCAGAAAAGCAGTCCAGGTGAGTCCTTTGGGCAGCCAGGCAGTTCTTCTTGGCAGGTTGCAAGTTCTGGTTCAGGGATTCTTCACCAGTGGCATCTTGTCCAGAAGTGTCTGTGAAGTAGAAGTGTCTGAGTTGGTAGGGTCAGAGACCCTGCTGAAATACCCAAATGTGCCTTTGAAGTGGGGGAGACTTCAAAGAGTGGCTTAGAAGTGCACAAGGTCTCCTTTCAGTTCCATCCTGTCTGCCAGGGTCCCAGTAGGGGGTGTGGCAGTCCATTGTGTGAGGGTAGGCTACTGTCCTTTGACATGTAAGTGTCAGGCCCTCCACCCTCCCAGCCCAGGAAGACCCATTCAATATGCAGATGTGTGCAAGTGTGACTGAGTGTCCTGTGTTTGGGGTTTATCTGAGTGGAATGTACAAGCGAGCTGTCAACTAACCCAGCCAGATGTGGATTGTAAGGCACAGAACTATTTAAGTGCAGAGAAATGCTCACTTTCTAAAAGTGGCATTTCTGAAATATTATAATTAAATCCAACTTCGCCAGTCAGCAGGATTTTGTATTGTAAAAACAAATGTGAGGGTTTTACCCTACAGGACATATAAACTGCACAGTTACATGTCCTGCCTTTTATCTACACAGCACCCTGCCCTATGGGTTACCTAGGGCCTAACTTAGGGGTGACTTACATGTGGAAAAAATGGGAGTTTAAGGCTTGGCAAGTACTTTTAAATGTCAAGTCGAAGTGGCAGTGAAACTGTACATACAGGCCTTACAATGGCAGGCCTGAGGCATGGTTAAGAGTCTACTTATGTGGGTGGCACAATCAGTGCTGCAGACCCAGTAGAAGCATTTAATCTACAGGCCCTAGGAACATCTAGTGCACATTACTGGGGTCTTACAAGTAGATTAAATAAGCCAGTGGGGTATTAACCAATGTCACCATGTTTTAAGGGAGAGAGCGTATGCACTTTAGCACTGGTTAGCAGTGGTAAAGTGCACAGAGTCCCAAAACCAGCAAAAACAGTGTCCAAAAAGTGGAGGGAGGCAGGCAAAAAGTTAGGGGTGACCACCCTAAGGCTGTTCGGTCTAAGAGGTGTTCTTGCTAAAAGGACAGAGTTGTCCACATACAAGAATATGGATACATGCTTATGTTTAACTGCAGGATATCACTCCCTTTCTTAATAAGAGCATTATTTAGGACAGTAACATATAGTGACTAAAATACACCCTTGCCGTACACTATGCCGCAAGGCAAATGGGCAGCAGCAGTTCCCCCATTAAGGTGGAGGAGCATTACCCCTGCTGCGAGCACAGCAAATGTGAAAAATAAAATGTTTTCATTTTGTTTTTTACTGCAGCACTGGTAACCTGAGCCGAGTGTGAAGTCTGGACAGGGCCATTTCTGCTGATTGGCAGTAGGGACGAATGGTGGGCGTTTAAATTTGAAGTATGCATATAGTTTAGGAAGGCTGCCTTGCAATTGCCAGCCCATCATGCCTACCTCTAAGTGTGTTAGGCAGCTGGGTGGAAAGCAGATACAGGCACAGAGTGCCCAAAATAAAGCCGAGCCAGCCCACTCCAACCAGTCCTGGTGCTTCTCTCATGCTGGTGATGATTGTTAACAGCATGAGAGCAATGGCTGGATTGGTTAGGGGAGTTGGCTCTGGGACAACGTGCTTGGACTGACTAGAGAACACCAATGACTGGAGGATACAAGCCCATGGGTATGTAAACATTTGACATTTAACATTTTGACCCACTGCCCAGCACTTTGAGAAGCTTGTACTGCCTTCAGTCTCAAATCCAGAGCTGTCAGTCGTGGCCCATTAAAAACATTGTTTATAATCAACCACTATTGAGGGCCTTGACATTGACCCAAAAGGCATTGCTGGTTTCGCACAGTGGCCGTCAGTGGGTCAAAATATTTGCTCCACCACTTATTATTGTCACCAGTCACCACTGCAAATTGGTCTGTGATTTTACATTTTTTTCCCATAACTGACTGACACAAAGATAGAAATGCAAGGCTCTGAGAAAGTCTACCAGGCCACGGTCAAGTACCGGTCAAGGTAAAGGTTCCCACAACTACGAACTTTCAACACCGTTGAAAGCGCAAGAAGGTCAATGAAGGCAATTTGTAATGAACTGCATTTTGCAATTTTATATTTGCTTATTGAGAGGTGCAAATGAAGACTCTGCTCAAATGTTCTCAAGCCTGTCCGGAACCCATATCCCATACAGGTGTGGGCTGCATTTGCCAGAGACAGGGCAGATACTTCAGAAGTAAGGATGGGACTGGTGTAAGGCCCCAAGGCTACTGTTAGAAGATCAGGAAAGGCTGAGTGCAGCCCCATGGCCATTCTGGTCAGCAGATTAACATCCTCCATACACCCAAGGCACTTTTGGCCTCTGTTTGGTAGGAAAACGCATCACACCACAGGAGAGCCAATAACTGTCATGTGACCATAGACACAGATCGGAAGGCATATTTGGTTTAAGCAGAAAATACCAACTTTCTAAAAGTGGCACTTTCAGAATAGTAATTTAAAATATAACCTTAACATTAAAGATGATTCTAAATCACAGTTCAGTTGGATGAAGGAAGTCTTTCTCGATCTGCTACAAAAACTGAAGTTATTGCTCATTAAGTTTTTCACTATGGTAAAAAATGACTTTGGACGTGTTTCACTGCCAAGACATGTAGATCTTAAGTATGCATACCCTATTTTTAACAAATCCATCAGCCTGTCCTATGTGCCTTTAAAGCCCACCTTAGTGGTGACACACATAATAAAAATGAAGATTTAGGGTTGGAAAAGGATTTAGGTTGCCACGTTGAAGTGGGAGTTTAAAACTGCTCTCAGGCTGCAGTGGCAGTCCTGAGATACGTTCTACAGTGCTACTTTAGTGAGTTGCAGAACGAGTGCTACAGCCCACTGGTAGCATTTAATTTACAAGCCTTGGGTACACGGAGTACCATAGACTAGAGGCTGGTAAGTCAATTAAGGGGATTATTTACAAACCCCTTGCATCACCGTTGCATAATAGTTTTTTCATGCAGTGGTGGCGCAAACCATTGTGCCAGTTTGTAAAGCCTTGCATCACATTATACATGTTCCAGGTATATTGTAAGCACGGTAGGTGTTCCTCCTTTAAAAGCCATGTGGAATTGATTCCACCATGCCATTCTGAGCCTTCACTTTTTTAACATCTTCTCAGAGCAGAAGTTGAAGTGATGCTGAGCTTTTTCACCTTGGGATCCCCCCCTCGCATTGCTAGAGTAGCATAATTTTTTTGACGCTAGTCCAGAAATGTTTAGCGCCTCTAATGTGTCCGAATTTCTGACGCATCTTTGGAAACATGCATCATGGAGCGATGTATCATAACTACAGTGCTATTATGGTGTCATTAGGGGGTCTAGAGCTGGCTCAAGAACACTGGTGCATCGATTAAAATGCACCAGTTTCATGTAAACGAGGCCCTAAATGTGCCAAGTAGGTGTATACCAATGTTACTAACTTGGAAGTGATAGCACAATCATATTACCACTGGTTAGCAACAGTAAAGTGTACAGAGTACTAATGTCAACAAAAAAGTGTTTAGGAAAAATAGGGTAGTGAAGGCAAATATCTGCAGCAATGCAACACAAAAGATGGTCATACCATAAACACAAAGTCGACTTTATGTTAGACCGTTTCTTATGATTGGATGACTTTGTTGACTATACCAGATGTCTTATCTTCTTTTCTTAGCTTTCCACCTTAATCTTGTGTTTGTCACACTCAGGAGCATTTCAGTCCTCAGTGTTCTGATTGGATCAGTTGTACCCTTCCACTGGTGACTTCATGACACTTATTTACTTTGCATTCCTCATCCCATGAGTGTGCATATTTTGTTTTCCTCTCACCTTGCTTAATCCTGTGCGCCCCACCCCCATGCACTCTTTTCACTTCCTTTCTCCCACTTCCTGAGGCTCCTCATTGAGAGCCCCATTCACAAAGGTAAACTTAGAATTAAGTCCAAGTTTGACTCTTTTCTGTATTCACAAAGGCACTTAAAAGTAGTATCTTTATGACTGTGGAGTTTCTGCACTCAGGGAGGAGGTTACGCACTCAGGTGGAATATCCACATTCAGGGAGCAAAAGTGAGTCATACACGTCTGACTAACTACTAAAGTACATACAACTGCAAACAATTATTTACACCTGAAACCCATTATCTACACCTGAATCTCTGCACTCAGGGTACAGAAAGTGAGACATACACGTCTAACTAACTGGTAAGTACATACACCTGCAATCAATTAATCACATCTAAAAACCATTCGTTCAAACCACATAAAAGCAGCCCACATCCAGACTATGTTCCTCATCACAACCCTGGTGGACGGCAGTATTTTGGAGAAAGGTTCTGCCAATATGCTGGCGGTACCTTTCCCCAAAATATAACATTGACAGTTTGGCTCAAGCCAAACGGCCAATGTACCACTCTGTCCGCCATGGCGGTAACAGCCGCCGGGCTGGAGACTTCAGTATCCAGCCAGGCAGCCGTCACTGTTCCACCTGCGGGATTATGACCCCGCCTACCACCATGGTTTTCATGGCATTCTTACCGCCTCGAAAACCATGGAAGTAGGCACTATCAGTGCCAGAGAATTCCTTCCCTGACACTGATAGGGGTCTCCACCGCCCCTCTCCCTCCCCAGAATCCTCCTCCACCCTCCACCTCCCAACCCCCCACGACATACATGCACATTCACGCACCAACATACACACGCACACACACACTCATACCCACATTCACCCACGCATGCATACATACATTCACACACACACATCCACACCACTGACATACATACAAGCACACACATATTCACACAACACCAAATACATGCACACTCACCCCCGTTCATGCACACATGCATTCCACATGCCACACACCTGCATGCATGCACACACAAACATACACCCCCCCCCACACACACAGCACCCCCAACCTCCTCCCCTGTCGGAGTACCCAACTTACCTGCTTGCAGGGGGTCCTCCAGCAGGAGACAGGATGTGGCGCTGCTGCCAGCAGCAGCGTCCCCCAGCAGAACATCGCCAGGCTGTATCATGGGTCATGATACAGTCTGTGGCGGTCTACTGGCACAGTGCTGCTGCAGCGCCACCTTACTGCCGTCCGCCACCATGACCGTAGTCGGAATTCCGCCAGCCTTCTGTCCGGTGTCTTCCTCTGGTGCTTCCCTCTCCTGCGCTCGTTGGTACTCCTCGCTTCTGGGTTACTCCCACCTCCTATTTCAGGCCACCTTTCTTCAGGGGGCTGATCAGCATCACACACAATACCATGCCCCTCCACCTTCTGTATTCCTGTAGAGGGTTTAAAGGGTCAGGTGTCCCAGGTAGTCTCCAAATAAAATCACGGGTGCATCTCCGGTTCGGAAAGAGAAGGGAAGGGCCAGGGTAAAACCTCATCAATACTGTCGCCCTCATCACACACCCCCACCCCAGGATTTTCCCAATCAGGGAAAAGGAAAAGAAATGAGAGAGGACGTCAATGTTTCCCTGTTCCTCATCCTTCCTATGGCAGAATCTGAAACCTGAAGGGTTACAAACACAAAAAACACCTTAGGACCCTGTAATTGTTCCCCTTGTTGCACTGAAGCCAGATGAGAGGTGCATGACCAGTATATAGTACAAATTACCTGCCCTCCAGATAGTAAAGTTGTTTCTCAATACTCCATTTCTGGACCAGACACTCCTTCTATGGTGGGGTACACCTTTTCATGAGGGAACAGTTTCCTCCTGTTTAGAGAAGGGGTCTTTCTGCCCCTTAGCATCCTACTGGGACAGAACAGCACCAATGCCAACATCCTAAGTGTCAGTTTGTAGAATAAAGGGTTTGCTAAATAGCACTGGAGCTGTAGTAAGAGTGTTCTTCAAAACCTGGAAGACTTTGAGGGCTGTAGCTGGGGGTGTTTGAAGACAGAAGGAGATACCAAGTTCTTCAACAAGTATGCAAGGGAAGCTGAATGTTTGGAGAAGTAAGGAATAAACCTCCTATAATATCCTAGGAGACAGAGAAAAGCTTGCATCTCCCTTTTTTTTTCAGAAAAGGAGTCCCTACTATGGCTTTTCTTTTTTCTTTTTGGGGTTCGATCACCATCTCCTAGGAGTTAGCCTAGAAACTTCACTGTGTGGTGTGCAAATCTGGACTTTTTTATGTTGATATGGGGGTGGGCCTGTTTTAATTCAGAAAGGATGGACCTAAGATGGGTAAGGTGTTCTGGCCAAGTCTTGGCATGTACTACTATATCGTCCAGATAAGCGGATGAATATTCCTAGTGTTTTGCTGGTAGGGTGTTCATGAGTCTCTGGAAAGTAGCAGGTGCCCCATGTAACCTGAAGTGAAGGACAGTGAAGTGGTACAACCCGTCAGCTGTAACAAAGACCACTTTTTCTTGTTCAGTTGGATTTAACGGGATCTGCCAATAACCTTTGGTCAAGTCAATAGTACTTCTGTAGTCTGCTTCCCCAACCCTCTCAATTAGTTTGCCCACTCTAGGTAAGGGATACCCATCCAGTTTGGATAACCTATTCACAGCCTGGAAGTCAATACAAAGACGTAGGTTGCCGTCTGGTTTTGGGACAAGTACTAGAGGTGAACACCACTCCCACTTGAATGGGAGAATGACCCCCATCTTAAGTATTTTTGTGAGCTCTGCCTGGAGGGCAAGATGCCTCACCAAGGGATATGATATGGTTGCAGCTTTATCACTACTTCCTCTTGGCTCGGTCTGGAATACATAGTAAGGTCAGTCCTACGAGGTAGATCGGAAAATATGTCTGCATAATTCAATAGTACAGTCAGAAGTTCGTTTCTCGGAACCCCCATCTTAAACATTTTTGTGACCTCTGCCTGGAGGGCAAGATTCCTCGCTTCGGGGATACAATATCGTCGATGCTTGATCACTACTTCTTCTTGGGTCAGTATGGAATACATAGTAAGGGCAGTCCTGTGAGGCAGATCGGAAAATATGTATGCATAATTTATTAGTGTAGTCAGAAGTTCTTCTTTTTCTTTTTCAGATAGGGAATTATGTATGTCTGTGTAAATTATAGTGATTTCATCTCCTTTACAGAGTCCAACATTTGTACATTCGTGGGAGGGGGCCCTAACTATTTCTTTAAGATCTTGAGGTGATATAACTGTTCTCGATTTTAGGGGAGGTGTAGCCGGCAGGTGACTCATGATACTCTCTTAATTATCTCATAGGGTCCTTGTCATTCTTTCTTAATTTTGGCAGTGGAATTGGGTAGAAGGATCAGAGCCCAATCACCTACAGTGACGTTTACCCTTGTCATAAAAATACTTTTGTCTTTGTTGGGATTTCTCTAGGTTTTCATGGGCTAGTGCTGTTAGTTTGCCCAACTGGGATGTGTGTTTTCTAGTATACGGCAATAGAGACCAGCCCTCACCTTCTGAGTCTTTTTCCCATGCTTCATTTGTTATTTTCAGCAGTATAGGCGGTCATCGCCCAAAGAGCAACTCAAAAGAGGAGACTCTTTGGACTTGGCTTCTTAGGACAAACAAGGCAGGTGGGTGTAACTGGTCCCAAGTTCTCCAGCCACTAGATAACATCATCTTTAAAGTGAATTTGAGACTTCCATTGTACCTCTGAACGAGGCTGTCTTTCTGGGATGGTAAATAGAAGTAGTTAGATGTTTTATGTTTAACTGTTTGCAACTGGTTTCATTATTTTAGCGATAAAGGGAGTTCCCTGATCTGTGAATTATCTCATGAGGAAATACCATCCGAGAAAATAATGCAATGAGATATTGGGCGATGACCTTTGACGTGGTAACTCGTAAGAGAATATCTGGATACCTTCTAGAATAATCAACCATCGTCAACACGTATTGGAAACGTTTTGTGGACCGGGGTAAGGGTCCTATCAAATACATACCGATATGGTCAAATGGCCTTCCTATTACTGATAACGACTGTAAGGGTACCTGGGGTGGTTGATATGGGTTCTCTTTTTGCCATATGGCACCCTCTTGGCAATATCGCTTGACCTGTGCATATGCCCCAGGCCAATGGAAATTTAGGAGGATGGCTTGGCTGGTCTTTTCTATACCGGAGTGACCGGCCAACAGATGTGAATGTGCAAAAAACAAAACTTGATCATGGTATTCCAAAGGGCTGAACAACTGAGCGGTATCATTGGCCTTACCTAATCGCTATATAGGGGGTTATTTTGTATGATGAAACGCGGTTATGTAGGAGTGGAGGAGCCCTTGGCACTTTGCTAAGCATTTTGAAGGGTGCTATTGTTAAATTCCACTAGTACAAACCGTTTGTCCAATACCCACGGCTCTGGAGTAAGAAGAGAATCATGGACAAAAGACTCCTTTGTGACTTGGTTGGTTTGGGATGTTTTTTTTTTCAAAAGGTTTTCTAACAATAAATCAAGGAAGTAGAGATTGTCTATACCCAAAATGAGATGTTCAGGGTGGAAAGGTAGAACCTCTACTTTAACTGTACTGCTTTTCCCTGAGGGGCTGGAGAGATTAAGTCTTGCGACTGGATATATCTTTGTGTCACTGTGTACAGAATGTATCCTCATCTTTTGTTTGGAATTATTTGGGACGGATGTACCCAGTCTCTCTTGACTAACGATTGCCTACAGCCAGAATCTAACAAAGTGTTATGGTTGTCCCATTTAACAACAAACTCACATTATACAGGGGGCCGGTTTACTGGGCATAGAGAACAGACCTAGGAGCATAACCAATATCCATAGGTTCTTCATCTCCCTTCTCTTTTCATATTTTGCAGAAATGGGCACTATGGCCCCACTTTCCACATTCGTAGCATTGAGGACCAGGCTTTACCATAGGCTTGAGTTTCCCTATTCTAGCCTTTTAAGGTTTATTGATGGTTTTGTTGGGCTTTTTCTCATACTTGTGATTGGACAGGGGGATGGGCTTGGAGGTCTTCTCAGGCTCAGTGAGATAAGCTTGAGACTGGGAACGTGCAAACAAAGTGGCCATTTCTCCTGCATGGTCAAGAGTCAACCCCTCATGTTGTAGCAACCATTTCTGTGTTTGAAATGGCAATGCTTCCAAATACTGTTCAAGAAATAGTTTTTCGATGATTTCTTCTTCTGTGGATTCCAAGGTTTTAAGCCAGCGATCTGCAATGTATTTCATTTTATAAAACAACATCTTCGAGGTGTCTCTAGGTGTACTCCTTTCTTTCCTGAATTTCAATCTGTGGGTTTCTTCATCTACGCCTAAACAATCCATAATGAACTGTTTCACTTCTCCATAACCTGTCTTCCCATCATGGTTGACAATCTGATATGTTGCTTGGCCTTCTCCTGTAAGCAACTGTGCTAAATAAAAAGGCCATCTTTCAGTTGATCAAGTGCTAGCAAGACCACCTCGCTCAAAGTTCAGAAAGAACTCCACAGGGTCTTCGCCAGGTACATACTTCTGTAACAGTATGATAGCCCCTGATACCATGGGTCCTGGTTACAGGCCATTGCCAGCAACCATCTGAGTCTGCCATTCTGGCATTTTTGTGAGGTTATCCCCTTGGGAACGAATGGCATTGGCGAACATGGTCCAGTCTACCTCTGCTTGCTTCATGTGTTTCTTGAGGGCCCATTACAGTTCTCCTGCCCCTCATGCATGTGGTGATCCATCTTGTAGCAGACAGTGTCTTATGTCTGCATTCTCTACCATTTGTCACATGGTCTGGTGAAGGGCTTGGTAGATGGATAACAAAATGTATTGCACTCCTTAGTTATTTGCTTATTGGTCTCTTTATTATTCTCTATACGTCTTGTAGTTTCCTCCTTTGACTTTTGTTTCGTCACAATCATCTTCATTTTCCTTTACACTCTAGGATCGACTGGACCAGACCACCATGGTTGGCGTGCCCCTCAGAAAGGAGAGGAAGAACCTTAAGTAAGTGGATGTTCCTTAATGTTAGATATAGCATGGGGTGGGTGTCAGGGATATAATCACCGACTTGCCCTATCTCGTCACTGTGTTGTAGTGCATTCCTTTCTTTTCTTTCTATTGGTTACAAGTGGGGTATGCAACTCTCATTCCTGTTTCCTAAAAAAGACGGGGAATCCACTGCTTAGACGGGTGACCCCTCTCCAATTGAAATATTCCCGTCCCAGCAGCTTCCCGTTTTCTACCCATCAGTTAGTCCCAGTAGATGCCCACATACCTGGGCTAGCCACCCTTTTCTGGGAGCGTTGTGGGCGATACGAGGAAATGGTGGCCTCCCAGTTTACTCAATTGACTCTAGTCCATGTCCCCGGAGATCTCAGATGGACGGCTGCAGCTTCTTGAGTCGTTCTGCACCGGTTGTTCTGGGACTATTTCCCCTGGTGTCTTCCTCTGGTGGTTTTCTCTACTGTGCTTGTTGGTACTCCTCGTTTCTGGGTTAGTCCTGCCTCCTATTTAAGGCCACCATCCATCAAGGGGCTGATCAGCTCCACACGCAATACCACACCCCACACCTCCTGTATCCCTGTAGAGGCTTTAATGGGACAGGCATCACAGGTAGTCTGCAAAAGAAAAAAACACAGGTGCATCTCAAGTTACAGAAAGAGAAGGGAAATGCCATGGTAAAGCTCCATCAATACTGTCATCCTCATTACAGTTGGGTTTCACAAACCACATATCAAGGGTAACCGAAAAAAAGAGCAGAAGATGTGTTAAATCAGTCGTAATGTTGTGGGACTTAAATTAGTTTTGGACGGAAGATGCAGAGTTTAACGCTGCAGAAATTGTGCGGTTGCATTTAGTTCCGTGAGTGGGAGAAATATGGGCATGTCATGCTGCTCGTGCTGATTTTTAATGCCAGAAACTTGTTCTGCACTGTAAAATCAGTGCAAATGGCACAATGTGGTGGTGATTCTTTCTGCTGGGCATAGAATCTCAAATTAAAGACAAAGGTGGTCATTCTGACTTTGGCGGGCGGCAGAGGCCGCCCGCCAAAGTCCCGCCGTCAGAATACCGCTGCACGGTCAGAAGACCGCCGCAGTAATTCTGAGTTTCCCGCTGGCCTGGCGGGCGACCGCCAGAAGGCCGCCCGCCAGCCCAGCGGGAAACCCCCTTCCATGAGGATTCCGGCTCCGAATGGAGCCGGCGGAGTGGAAGGGGTGCGACGGGTGCAGTTGCACCCGTCGCGATTTTCAGTGTCTGCTTGGCAGACACTGAAAATCTTGGTGGGGCCCTGTTAGGGGGCCCCTGCAGGGCCCCCAGGGGCCCCACGACACCCGTTACCGCCAGCCAGGTTCTGGCGGTCGAAACCGCCAGAACCAGGCTGGCGGTAAGGGGGGCGGAATCCCCATGGCGGCGCTGCTTGCAGCGCTGCCTTGGAGGATTCCCTTGGGCAGCGGGAAACCGGCGGGACACCGCCGGTTTCCCGTTTCTGACCGCGGCTGTACCGCCGCGGTCAGAATGCCCATGGGAGCACCGCCAGCCTGTTGGCGGTGCTCCCGTGGTAGTTGGCCCTGGTGGTCCATGACCGCCAGGGTCAGAATGACCCCCAAAGTCATTTTGTAAAATTATTATTTATGTATTCATACAAAAAACATACATAAAAGTGATATCAACTAAAGTTACAAAAAATGTTGTATGGTATGGGAGATAGGAAGAAAAAATAAGTTTTCAGGCAGCATTGGCAAGGGAACAAGGATGTGGTTGGGCAGCGTAATTAAAAAAGCAGAGAAATGTCAGGTGAACCAGTCTACATACAAAGGGTCAAACAAAGTGGTCCACAGTCAAAACAGTGTCCAAACACAGAAGTCCGCAATCAACTCAAAGATACAGTTACTGGCCTTCCACACTCGTCTTTCACAATTATGTGAAACTCTCCTCACATGTAGATGCACTTTAGTTGGCTAGTGCAGGAACAGACACCCTGCAGGAAGGGACAATATGAGGGGTAGCAGTGGAAATAGTGAGAACTGATAAACTGGGAAACACAACAAAAAAGGTTCGATAAGTATTGGAGCCAACATAGGCAATATAGCTGCACTCAAGTTGATGATGGAGGCGTTGATGGAATCAAGCTGCCTAGATTGTACTCTCTGAGCATCCGAAGCTCATTTCAATTGTCCTGGAAGCTCTGAGTGAATAACATCTTGGCATCCTCTATGGCCACCATCATACCCTGGAGTGGAGCCAAAGGCACAGACACACATGGATGGTATTGTGGCTCAAATGAGGGGTGTGGAGTCTCGGGGGCAGATGTCTCCCTCAAGTCTTGCTCTTCTTGGCAGGCATTTGAAGGAGGAATAGTGTTGGGGGTGCAGTTGAATGCCTTGATGGAGTAGGGGGCCTCAGGAGTCATGGAATTTCTGGTAGCAGGACCAGATGTTGTTGGGACCTGCACTAAGGACACCATTGTAGATGTTTCCGCTAGTGGGCCAGGAGGAGAACCAACTTCTCCCTCCCTCCTGGCTGGTGGTGTCCTTTTCAATTTCTACCCCCTCAGCCTCCTCATCTTCCATCTGGAGTAGTTCCTCTGCTGGTCTTGTCAGCCGCTGGTGGACGCACTTCCCCTGCTAGGTGATTGTTGTCCCTCCTCCTCCTTGCTAGTGGTTTCAAGAGTGCATGTCCACTTACAAGCTCCAGATGTACTGGTCTGCCCTTGGTCCTATAGTGATGTCCCTTGGCCAGCCTAGCTGCCAAAACATTGGCAATCAGATCAGTACTAGGCTATCCTGTATTATCACCTAGGCAGGAGTGATGACAATGTTGTCTTACCACAAACCTAGGTGGCCCACAAAGTGAGTTGTCTTTCTACTCACATCTGGGAAACACTCAAGGAAATGAGGAAATAGGCCGACTGTTGGCTTCATGGTGCACCTTGACTTCCCTCACCATCTTATCTTATGAACAGGAAGAACCCAGGAATTTTGCTGAAAGAAATGGATAGGATCAATTAATATTTCTTATTTCATTCATTCATCATCTTTAAAAACTCTCTTTAGCTTAGAGTTCCCCCTCATAGCTGACTCTAATTTCTAGTGATTAATCATAGCATACTCCTAACATTCTTGTCTTACAACTCTTTGTCAAAACTTTGTTCAATGGCCTTAAATTGTGTCTGAGTTTTTCTGAGATTCTTTACAATCTATATAACAATGCACATGTTCAACAGTTCAAAAGCTACTGTTGCCTACCTTGCTTAAATAGGTAACTTCACCAACATTCTACTGCTGGTTTTAGTCTCTGAATGTTGCAGTGTACAAGCTTGCATACAAGATGTGTTTAACTGATCACTCATCTCTTTCTTTTCTTTTTCTGGTTGATAGAAAGAGCCCAATCCAGCATTCACAAGGATGTCTCCTGTGCTGATCCTTAACTCTAGACCAAGACCGGCCACCTCAAGGATCTCTCAGGTTAGTCTTGCCTGGTTACACTTGAGGCTTTCCAGTAGATTGCTCAGATGTTGGTTGTATTTCTACCATTCGAATATCAAGGTGCTATGGTCACCTTATGAATATTGTCACGCCATGGTCAGTTCAGCATAACCAAGTATACTCTAACACTGGACACAATTACTATAACCTTGTCCACTGTGCAAGCATTCACACATTCCATTCCCTAGATGTTGGTGTCACAGTTCTAGCTCTCCATTTATGCGTCTTATTGTTCCACCCTGGGGAAAGCCAAGAGATTGTGTGGGCTTCACGCAGAGGAATTGATAGTGTCTTCTAGGTGGTCACAATACTGGTCCATTGAAAAATGGATATGAACAATTATGTGGGTGTTAAACACTTTTAAGGCACACAGTTAAAAATGAGATAAAGCAAATGCTGACATTGCTGTACCTTGACTACATAAACACTATTATGTGTTTTATTACAACCATTATGTGTAGTTTGGCTTTTAGGTGTGTATATGATCCACATATTGTAGAATCTGATAGACATGGTCACTATTGTCAGCAGTATTCACAAAGGTAAACTTCAATGTAAGTGTTTTTTTTGTTAACACAAACTATATTGGATTTTCTCTTACATACATGAGCCATGGTATGGCTGACAAATGTATAGAGAAAATAACAAGTATCAAATGCAATTCAAACATAGACAAATAACTCCCCCCACCCTATCCCCCATCCTGTCACTATCTTGTTAGCAAATGTGTGTCTTTGTTGTGTAACTGGGTAATATATCCATGTGATGTGAGGAATAGTGGAACATGGGAACCAGTTTGTAACCAACTCCTGTGCAATGGTGTGACCTACATCGTCTGTCCTGCTAGTATTGGTAACTACATGGTTATATGGGGGGCAGGTATCAGCGGTCCCTTTCAGAAACAGGCTGTGTTACTTGCCTTCCTCTGTAGCATAGTTGGGAGGGATGTTTAATTTGTTCCCGTCAAGACAAGTCATCAAGCGTTTCCTGAGCTCTGAAAGCGTCAGGCAGTGCATCCCACTCCATGGCAATGGGCCATTTTCATAACCCTCTGTATCTTCCCTGCTCAGAGTGATGCTTTCAGCCCCTTTTGTGCCCCATCGTTTCAACTCCTCATGTCATTGTGACATACAAGGGGAGTGTTCACCAACTTCCTTCGTCTTGTAAGAAGGCATTTTGCTAGTAATAATGCCAGGTCTGTTA
The DNA here is from genome assembly GCF_031143425.1 of Pleurodeles waltl. Taxonomy (NCBI): domain Eukaryota; kingdom Metazoa; phylum Chordata; class Amphibia; order Caudata; family Salamandridae; genus Pleurodeles; species Pleurodeles waltl. The sequence goes on along the minus strand of NC_090447.1, from coordinate 262,229,146 downwards.
ACAGAGCAAGTACCCTGGAGCCCTTTGGTGTGGGATATAATCCGAGTATGCAATGCTGCTCTGTATACCAGTGGTCAAATTCAGTCAAATCGGACAAAGCATTCTTGATATCTGACCACTAAGTGACTGTAGAGCGATAGTTCCAGAGCATGTGTAGCAAATCTGCATCCAGAGTGTGGCAACAGGGGCAAGGGGATGAGACGGTGGGGAAGATCATGTGAAGTCTGTGTGATGTGAGATAGACCCGGTGTGTAATCGAAAACTGAATACATTTAAAGCAGGAGTTATGAGAGAGCTTACTTGGGTATTCCAAAAAGAGGCACATTTTTTACCTTGAAGTGGTTGCACTAGGTCATCTTCCCATCTGGCTCGTAGGGGCGCTAAAGGAGTTATCTTGTGAGTATGTAAGCCCTTATACAACCGGCGAGTAAGATGTCTACCGTTGCACATGATATAAATTTCTTGTATAAATTCATGGGAATTTGGTTCTGAGTCGTCTGGTGCCCTGCATTCTTGAATGTAACAGTGATACTGGCATGGGTCAAAAAAGGAGTTTCCGTCAGACTGTGGTTGTGAACAAAACCTGTATTGAGCATAATGGTTCCACCCTCAAAGAGCACTCCAATCAAAGTTACACCCTCATGCTTCCAAGGGTGTAACCTCTTTAATGTTAAAATACCCAAGGGGGTAGGGAGAGGTTGTAAAGGAAAATTCGAGTTGTACGGCACAAAGAGGGCAGTATAACTTGGAGCCATGTTCCTGTAAGCAAGGGCTACATGTAGTAGAATGGGACAAGATAACGGTGTCATAGATCCTGGACAGAGCAAGCTGTGTAATTTACTTTGATTAAGCATAGTATTACTGTATCCTATCTCTGTTAGATTAGTGCCTGCTAACCAGTAGGTGAACCACTGCAAAAGTCTTGCTAAGCAATAGGCATTAAAGTCTGGGTCTCCCATCCCTCCCTTGTCAGTTGCCGGTTGTGATTTATTCAAACTGATCCTGTGCAACAAGTGCCCCATATTAAGGTCTTGACTAAGAGTTTGGCAGGGGGGTTACTCTGTCATAAACGTGATGGATATCCCATCCACCCTATTACGATCTCCAAACGGTAATATGGGATTGAAATACAGCTGATAACAACTTAATTAGGCCCTAAGTCTGTTAGTAGTGCACTTAGAATTTTAAATGTTGAGGCAGGTATGATGACTGGTAAATTCACAAAATGGTAAAGAAGTCAGGGCAGCATTACCACATTGGTGAGAGTTAGTCGTCCCGCGGTTGACAATCGCAAAGTGATCCAAAAGCTGCTACGTGACTTAAGAGGTGTGATCATCTTAGAAAGATTCCCATTTAATGCATTGTGTGCTTCACTGTATATTTGGATGGGTAGGTGGCAGAATGTGTGTGATGCCAGGACGATATGTGCATCACCGGAGAGTAGTGATGGTCTTACATAGGTATCCACAGATGAGAAGGCATAAGACTTATCATAGTTTACACACAGGCCAGAGAGACTGAAAAACTTTAGAGTAGCCTAGAGATCTTGCTTTAATCCACTCAGAAGTCCTGCACATATAATATCATATCATAGGCGTATAATGAAACTACATGTAGTGGGGGCCCCAGGGATTGCCCCACCCATGTGCCTCCTTGCTGAATTTCCCACATGACCTGCACAGATGGGACAGGCTGAGAAATGAGACTGCAATTTTATTGTGATTTTTCATTTTGGAATACTGTTGTTAGTAGTACTCGAAAATATAGTACTTAATATGGTGTCTGAATCTGGACCTATGTGCAGTGGCTTCCACATCTATCTGTTCTATTATTTTGTTCCTTGTGTGCACCGCCACAAGTGTGGAGATTGCGCCCCAACTGCAGAAACTTTGCCCCAGTGCAGAAACTCACAGTTATAAAGATCCTAATCGTAAGTGTGTTTGTTAGAGCGAAAAATAGTAAACCGAATCTTAAGTCTAAGTTTACCTTTGTGAATCGGGACCTCAGTTTGAAGCCAGTACAAAGTAATGGCAAAGCCAACAACTCGCCCTTTTAGAGAAAATAAATGGCTTTACCAGTGCTGGAACAATGGCTCGATAATCTGCTTGATTTAACACATCCCACTCCTGTATAGTAGATTATCACATTTCTTACATGTATGTCATCATTTATATTATTTGTTAGGTTAATAATGTGATTTTTACAAATGTTTACATTTGGGAACCATTTGCACAATATTTTCCTGCAGAATGCAAGTTTTGCAGTATATCAAATATGGATAAAGTTGTATTTTACCACTTTTGAATTATTTTTTGCAGATTTACATAGCACGAACTCGGCCCAAGGGCATTGGAACGCTTTACAAGAGCAAGAGATTACAGTATACAAAGTCAGTTTTCTTTTCAAATGCAGGAGGCGAGTAGATGATTTGTCCAGAATCACAGGATGCTGAACCGACCCCTAGCCTCAGCTCCAAAGTTTGCAGCTCTTGCAGTTGGGACATATCTTAACACCCTGCAGTCAGCAACGTGGAAAATCTCTCTAGAGCTACAAGGACACTTTCCCCTGCGCAATTAATAAAATACTGAATTGAGTCACTGCTTAAATGTTGTTGTCAGGTTGATGTGTGGAGATAATAATATGTATGCTATTTGTTCATATCTGTGGGATCATGCAGGCATCACAGTCCTGTTGTGATCTGGGCCCTCCGTGAAGCCTTCAGACATGCGACCTCACTTTGTGTTCCTCATTTCTTGGCAGTAATAAGGGGTTATCTTGTGACCAACTGCAGGTTTACACTGTCTATAATTTAGATATAAACCCCTTGGCACCCGAGAGAAACAGTCGCTGAAAGGACAAGATGTAAAAATGATTAAGCCTTCTGGAAAATGCCTGCACTTAAAAAAACGCTAATTGGAGGGATAGCTGATGGCTGCTAACTGATTGTACAGTATGTTAAATAATGACACGTCAGTCACCTAGCAGTAAGTGCTCATAATTGCTGGCATTTCAACATGAGTGCTCTGTATCTCACTTCGAAATAGGATCAATTTTCTCTAAAGAGGAGTTGATAAATACAGTAGGAGTCTGAGTGAAGTGAATACAACACAGGCTGTGGGGGAAGGATCTAAAACATCTTTAAACACATGACAGTAATTGGGATTCGCTGTAGTTAGAAGTCGTTGACAAACAATTTTCCTTTACAATACATTACTTTTTTTAAGTCACGTCTCCAACAGCTTTTTAGTCAATATATAAGCATCGCAGTGAACGTGACCTTTCCTCAAAGAAGACAAAAGCCTAGAAAGTCGGTAGGCACGAATTCTTGAACAATTTGAATTAACAAACAAACTTTGAGTGCTTGATTTTTGAAAGCATCACTCCTATTAAACACCTTCGCTGCCAGGCCTTCTCCCCTCCTGTGCCGAGCCTTTTTTTGGCTATTTGGGGCAGTTCGTGCTTAGGTCCTCATAACTTTTCGTCCACATAAGCTATCCACACTAAATTTGCGTCCTTTTTTACCAACATCCTAGGGATTCTAGGGGTACCCAGAGATGTGGGTTCCCCTGCAGGAGACCAAGAAATTAACCAAAATACAGCAAACATTTCAGTTTTTTAAAACAAATGGGAAAAAAGGGCTGCAGAAGAAGGCTTGTGGTTTTTTCCCTGAAAACGGCATGCAGTGCTAAAATCACCATCTTCCCAGCTTTCAGGAACAGTCAGACTTGAATCAGAAAACCACATTTTTCAACATAATTTTGGCATTTTACTGCGACATACCCCATTTAAAAAAAATGTTGTGCTTTGAGCCTCCTTTCAGTTGTGACAGGAATGGGTGTGAAACCAATGCTGGATCCCAGAAAGCTAAACATTTCTGAAAAGTAGACAAAATGTTGAATTCAGCAAGGGGTAATTTGTGTAGATCATGCAAGGATTTCCTACAGAAAATAACAGCTGAATTAAAAAAATATTAAAATTGAGGTGAAAAAAAACAGCAATTTTTCTCCACTTTTTACTCTGTAACTTTTTCCTGCAATGTCATATTTTCAAAAGCAATATACCATTACGTCTGCTGGACTCTTCTGGTTGCGGGGATATATATGGCTTGTAGGTTCATCAAGAACTCTAGGTAGCCAGAGCCAATAAAGGAGCTGCACCTTGCAATGGGTTTTCATTGTATACTGGGCATACAGCAATTAATTTGGTGAAATATAAAAAGTGAGAAATAGGTATCAAGAAAACATTTGTATTTCCAAAATGGGCACAAGATAAGCAGTGGTTATTTGCACATCTCTGAATTCCGGGGTGCCCATACTAGCATGTGAATTATAGGGCATTTCTCAAATAGATGTCTTTTTTACACACTGTCTTACATTTGGAAGGAAAAAATGCAGAGAAAAACAAGGGCCAATAACACTTCTTTTGCTATTCTGTGTTCCCCCAAGTCTCACATCACATTTTTACATTGAAATCTAACATGTTTTTTGCAAAGTGCCTAGCTGTAGATTTTGGCCTCTAGCTCAGCCGGCAACTAGGAAAACCTACAAAACCTGCACCTTTTTTAAAACTAGACACCTAGGGGAATCCGAGATGGGGTGACTTGTGGGGCTCTCACTGGGTTCTGCTACCCAGAAACCTTTGCAAACCTCAAAATTTGGCAAAAACAACAACTTTTTCCTCACATTTCGGTGACAGAAAGTTCTGGAATCTGAGAGGAGCCACAAATTACCTTCCACCTAGCATTCCCCCAAGTAGTACCTCACTTTTGTGGGTAGGCCTACTTCCGTGAAAGGAAATGTCCCAAAACACTATCTGGACACATCAAAATCAAATACAAAACTAGCTGTTTTTGCGGGGGCATCTGCGTTTTTGGTTTTGGGCTCAGCAGCCATCTAGGGAAACCTACAAATCCCAGACATTTCTGAAAACTAGACACCCAAGGGAGTCCAAGGAGGTCTGACTTGTGTGGATCCCACAATATTTTCTTACTCAGAATCCCCAGCAAACCTCAAATTTAGCTAAAAAATACTGATTTTCCTACATTTTTGTGTGGAATCACCGCACCGGGACGTTCCCCTCAGTCAAATAGTAAAAAAGATACCTCACTTGTGTAGGTGAGCCAAGTGCTTGTGACAGGGAAGATCCAAACACATGTTGAAATTGAGGGGGGAAACAAAGCGGGTCCAAAAGGTCAGTTTGAAAAAAAAAATGTTTAGGCTGACAAGTGCAGCAGAATTTTTATCGATATAGATGAGACAATGCTGGGTGGTAGGAATTTTGTTTATTCCTGCAGATTCCGTAAGGTTCCATCACAAAAATGTGGCAAAAATTTGTGATTTCCTGCAAAGTTGGAGGTTTGCAGGGCATTGTGGGTAAGAAAATGGTGCTGGGTGCATGTGAAGCACACCACTCTGGAATCACCCAGATGTTTAGCTTTCAGATGTGTCTGGGTCTTGTGGATTTTTCTACATGGCACCGTCCCAAAGTCCAGCCCTCACCATTCCAAGAGGGATGATTTTGAGAGTTAGCCAATCTCTTATGGCCCAAATGTAAAACCAAAACCCAAAATAATCAAATATGCTCTTGCTTGCCATGGGATAAGTTGTTGTAGTGTGCAGGGGGAGAGCTAAAAGACTGTTACCCCCTTCAGCTGGGTTGGGGGCATAACCAGGCCTATACTGGTTAGTAGCCACCCCCAGATGGGCCATCCAGAAATAGGCCAATCAATGGGGGCAGATATGGCCAACAGTAATGTGCCCCCATGGGGAGCCACCCTTTGCCCACAAACAACACACACACACATACACTTACACCAATCCCTGGTGCCTAAGTGATTTCTGCTCCCCCCGGGGGCAGATCTGCCTAATAGAAATAGGCTGATCAGCCCTCAAGGGGGGCAGAAATGGCCTAAATACAATTTGCCCCCCAGGGGAGTGACCCTTGCCTAAGTGGTCACTTGTGTGATAGTTGGTTTGGGGTCTGTGTGGGTATCTGTACTGGACATGCTTTGGTGATGGGTGTCCATGCATTGGTGTTACATGCAGGGATTGTTTTTGGGATGTGTGGGTTGTGTTGGTGGGGTATATGTGGGTTGTTGGGGTGATGGGTGTGAGGGTAAGGGTTGGGTATGTGATGGCATGCAGGTAGGGTGGGGGATAAAGTAGTCAAGATTTGCCTTACCAGAGTCCAGTCCTCCTGCTACTCCTGCGAGGCCCTCAGGATGCAGTATTGCCAAGACTTCCTCCTCCCATGTTGTTAGTTGTTGGGGTCCACTGCCAGTCCTCTGTACTGCAATCTGGTGTCTGGAGACAACAGAACGCACCTTCCCCCGTAGGTCATCCACCTCTTCCTGATGTCATCCCTAGTTCTTGGATGTTGTCCCACTGTGTTGACCCTGTCGACAATTCTCCGCCATAGCTCCATCTTCCTTGCAATGGATGCCTGCTGCACCTGTGATCCGAATAGCTGTGGCTCTACTTGGACGATTTCCTCCACCATGACCATGAGCTCCTCCTCAGAGAACCTGAGGTGTTGTTGAGGTGCCATGATGTGGTGTGAGTGATGTGTGAGGTGCTGTCTGTTGTGATGTGTGAGGGGATGTGTTGTTGCGTGTTGTTTGAGGTGCGTGGATGTTGTGTAAGTGATGGTGTTGTGTGTCTGTGGATGCTGGTGTTGTTTAAGGTAGTGTCTCTCTCTGGCCTGCTTTCAAATTTCTGGTAGTAAGGGTTTGTGGGTAATGTGGGTGTGTGTTTTATATTGGATTGGGTGTGTGGGTGTGGTGTGTGTATTAGGTGTGTGTATTTCGAATTGTTCAATGTGGTGGTGTTTTGTATATGTGTGTGTATTTTGAGCGCGGCAGTGTGTACCACTAATGGTTTGCCGTGGCTGAAAGTCCGCCACCTTGATTCGTAGGTCGTGATAGTGTGGGCATATTCTTGTTGGTGTGAGGGTGTCGGTTTTGTTATCGCCAGTTTATCACTGACCTTTAGTGTGGCGGACTTGTGTGGGTTTCCGTATTGTGGAGGATTCCGAGCTGTGGGTCGTAACACCTGTAGCGGATTTCCGTGGTCGCAGCAGTATGTTGGCGGTCTTCTGCACGGCGGTAAGCAGGATTTACCGCCAGGGTTGTAATGAGGACCTATGTGTGCATTTTTTGTTGTTACTCACAGCTAATTGCAAGTGTTTGCCTTCGATTAAGAATGATGTTTGTGAAGGAGGTGGGCCATCGCCACATCTAAGATGGCCTGCGCTCAGAACTCTGAGTAACCAGGGAGGAGTGGCCCCAAAATCCAGCAGACCAGAGAACCAGTTACATTCAGACATGGCAAAGAATCACAGCAGAATGCCTGGTGCACAACTTGACGAAAAGAGGGACCCGGTGAAGAAAGCATGACAGTGCTAAAGCATCATTTTGTAAACAATGCCTCTGAAGACATTTGGGAGCCTTAAAGATATAAAGGTGTGTGCCTCTATTGAGCCCTAAAGTCGAGGTCTCTGAGGTTAATATTTATATTTTTAATAACTGCACATTCATAAATAGTATATATTCAATTTAGTGTTATTAGAGGCAATATCAAGTGTTTGGGTTTCATTTTCACAATTTTATTAAATCATTAGTTCATCAGTATCTTTATTAGAAAATCATTTAGGATCAAATCACAGAACAAAGCATATAGCATGTCCTATACAAATCTAGTCCCTCCTCTCATCTAGTTTCAGGAAATATAGTTTAGTAGAGCCCCTTAAGAGTTCTCATCTAAGATGTGAAAGCGTACAGTTTCTAGTAGAGCATCTCACTGAGAATTTTTAGTAGAATCCTCCAGCAATATGTTCAGGCAAGATAAGTTAGTTTCAGAACAAATACAACACATAAGCAAAGATAATAGGACAAAATGTGTCAGAGACAGAGGGGGTGATTCTCACCCTGGCGGGCGGCGGAGGCCACCCGCCAGAGTTCCCCCCTCCAAAATACCGCTCCGCGGTCGAAAGATCGCTGAGGGTATTTTGGCTTTTGCACTGGGCTGGCGGGCGACCGCCAAAAGGCCGCCCGCCAGTCCAGTGCAAAAGACCCTTCCCACGAGGACGCCAGCTCAGAATTGAGCCGGCGGAGTGGGAAGGTGCGAGGGGTGCAGTGGCACCCGTCGCGTATTTCAGTGTCTGCAAAGCAGACACTGAAATACAAAGTGGGGCCCTCTTACGGGGGCCCCTGCAGTGCCCATGCCATTGGCATGGGCACTGCAGGGGCCCCCAGGGGCCCCACGACAACCCATACCGCCATCCTGTTCCTGGCGGGAGAACCGCCAGGAACAGGATGGCGGTATGGGCTGTCAGAATCCCCATGGCGGCGCAGCGAGCTGCGCCGCCATGGAGGATTCTAATGGGCAGCGGAAAACCGGCGGGAGACCGCCGGTTTTCCGCATCTGACCGGGGCCAAACCGCCGCGGTCAGAATGCCCTGCGGGGCACCGCCAGCCTGTTGGCGGTGCTCCCGCCAACCCTGGCCCCGGCGGTCAGAATGACCCCCAGAGTGCTCTCTCACAGAAGCTAAGTAAAGAGTCTAGCGAGATCTGCCAGTCTAGTGAGTATGATGAGTCTAGCTCCTCCTCTCAAGCCCACCCATGTTAGTCTTGGAACACAATTTTATAACATTATGCACTGCAACAAATTATAAAGCTTGAGTAGATAATCTCTGACCAATCAGCGCTTCATGTGAACAGGACAACTTCCGTTGAGACAGCAAGTTTAACAAAGACATTTTTTAATATATGGTACATTTAACTATTATCTAAACAATAATAAAACTCTTGAGTTTCTTCCCACCAGTCAATGTCTATGAGGACATTCTGCTTTGCAGACACTGAAATACGCGACGGGTGCCACTGCACCCGTCGCACATACCCACTCCGCCGGCTCCATTCGGAGCCGGCTTCCTCGTGGGGAGGGGTTTCCCGCTGGGCTGGCGGGCGGCCTTCTGGCGGTCGCCCGCCAGCCCAGCGGGAAAGCCAGAATGGCCTCCGCGGTCTTTCGACCGCGGAGCGGCCATATGGCGGCTCCCTCCAGGTGGGCGGCGACCGCCGCCCGCGGGGGTCAGAATGACCCCCATAATGCCTATAATAATCTTACATCTTTACCTGGTTAGGGCACACGTTCATTTAAAGTCAGATCTTGTTGAAGTAATATGTGTGTAACAGCAAAGTTAACATAATTATCTCATTTATGCAACAAGTCTTGATTATCTTCTTCGTTAGGCCAGTTTCTTGCAGTTTTATTTACAACAGTCTTCATTTATTCTTCCTTATGCCTACTTCATGTTCTTCTAAGATGCTATCCCTACTCTTCTGCTGCATCCGGTCTAGGTACACTTCTTGTCTTCTTTTAGTCCAAATTGCCCCTTAAACAGTTCATTTAATGATTTGGTCACAACTGGATTTTTGCTTTGAATAATTTCAAAGAGTCTCAGGGAACTCTTTATTCCAGTCTAGCAAATCTGAGATTGGGATGTTTAATACTTGGCTTACATAGTACATCCATTCAGTTGCTGGATATCTTCAACAATGTACTCTAAGGTCTTTCAGATCTTGTTGGTCATCTTCTGTGTCACTTATAGCACTTGATTCTACTTCTTCATCAATTGTTTGCGGAATGAATCTAACGGACACACTTGATTTTGACTTCTTCTGACATACAACAAACTGATGATTTCCTTCAAATGAGCCTATCTTTACGGGAAATTATTTTGAGATCTTATTTGTTATTTGCTTCTTTGTAACGTCCAACTTGAATCTTTTTTCCCAAGAGGTGGAGATCTAGGACTTTTGCTGTTCTACAGTGGAAAGGCTAGCTTCAGTCTCAATCAGGAATGACATTTGGTCACAATTTATTTCACCCTCTTCAAATGGCCCACTGTGGTCTACCTCTAACCCTGTGCCAAACACACAATCTGCCTCTCCTTTCAGGCACTTTCATTGTGACATGTCTGAATCCAAGTTCTCATCAATAAAAATAGAAAAGTGCTGAATCCCATTTTGTTTTTGTATCCACATTGTCTTTCGATTTACAAAGGGCAATTGAATTTTGATTCAATCTTGTTACTCACATTCTGTTGAGCCATAAGGGCTTGCTAGACTGGCATCATATGAACTTGATTCTACATTGACATTGTTGTGCAGGCACATTTTCCATCGGCATTTGGTTTCCTCCCTGTACTTGATTATTGTTTATCCAGTCTGGATTGAGCCTAGATTCATGCTTCCAATGGCCCACCCTGTTATAAAGATAATAAGGAGTAATTTTCTTCAATAAAGCAACATCAACACCTGTATTTGGATCAATCGGAATTCCTTGACTTAAAACTCTGTGCAACAACTATTCCTCCTTTAACACCGTTCATTCCCACTTTAAATCCAAATCCTTATATACCGCTTAGAACTCCAAAACCTGGCACTACAGCACCATTCCCTGAAAACAACTAATTCCAAAAACCTCTTTGTGCCAGCTTTGTCTGGCCTAGCATAAACCTTTCTTTGAGCTTTCTCTGTTTTATCTCCTGCTTCTCACTGCAATTCTTCACATACTTCAGAATCTGATTTAAAGACCTAGTTTGCAAACAAATCACATTCTGCTGTATGTGCTGGCTAATCTTCGCCCTCAAACCAAGCATGATCTGTGAAATAAAAAAATCCCATATCAGTAGATTTAAGATGCGTTTGAGCCATATACTGCTGAAATGCCTTCAATAATCTCTCATAATACTCATGCACAGACTTGTTTAATTGCTGATGAATTCAATTTAACATCACATAATCCACGTCCTTTGGAGGGACTCTGCTCTTCAGAAAAGTAATCACTGAATTGTATTTAGCCATTACAAGAGGTGAAGGAGCATTAATGTGAGGATCTCTTGTCAGCTCTGCATCTGGGCACTGAACAGCAATTTTACATTTAACCCACAAATCATTTGGAACAACATTTCAAAGAACATATTCAAATCAAATGCCAACAACTTCAAAATCTTAACAAACCTCTCAATCTGTGTATTCCACTGTGGTTCCCTCTCAAATTAAGAAAATTGTTTGTAAATGATGTGAGGCACCCCCTACTTCAAGGTACATGAACAAATTGTCCACCTGGTAATTTTCTCAATGGGTAAGCTGTTGTTCCCTCAACATATAAGGGATCAAAAGGTGGCTTCCTCTTTATTTCAGTCACCTCTGTTGGTTTCTTTTTCTTCTCATGTTTCTCTGACCATTTGTTTTCTATTTTCCCAAATGTACTCCATCTGCAGACATATTTGACCAATTCAGTTATATGCAATCGCATTCCTGAAGAAGGTATTGTCTCGATTGGTTTATCATCCAGCTGTACTCTGAAACATCTCTGCAATCAGATGCTTTTAGAAAGATTGTATCATATTTGTTTGCTAATTCAGTTAGTTTATCATATATAGCTACAGCTCTTCTTGTAATATCTTTGTGCAAATAAATCAATCCATTTTTCTGGTAATGATTAACATGATCCAGGTCTAATCATCGTCTAATTATTTCCTCTAATTCAATTTTTCATCATGAGACATTCATTAGTCTTCTAGTCTTGGAACATGAACTAGTACTTGGTCGTTCTGTGCCCTCTGCCTTTGTACCCTTCTGAGCAGCTTCCTCAAACCATGGAGGAAAAATGTTATCTTCAAACAAGTTCATCTCTCCCTGTGCTGTTTGTCTTGTGAAAACAAATTACCTTCCCTTTCCTGATTCCTGCATTGCTTGTGGTCGTGTCCACAAAGCAATCTGTGAATTTTGTGAAGTCGGAATACATCCTGTCACTGAGGAACATACAAAAGCTCCTTGAGCTACGGTATACAGTGCACAATTGATCTGGAGTTCTGGTGCATTTGTTACATGTGTCTCTACTAGCTGAGCTGTAGATACCCTAGTAAAGGATGCTGCTGCAATCACCACAGAAACAGTAACCCCCTTGAAGGCATCACTACCTGAGAAGTCCCCTTCTTGAGCAGGAACATTTGGAATTACTTGCTGAACAACAGGCTGTATCATAACAGGCTGTGCTGCAACTGGCTGAGTCACTACAGGGGGACAACAACTGGCTGACTCACTTTTAAACATTCTTTCACTTGATATACTTTTGGATCTACAGGAGCTGTAGCTACTGTCACATTATTAGTTGCTGTCGCATCACTGTTTGTCACAAAACCCACATAAAGTTGTGGACATGCAGTCAATAACTCATCTAAAATATGATCTCCCAAATCACCAGTGTCTGATTTTGCTTCATCCTTTGTTTCTTTCTCTAAAGCACTTAGGCCCATATTTATACTTTTTTCACACCACATGTGCGTCGTTTTTTGACAAAAAATTGGCGCAAACGTACAAAATACAATAGTGTTTTGTAAGTTTGCGCCGATTTTGCATAAAAAAACGACGCAAATGCGGCGCCAAAAAAGTATAAATATGGGCCTTACTGTTTCAAATTCTGTAGGTCTATGTGGTGGCTTCATTTCAAAAAGCATTTCTTATAATCTGTCAATAATTCTCAAATTAAATGTATCCCATCTGGGTAAGACCCTTTTTCTCAGTGATCTTGCACCATTGACAAAGCCATACACATGTAAGTAACTCTTCCTCAGTCATCATGTGATGTTTTGGCATACCCTCTGGAGGTGCCTTTCATCCTCTTGCACTGCAATGGTATAATGCTATCTGTATTTAACCAGCGGCTCCATCTTGACAACTGACTCTATTCCGTGCTTAGCTTAGCTTCAAACGCTGTCACATTGGTGGTGCAGGTATTTTTCCGTGCACAGCAAATGTAGAAAAGAACTTACCAGGCTGAGAATGTTTATGGTAGAACATGGTACAGCTCAGTTTTTGGAAGTACACCTTGGGGTCTGGCCAGTCTCTAGTGTGTTCTTTCAACACTGACCTGATGCAGCCAGAATTTGAACAACAGCTTTCTCGACTGGAGGGTGGCTTCTAGAACCTTCTTCTTAAGTTTGTTTAAAGTATACAAGGTGGGGAAGCTTGACAACTGGGAGAAGAATGAATTCATCTCCAAATGGACGCATTGCCCAGAGAATAAATCCCATTACAGGTGGTCTCTCTCTTGTTTCAGTTGTCCTGGGTTTCACAACCTGAAGTTGGCAGACAAGGGATGATGTTGGAGTCAAACCCCATGGTGATTCACTTTTAATTCTTATTTTTAGCTTGGCAATGTGCACGCATGAATACAACCCTCTGGCATGAAACACTGAATGTGTCAGGGTGGAACAATGCCATCACACATAGCACCCCCTTGTGGGACACCGCAGCACTGGGAATGCTGGCAACACAGCCTGGATTTAACAAATAGGCCCTCAGTTGTCTCACAAAAGTGGGAGACCTTTGGGTGGGGGAGCAGTTCTCTCCTTCTCGGACCTCCAGGTGGAATTCCATTTGGCCTTGACAGAGACGTATCGCTACCTTCAAATCAGACATGCACTCTATAAAGTATTATCCAGAGGGAAGGACCCTCCCGAGTCTTCCCCACTTGAAGATCGAGTATTATCTTAACAGCTACCTAAAAAGGCAATGTCTCTTGCATAGTAACATAATCAATGACCTACCGGATGTATGTAAGGACCTGAGAGCACGTTGGGTACAGAATGGTTAGATGAAGATGAATGGCGAGAGGCCTTAGCCTCCCCTAGGGAGGTAGGAATGTGAGTACATTTCCGATTGGTACAGCTGAATTTCTCCACAGGAGTTATTACGCCTGCACTACATTGGCCACAATGGGCAGGGGAGCTTCACCCTTGTGTTCCCAAAACTGAGGCCAGCATGGGTAATTCTATCATATGCTATGGGAATTTCCAATGATACAGAGATCCTGGTCTGCGTAGTATCCTGTTTAAAAATAGTTTGTTGACATACTAGAGAGCATCAGCCCAAGTGGTGCATTCTAAATATATGGGGAGTCACTGACCTTGCCCGCATGGATCAAATATGGATGGCGTTGGGATTAATAGTGGCAAAACGCAATATAGCCCAAACCTAGAAAGCCTCTAGTAAGCTCGAGTTAGAGGAATTGAACTGTGGCCTAGACTGGTGTATGTTGACAGAGAAAATGATTTATGAAAGTAGGGGCTACTCCAAAAAATGTCTCAGGGTTTGGGGGAAGCAGAATTCCTAAAGGGGGGGCTGTGTGCATTGGCGACAGACATAGGATCCGAGTAGTATAGTGCACCATAACCAATGGGTAGTTAGAAGATTTGGGCACGGGAAGGGAGAGAAATCGACGGAGGGAAGTGTGGGATTGGGATGGTGGGAAATGGTTATGACTAATGGTATTGTGAGCAATATGATGGCAGAGACTGAAATATGCACTTGTTTTGTTTGTACATATAATAAAAATAATTTTTAGAAAAATGAATACGTAGTCACCATATAAATATATACATTTCATTGTTGAAGTATTGCATTTTCTTGTTTTCTTTGATCACTATTATCCTGCTACTGTGATTACTTTGAGAATTGCACGTGTGTTTCTGAATTTCACATAATAGTTCATGTTATTCATTTTGTTTATGAAACCTGGGAAGTGACTTAATTAATTCTTACTCAGAGTGCTGCAGTCTTTGCATTCCTTTCATCTTATTTCCTTTCAGTTTGAAGCTGAGCATAACAAATAGTCACATTAGCTCTTATTATACTTCTAATAGCTTTGAAAAATGTAATGAAAAATGTAATGATTTCAAATTAAACAACCAGCAACAATTAAGATACAAAATTTCAATGTTTTGATTCTGTGCCATATAGGTCAAATTTCAGAAAGCTTTCTTTCCCCAATCTCACTGCGGCTCAGTAATCAAATAAACTAAATACTGTGTGGCTCTTTACTTAGCTCAGCCAATATCAGCACTATGTTTACACCAACCAACCAATACCAGTACAGCACGATATGATGTAACAACTGACTCCTTGCAGCCGCTCACCCTCCCTCACAATTTCTTCGTTGACACACAAATCTTAAAATCTACAACTCTAAGCAACATAGAGTAATAATATTTGTCTGCTTCTTTTAAAGAAATTATAGAACAAGTCAACAACCATACTTTTAAGGTTTATACACCTTCCAACTTTTCAATCTAAAATAGTTTTATATCCACAATGACGAAATCTTGAAAAGAGGGAAATCACATAATCAATGTAATGTCACCTTTTTCATCAAGCTTCACCAACACTGATTTATATTAGTACAAATCCCTATCTTAATTCTGCTGTTGATGACATCTCACGACCTGCACTTCAAATCATTAGCAGTCAAGCATACCATAAATTAACTCTTATTTATCTATCCTGGGATCTTAGACTACTATAACACTTTTGGCCTGATTACAAGTGTGGTGGCCTATAGTCCGCCAAATTATCGGTCCAATGCGGAGGTCCATCTGCCACATTACAACCATGGCGGTCAGACCATCAGGGAACCACCAGCTGAGTCATGATCTCAGATCCTAGTGGTCTGTAGGATAGTGGAGGTGCTAATCCACCAGGGCAGCACTACAAGCAAAACTGCCCTGGGGATGCAGCGGCCCCCCTAGCAAGCACTATCACAATGTTCACTGTCTGGTTAACAGACAGTAAACATTGCGTGGGTGCTGGTACACCCTGCAGGCTACAGTATTGCCACCTGCTCGGTTATGAGATGGAGACAATTCTGTAGCCTGTTTCAGGTTTCCGCCCACTGACCTAGCAGGAAAAACTTTATTACTCCTGCGGGAAGGTCACAGTGTGTCCGGCGGCCACCCTGTCAGGAGTTTGGCGCATGGGCTTTCCCGTCCACCAAACTCGTTAAAGGGACCTTTATCTTCTTCTTGGACCAAAGGGCATAAGCATCAGCATTACAATATCAATGCATCAGCAGCAATTCTACTGATCAAAATTAAATGTACAATGACAAATCACAATAAGTATAAGATCTGCAATGCATCACCCTATTGATGCTCACAATGAAAACAGTAAGGAATATCAGCAATCTGTAACTGGCGACTATTTCAGGAAGCACACTCCATCAATCATTGAACTCAGGCTTTGAACAATGGATATTTTGCTTATTGCACAGCACTTTTTCATTTTGCAAACCAGTTCTTATTTTCCATTACCTAATCATTACTCTACTACTACCTTTTGCTAAAGCTTTATTTTGAAAAGAACATCTCTGAGGACTATAGGGAGCCTTAAGGATTAAGTGCCAGATGTAGGAAGGCATTAGCGCCTCGCAAACGGCGAAAAACGCCGTTTGCGAGGCGCAAATGCCCTCACACGATGCAGAAACACATATTGCGAGTCAGTACCGACTCGCAAAATGTGTTTCAGAATCGCAAATAGGAAGGGGTGTTCCCTTCCTATTTGCGAGTCGCACCGAGATGTAGAGTTGATTTGTGAACGCGAAAACGGTCGCAAATCAACTCGCAGTTACCATCCACTTGAAGTGGATGGTAACTCATTCGCAAACAGGAAGGGGTCCCCATGGGACCCCTTCTCCTTTGTGAATGCTCACAATATTATTTTTTCAGAGCAGGCAGTGGTCCTATGGACCACTGCCTACTCTGAAAAAAACCGAAACTAAAAGGTTTCGGTATTTTTTCTATTTGCAGCTTGTTTTCCTTTGAGGAAAACGGGATGTAAAGAAAAAAAAAAAAACTGCTTTATTGAAAAACAGTCACGGACATGGTGGTCTGCTGTCTCCAGCAGGCCACCATCCCCGTGAGTGCCTAGACTCGCTATGGGGTCGCAAACTGCGACCCACCTCATAAATATTTATGAGGTGGGTCTTTGCAACCCCATAGCGGGTCGCAGAAGGTGTCTGAGACACCTTTCTGCATTTCCTTTTGCGAGGTGCAAATTGCGAGTCGATGGGACTCGCAAATTGCACCTTCCAAAAGGAAACCTACCTACATCTGGCCCTCAGTCCCACACCTCTACTGAAGCCTAGAGGTGAGGTTTATATATATGTATATATATAAAAAAGCGAACATCTTTACTGGCAAAAACAAACGTGTTTGTTTTTGTCAATAAACCTTTTAGCTTTTTCATGATCCTTGTTGAATATATATATATATATATATATATATATGCACACACACATATATATATTTATATTTATATATATCTATCACCCCAGCAGTTATCAGAGCCAGCCAGGGTATTGCCACTAGCGTGGATTTGACTGCAGGTGCCAATGAAACGGGGGCGCTCTTTCTTCCTGTGGGGGCAATGCGAGTTCTAATAGGGTTGTGGCACCCTCGGCAATGCAGAAAAAGCTTAACAGCCAGGCCCCTCTTTTAAATGCTTATCCAAGACTGGCCCTCTTATAAGTGGTAATCCAAGACCAGCAGTGGGGAGAAAGGGCACAGCCCCAAAAAATACGAAAAATGCTGATAACATTACTATGGAGGACAATTTTGCAGAGTTTGCAGTGATTTTAGAAAACCAGCTTCGCCCACTCTTGGACTGTGTGTCCGCTATAGAAAATCATCTCTCTGCCTAAATTTCACACCAGTTAGTCACATAAGAGAAAATGGGGTAAGCACTGAACTTGTACCAGCTCCAAGACCTGTGGCAGGTGGTAAGAATCATGCCAATGGGAGGTTGATAAAGGATTCTTGTGTGAACTGTGTAGAAGTTGGGCCTAGTCCATCAAATGTAACTGGGAAAGGTCAGTCTCTGGGCATTTAGAGGAATGGACAAACTGAAACCAGAAAACCTATAAGGAATATTAATGCTGATAACAATGCCTAAGATTGACCCTCCAGTATCCCATCCTGCTCTGGTAGAGCATCTGGTGGGCTGTCTATTCTGGTCAGCCTGTTTTTGGTGGTGCAGGTGTCCGAGGATAGATCATCCCGTAGGGAATGTGAAGTCAACATGCTTAAGGGGACTTTTACTTAATGTCTTGTCAACTTCTACAATAATCGTTTTTTAATGTGCCAAATCATTGTATTTTGGGTCTGTCTCAGTGCATTTCAGAAATTGTCCAAAAAACGATCTTCAGTGATCCTGATTTTTACCTGTGTCTTGCAGGAGAATTTAATGCAAAATTTTGATCATGGAGACGGGGAGGGGGTAATTGGAGGCTAGAATCAGACTTAAGAGGGGTATAGCTGCTAAATCTTCTTGCTAGGTGTGACCTGCATGATGCATTAGACTATGTGAGGCTAGTAATGAAAGGAAGCCCATGTACAGGAGGAGGGGTTGTGCTATATAGATCATATTTCTGTCTCTGGTAACTTAGTTAACAAATTAATGGCTAGGCATGTGGTTAATATTATCGATGGGCATCATAACCCACTTGAATGAATCTTAGATCACCCAGGAAGGGAGACTGTTAAGAACATTGCAAGCCTTGGTAACCTAACAGCCTCTACCAATAATCTTTTGCTCTGTTGGAACCTATCAGACCCCCTGAGCCATAAAGAGAATATGGTTTTATTCTTTGATTGTCTCTAAGGGGGGACAGATTGTGGGATGATAGCTAAACATTTTACAGATTTGTGTTTAAGAATTGCTTAGTTGCTTTGTGAACACAATACACCTCCTTTGCAGGTTCTGCAGCGGTTCGATCACCATTGCGTGTGGGCAAATCGTATGCTACACCAAGACCCTTAGTACCTACCCAAGAGATAGTATTTTTAAAGCTGAGACGAGGAGAAGAATTAATAAAATGATTTCCTCTCATTAAGAAAGAGTGGTTGGTTTGGCCTATTCTAGAGACACTAAAAAGTTCTGGAATACTGTGCATAAAATTAAGTCTTTTGATAAAACTTTACCCTCCACTAGGAATCATATAAGTTGGGCGGATAGGGAGGTCCATTTTATATTAATTTATCAAGCCCATGAGGTCAATTTCGAATGTCCCTCCTCCGTGGGAATATATAACTATATTCCTGCAACCTTTGTCTTTTTATTGAAATTTTAGAGTTTTGTAAAGGCTCACATCATACTGTACTTTATTTCGACCATAGGTCATAACAGTTTACACATAAAACAATAAAGCAGAAAAGGGCATTCATTATCATTGTGCTTTACATAGCACCACACTGCCTTAAAATAGAATTTACATTAAATGATGATAACTTCTCTTAGACCATAGTCACTGGAAGTAAAAGGTCAATCATAGGCCAAAGCCTGCAGTGGTCCACCATTATCCATTAGAAGAAAAACAAAAAAAAAGACATTCTCGGTACATGGTTTTACATTTGGCTGCCAAGGTTACTAAAACATCTGCATCACAGAGTTAAAATTATGCAAGTATTTAAGAACCAACAAGACAATAAAAGTGATTACAGATTCAAGTTTTCCCAATTAATGCCATCGTCAAAATAAAAGCAAGTAGTCCGACCCAAGATCTAAAATACTGAGATTGTGTTGTAGATTAATACGATTTCATAATCATTTAAGTAACATGCTTTGGCAAAGAGAGCCTGCTGCCTGCAGGATCATATAAGCAAAGAAAGTAGAGGACAGGATTTGTATTAAAAATCACATAATTTAAGCATGGTCAAATCATTAGAAATATGTGCACAGTGTGACAAAAAGCACATATCGTGACTCGAAACAGCTATCAAATTCATGTTGAAATAGCACACACACTGAAAAAGTACATAGAGATAACACTTTACAGCTAGCACTTGTGGTAAAGTAGCAGAAATACAAGATAATTGCCCATGAACTGTCTAAAAGAAATAAAACCCTATCCAAGCCACCTGGTTAAATAGTTATTTACCCGTAATACAGGCTAAACACTGTGACCTGATGCTGTGATATCCCTATGGCGAATGGACCAAACTGCTGACAAGTATTTGGTGACTGCACTTACTACCAGTGTAGACAAGTCATATATGCAAATTCTAAGAGCATTGACACGATCATATAAAAACAAAACCTTTCACAGAGGAATAATCCATTTTCCCTGGGAATTTTATATAGGAGACAAAAAAGAGCACGTGTTCAGTTGACTCCACACATAAATTGCACTTTTTTCATTTTTTAGCCTCAGGGCTGTTCTGTGACCACCGGGCAGTAAAAGTATTAACTGGTAAAATGGCGTATCTAAACTGAAGGAATGAAGCGCGGGCACGTGCAGGTATTGGCAGGTCAAAGAATTGCTCTGGCCATGGCTCCTGTTTGACGAGCAAAAATTCTGATGTTAAACGACCCACCCCATTGCTATGAAGGATCTGCTTGTTGGCCTTCTCCCAATATCTCAATTTGACCAGTGAAATAGCATTAGCTGAGATCGAGTCGGGCCTCTCCCAAAATTGGGGGAAATCCAAGTCATCCCAGACTGATTTCATTTACCTCAGCAAACTGACTTTTTTCCAGCTACTTTAATTCTTTATTAGGTCTTTAATTGCCACGCGTAAGGGTTCCAGTTCCTCTGTCCTCTGGAAGGCAGATCCAATATAAGGGGGGCCTCAAACCTGCTACAGCTTTAATACTATTCATCCCAAGATCTAATTTAAGGGGGATCATCGGAGTGCCCTTCCCCATCCATAGATTTCTACAATGGGGGGCTAACTACAGCTCTGGCTTTATGACCCAGAGCCCCTACTCTTTGACATATATTGTGCACTTCTTTTCTTATATGTGTATCCCACAAACCTGAGTCCATCAGCCTGATCCCTAAATAATCAAACTTGTTTACCCTTTCCAATGGAATAGAATTCATTGATATGCTAGCTTTCCCTTTCTTCTTTCGCAAACTACAAACCATAAACTTGGTTTTCCCAACATTGACCTCCAGACCGAAGTTTCTGCAAAATAGACAAAATTGATCAATCAAATATTGCAATCCTAAGCGTGATTTTGCCATAATAATGGTATCATCCGCAGAAAGCAAACCTGGGATTTTCTGGTCTGCCTACCTAGGTGAGTCATTATTACAGTTTGTTAAATACTTAATACAGGTATTTATTTACAAAAGGAAGAGGGTGGGGGCAAGGACAAAGCCTTGCCTCACTCCTCTCTCAATTATAACAGGATATGTTAGTTTGCCATCCTTGCCACTTCTAATTTGGGTGAAAGTGCCTTCATGAAGTTGGACAATAAGGTTCAGAAGGCCTCTGCAGACTCCCATGTTAGTCAGTGTCAGCCATAATTTGTTCCTAGGTACCAGATCAAAGGCCACTCGAAGATTAATGAAGGCCACATATAGATTTCCACCTCCGATATCCACAGTCCTCCTTTTGGTTGCCAAAAACCTTAGGACTTGATCTATTGTACTGATCTCAGGTCTAAAACCTGCCTATAAATCAGAGATGGCCCCACTCTCTGTAATCCACTCTTCTAAGTGAAACAGAATCTGCTTCACAAAGTTTTTTTGGAAGTTATCAAGCAAAATTATTGGACAATAGTTGAAGGGATCACAGGGGTTCTCAGCTCCCCTCCATGTGCAAGGAATGGGTGCTCCTGCGGCAACTGCATTGCAAACCTTATTCAGATAAGGGGTCCAAATATCAGGGTTTGATTTATAAAGATCATCAGGTATTTTGTGGAGGCCCGGGGCCTTTCCCCACTTAAGGGGTGCTCTTGCTGCCTTAGTTTCAGCTAGGGAAAACTTAATTGGAGGGACACCTATTTCCCTAATGATGTTCAGCTCCATAAAATTAGGTTTGTTGACCACTGAGTAAAGTGACCCAAAATGTTTTACCCAAACTACCGTGAGGATCGATGTGCCAGACAATGGCCGAGAGTCACTGCTGTCATTTGAGATCAGCTTCCAAAACTTGGAGGCATTGTTGGCTTTTGCGGCCTCCAAAAGAGCAACCCATTGTTTCTCTTCCCAACTTCTTCGTGCCTTAAATACTGTAGTTCCAGCCTATAGCTCTCTCTTGAATGTCTTATTGGCTCTCTTATTCCCCTTCTCAAGTCCCTCAATAATTTGTGGTTGGCTTCCTTGCATGATCGATTGAACCACCTCTCACTACACCTGTTTCTTGTTTTGGCAGTGACTTCTTTAATAAAAAGTTATTTTAGGGAGTTGAATAGTTCCATATGAACAGTGAGGAGCCTACTATCATCCTCGCATAAATGGAGCATAAGCTCCATTTGATCTGCCAATAGGCTATATACATTGCTGAAATGGAGCTTGGAGAAGAATTGACAACTTCCCACTTGACATTCCATTTGTTGTTTGTCATGGTGAGATGCTGCACATAGTCCCTAGAAACAGGGGCCTCTATTATGGGCAGCAGACCCCTAATAGATAGAATCAACTGGTCATGGTCGCTTTCTTCATGTTCTTTTATCACCATATCAACCATATGCCCCCACAAACGAATGTCTCGTAGAAGGTAATCAACATGACTCCTGTAAGCTCCACGTCTGAAGGTGGGGGAAGGATTAACATCTGAACAGGAGCAGCCGTTACAAGCACGGAGACCGTATGCAAGTGTAATGTCAACAATTTGATAAGCTGTTTCACTCATTCTGTGACTTTTGTTAATTACTGGTTGCGGGATACCCCAAAGGATGTCCTCTTCTTGGTGAAGATCTTGAGCCAATGGATAAGGCTCAATATTGGCATTTAAATTCCCTGCAATTAGAGTATAATGAGTAGTAAATCTGGTGGATAAAATATTATCTAGAACAATTAGAGCATCAGATCCACAGTTTCTGCCCACACTCCTACTATATATATTTACCAAAAGTAGGGTTTTTTCTCTTTGGGTGAACAGTATTAGACCTTTTAAGTCAGCACAGCCCATATCCACTTCCTTGACCTGACACTTAAGGCAAATGCTAACCCATATGAGTAAACCACCCGAGGGTCTTCCAGAAGTCACCTTGCATGCTGGAACCCAAAAACTCTTAAAGCCAAATCTATGCTTGGACTCCAAGGCCCATGTCTCTTGGAACAGGCAGATCTTGTGTTCATCTATAAAGGGGGCCCAATCTGGGATTTGCATTTTGGACTTAAGCCCTTTTATGTTCCAACTGAGAACAGTAACCGACGTGTCATCCTGGGCTTGTGGTGCAGTCTGTGCGGGGCTCATAAAGTTTGGATTTCCCATTAGATCTACCACTAAACTGCCCGCTCTGGGTCCCCCAACTTCTTTATCTCCAGTGGAATTGTACGCCCTGATGGATTCAAAGCCAGCCATGTTCTGACCAAGAACAGTGACCGGTGTATCATTCTGAGCTAGCAGTACAATCTGAGTGAGGCTCATAGAATTCACAATTACCATTAATTCTTCTAAGTTGCTCACTCTAGATCCCACGGGTTCTTTGTCTCTAAGAATATCACACTCCCCAGTGGTTATTCTCGGCTCCCTTATCCCAGAGATTTCCTTTGTAACTTTGGCTTTGTGTCAATCCGCATCTCAAAGGGAAGATGGAAGTTTCCTCCATTCAGACTGTAGCACATGGTACACATGGGAACAAGGGGGACCTCTAGAGCCAAATATCAAACTACTAGGAATGAGTTTGGATACAGGGGTGTAAAAGGTTGAGAGTCTACACAAGGAGACCCCTCATACTAAGGGGCTAGCTCTGAAGGAGTTTGAAAAAATATGTTGGCTCAAGGCAGGTGAGTCAAAGTTTCTGACATTACAATCTCCCACACCAAACGTATTTGGCGGGCCCACCCATCCTACCCTCCTCACTATTAGTATTGATGGTACTATAAAAAATGCAAATTTACATTACCATGTAACCAATGAATAACCTTATTTTCCAACTCTATATAAGTGCCCACGCTATTTGCTCGAAGCCTAGGAAAATTTCTAATTACAAACACATATGGGCAAGATTCCGGAGGTGAATGTAAAACTTCTAACTGAGACCCATGATTGGCGGATCTAATTCTACTTGACTCCAGGTCCGTCCCTGTAGGACTTGCTATTTGATGCTTATGGACATTGAACAATTTGGGCATCTTAGACACTAAGGGGGTTATTACAACTTTGGAGGAGGTGTTAATCCGTCCCAAAAGTGACGGTAAAGTGACAGATATACCACCAGCCGTATTACGAGTCCATTATATCCTATGGAACTCGTAATACGGCTGGTGGTATATCCGTCACATTTGGGAGGGATTAACACCTCCTCCAAAGTTGTAATAACCCCCTAAGTTGGTTTTCTGAGCAACACCAGAACTCCCCTATTAGTAGTAACTACATCATTGGGACAGCCTTTGTTGCGCCGCGTGGTGCGGCGCGAGCCGAGCATTCGGCTCGCGCCGCGCAGCGCGTTCTCAGGACGCGGCGCGCCCCGAGTCTTCTTTGTACAGCGCGAGGCCCAAGATATTATTTTGGGCCTCGCTCTGCCTTCTGTGGTGTCCCTGTTCTCCCCTGACCCCTCCTTACCTGTTTCTTTTTCTTTCTTCTTCTTCTTTTTCTTCTTTACTTTTTCGAGGCATTTTCTGTCCTTTCTTTATGTCTTTCCCCTTTCCCATGTTACCTTTTTCTTCCCAGCATTCCTTGGTCCCTATTTTCTATGGTTCCTGTTCTATTCTATCCTATGTACTTTTTCCCTATCTAAAATGGTGTCTTTTTACTTCCTGTTGGTCACTTCCTGTTTCTTGGTATATAAGGGCTCTGTTTTCTCCCTTTCCTTGCGCTGCATCACTTTCTGCTCAGATTGTGTCTTCGCTCCTGATTCTTAGCCTTCGGTTCTGAATCTTTTCAATTTTGCATTTACCTGCATTTTGTTCCTGTTTGATTCCTGGTTTTGTTTTCGTTTCAGGAATCCATTTTTTGGAGGTTTTTTCCCCTTTATTGGGGTTTTTTCCCTCTGGCACTAATTCTAAAGGGCACGGTCTGTTCTTGGCGTTTCCACTGCCTGCAGCACCGTGGCTACTAGAAAGAGTCGCCCCTTTCTGGGCCAAAGCCGAACCCTCAAGACCTACGCCACTAGATCTGCGGTTTCCAGGCGCCAGCAGCACGTGAGTCGTGACAGAATGCAGCGCCAAACCATTCCGACATCTTCTGATACTATGGATGACACAGTGGCGGCGGCTGCAGATCCTGATTCATCTTTTTTGACTACTATTCAACAACAAGCTCAGGAATTGCAACAATTGCGCAACGAGAATGCGGTCTTACGACAGGCTTTGGCCCTCCGCAGTGGCGATGTTCCGACTATCTCCGCCTCAACGCCTCGCTTCTCTGGTGAACCAACTAAACTGCGTGAATTCCTGGATGCATTAACGGTTTACTTCGCCTTCAGACCTAGCCAATTCTCTCATGACAGGACAAAGGTGGGATATCTTATTAGTGCATTATCCGGTCCTGCCTTGGCCTGGGCAACCCCGATGGTGTCATCCAACGATCCAGTATTGTCGGACTATTCTGCCTTCGTGACCCGCTTCAAACAAATGTTTAGTCGCCCAGGATTGGAAGCCTCGGCAGAGGAAGCATTATGTGATATCCAGCAAGGTTCCCAGGATGTCCTCCGATATATTACACGTTTCCGTCAATTAGCGGCAGAGACCACTTGGGTAGAGCGTACCCTGGTAACTTTGTTTCGCAGAGGACTTAAGGAAGAAATTAAGGATGAATTAGTACATTCCACCAGAGTTGAAAATCTTCGTGGCCTCATGGATCAAGCACTTTCCATCGAGTATCGTCTTCAAGAACGACGAATGGAGAAGAGAAGGAGTAGAGGAGCGTCTCAGCCAAGCTCTTCACGGATGTATCCACCTCATCTTGAGGAATCTCGTCCTCCTGCTAAAGATATAGAAGGGGAACCCATGCAAGTGGATACTGCTCGAGGGCCACTCTCTGCTAGTGAGAAGGAAGACAGACGGAAGAAGGGATTGTGCCTCTACTGTGGTTCTGCTGGTCACCTGCTTCGTACATGTCCTGTACGTCCACCTAGACCCTTGGGAAACGCCACCTCCCGTTCTCTGTAAGAAGGGAGGGGACGGGATCATCGGCTATACCTTCTATCAGCTCATTCAACGACAATACAACTTACTTGTTCGTGTTACCAGTCATATTACAACTACCTGATGGCCGCCAAGAAAGAACTATGGCATTATTGGATTGTGGTGCTAGTGGTATATACATGGATAAGACATGGGCCACTAATCTGCAAATTCCCACTCAACCCAAAGACATTCCTGAACAAGTACACACCGTGGATGGATCTTTAATATCCTCAGGTCCAGTCGATACTACGACCTTGATGTTAAATTTACAGTTTGGTAATCATCAAGAACACCTCTCTTTTGATCTCATTTCATCTCCCAACCATACCATTATTCTCGGAATTCCATGGTTTACTAGACATAACCCATATGTGAACTGGGTAACCCGGACAATTTCTTTATCCTCACAGTTTTGTCAAGAAAATTGCTTTGCTTCCGATAAATATTGGTCACCAAACAGATTAACACCTACGAAGAGTACTACGGAGTATTCCATCAACACTGTCCAAGGGGTTCCTGAACATTATTTAGAGTTCCAAGACGTGTTTCAAAAACCATCCAGACCTGTATTACCTCCACATCGAGAGTACGATTGTGCTATTCCTTTGGAACCTGGAACAGTCGTCCCCTTTGGGAGGATGTATTCTCTCACGGAACCTGAAAAGGAAGTTCTTAAGGAGTATCTAGAGGAAAATGTACAGGGTGGTCTCATTGTTCCATCATCTTCTCCAGCAGGGGCTCCTCTCTTTTTTGTACCTAAGAAGACCAAAGATATTCGTCCTTGCATAGACTTTCGAGGCCTAAACAAGATAACTATAAAGGATCGTTATCCTTTGCCCCTCATTAAGGATATTTTAGAGGCAGTCAGAGGGGCTCAACGTTTTACCAAGTTGGATCTTCGGGGAGCTTACCACCTTTTACGTATAAAAGAAGGAGACGAGTGGAAAACAGCATTCAGGACACCGTTCGGTCATTTTGAATATAAAGTCATGCCCTTTGGTCTTACGAACGCTCCTGCTATATTTCAAAGGTTTATGGACTCAATATTTTCCGATCTCTTGAACCAGACACTCGTAATCTACTTGGACGACATCCTTATTTTTTCCAGACACCCCGAACTCCATTCTTCTCTTGTGAAACAAGTCCTTCACAGACTCCGAGCACATCAACTATTCTGTAAACCCGAAAAGTGTGAGTTCGATAAGACGGAAGTCAAATATCTGGGTTATCATTTAAGTTCCACCGGCATAGCTATGGACCTAGAAAAGGTACAAGCAATTCTAGAGTGGCCTTCTCCCTCTTCTATCAAAGAAACACAATGTTTCCTAGGATTAGCAAATTTTTACCGACAGTTCATTCAAGACTTTGCTAAACAGACCAGCCATATAACCCATACCTTAAAGAAGGAAAATCTAAAACAGGGGTTTGTCTGGACCAAGGCGGCTGAAACAGCTTTTCAAGAATTAAAGAAGGCATTCACTCAAGCTCCCATCTTGAGACATCCAGATACCAATAAACAGTTTATCGTAGTTACCGATGCTTCTGAAAAAGCTATTGGAGCAGTCTTGCTTCAACTTCAAGAAGATGATGGTCTTGAACATCCTGTTTTCTATTTGTCCCATATTCTCTCTTCAGCTGAACAACATTACTCTGTACTAGAAAGAGAGTTGTTAGCTCTGAAGACAGCCTGCATCGAATGGAGACAGTTTCTGATGGGATCCAAGGAGCCTTTCGAGGCGAGAACAGATCACCGTAATCTGAAATGTCTACGTAATTTTGTATGCCAAAATAGTCGCCAGGCGCGTTGGGCCTTTTTCTTTAGTCAGTATGACTTTTACATCACCTATATTCCTGGATCTCAAAACATTCTGGCTGATGCTCTGTCTCGACGCTATCCAGATTGTACTCCTTCCCCATCTCAGTTTCTACTGTTGCCTAGTAAGATCATTGGAGTTGCTCAATCTTTTCTGGATGAGGTACAACTGGAGTATTCCAGCCTGTCTAATAGCGAAATAGAGAAATTAAGAACCTTTTTATGCAAGAAAGAAGGATTCTTTTTTCATCAGAAGCTGTTATTCCTCCCTACTAACAGAGTGCGAGACAAAGCATTACAGATGTGCCATGATTCACCGGTTGCTGGACATAGAGGTATTAAGGCCACACAAGAACTTCTTTCGCGATCTTTCTGGTGGCCTACCTGGAAATCAGATGTCGAAAGATATGTTCAGGCTTGTCCAATATGTGCCCAAGTCAAGATTCCCCGTAGCAGACCTGCAGGATTACTACAGCCTTTGCCAGTTCCACCAACGCCATGGCATACTATTTCCACTGACTTTATGTGTTCACTTCCGCCATCAGCTGGAAACCAGGTTATCATGGTCACTGTTGATTCTTTCACTAAGATGGCCCACTTTACTGCTCTAAAGAAATTACCAACATCCCAAGAATTGAGCCAGATATTTATCAACCATATTTTCCGTCTCCATGGACTTCCACATACCATTGTGTCTGACAGGGGTCCCCAGTATATTTCCCGGTTTTGGAAACATTTTTGCAAGACACTGAATATCAATATAGCACTATCATCCGGTTTCCATCCTCAGACCAATGGACAAACTGAGCGTTTGAATCAAGGACTAGAACAATACCTTCATTGTTTTTGTAATTCCACCCAAAGCAACTGGAACACTTATCTTCCTATTGCTGAATATTCCTACAACAATTCTGTCCATAGTGGCTCCAAGGTCACTCCCTTTTTCTGTTCCTATGGCTATCATCCGACCTCTTTTCCTACTGCTCCTCAATATACCTCTCCTCTGCCTGCCATTACATCTTTTTCCAAACGTCTCCTGCAACTCCATAAGCTCATTAGATCTAATTTATTGCACACTAAGAGGTATATGAAGAAGATTGCTGATAAGAAACGTGGACCCACTCCTGATTATCACCCTCAGGATAAAGTCTGGCTTTCTTCCAAATTCTTGCCCTCTCGTCTTTCTCTGAATAAGTTCACGCCTCGCTATTATGGGCCTTTTCGTATTCTTCAGTTGCTCAATCCTGTCACTGTTCGTCTTCGCTTGCCTCATACTTGGAAAATTCATCCGGTCTTTCATGTATCCCAACTCAAACCTTATGTCCCTGATCCTTTCTCTCGTCAGTTTCCTTGTCCTCCTCCTGTGTTGGTGAATGATGTCCCTGAATATGAGGTTCAAGAAATTTGTGACTCTCGCCTTTTTCACCAGCGTCTTCAGTATTTGATTCACTGGAAGGGTTATCCTCTTAGTGAATGCTCTTGGGAAGATGCTTCTTCTGTTCACGCCCCTCTTTTGATTTCTCGTTTTCATCGTTTGTTTCCCTTCAAACCTGGACCTTCGGGGGGGGACCTACTGTTGCGCCGCGTGGTGCGGCGCGAGCCGAGCATTCGGCTCGCGCCGCGCAGCGCGTTCTCAGGACGCGGCGCGCCCCGAGTCTTCTTTGTACAGCGCGAGGCCCCAGATATTATTTTGGGCCTCGCTCTGCCTTCTGTGGTGTCCCTGTTCTCCCCTGACCCCTCCTTACCTGTTTCTTTTTCTTTCTTCTTCTTCTTTTTCTTCTTTACTTTTTCGAGGCATTTTCTGTCCTTTCTTTTTGTCTTTCCCCTTTCCCATGTTACCTTTTTCTTCCCAGCATTCCTTGGTCCCTATTTTCTATGGTTCCTGTTCTATTCTATCCTATGTACTTTTTCCCTATCTAAAATGGTGTCTTTTTACTTCCTGTTGGTCACTTCCTGTTTCTTGGTATATAAGGGCTCTGTTTTCTCCCTTTCCTTGCGCTGCATCACTTTCTGCTCAGATTGTGTCTTCGCTCCTGATTCTTAGCCTTCGGTTCTGAATCTTTTCAATTTTGCATTTACCTGCATTTTGTTCCTGTTTGATTCCTGGTTTTGTTTTCGTTTCAGGAATCCATTTTTTGGAGGTTTTTTCCCCTTTATTGGGGTTTTTTCCCTCTGGCACTAATTCTAAAGGGCACGGTCTGTTCTTGGCGTTTCCACTGCCTGCAGCACCGTGGCTACTAGAAAGAGTCGCCCCTTTCTGGGCCAAAGCCGAACCCTCAAGACCTACGCCACTAGATCTGCGGTTTCCAGGCGCCAGCAGCACGTGAGTCGTGACAGCCTTCTGCTGAACTACGATCCGGCCCGACAATCAAGCCCACCTCAAATTGGCAAGAATGAGTACAGCATATCTTAGGTGACGTTGGGTCCTCAACAGGGTGTGAGGGGGCCTTACCACCAATGCCAGAGGATTGTTCCAAAATTGAGAACTGACAATGGGGTTGTAGATTAGCTCGAGGAATAGTGTCGGGGATGCGAGGCTGAGTGAGCCTCCTAGTTTTCTTCCATAACTTTTAGATTGAGTTCAATAGGGTGCAACCTTTTAGTGAGCTCCTCCATTATATAATCAAATACCAGTGGACCGTTGTTACTCTCCTGTGGTTTTTCAGTCCCATTGTTACTGGTTTCAGGTCTAGAGCTGATACTGCCTGTGAAGCGTGCACGCTTGTTTCTTAGGATGATGTCACCAAGCTTTCTTTTCCCTTTTGACTCTAGAAATAGTGCACCAGCCAAGGGGCCCTGTGATGGCAATGCAAGTTCTATCGCAGTAACCCTATCTGAAGCCACAGAGGGGATCCCTTGAGTGTTGTCTGAATGGCTGGCTGGTGGAAGAGCCAGATTTGACTGCACATGCTGGGGCTGCAGAGGCTGTGGAAGCTGTGGTGGTAGGTGTGGAGGGGCTAGAGATAAGGAGATAGGAGTCAATGATGCTGGGATAGAGAGACAACGCTCAGACATCTCAATCTCTTTGTCTAAAGCTCTGACAGCCTTCTGTAGAAAGCCCTCTAGAGTTTTATTAATTTTGGAATTGTCTTGGTGGGGCTCCCCTGTCGCATAGGCTCTCATTATTCTAAATGAGACTACTGGATTTTGAGCAGCAGAATCGCCTGCGGTGTGGGAGACTGAGTCCAATCCATGGCAGGTGACACCTGTCGCTCCAATCCGGGTTTTGCTCCGGCCAACTAGCAGTACCTTATCTCTATCAAAGGATAGTGATGATTGGGCAGTCGAGCGCATGACATACTAGGCTTCTGAGGGAAGTCGTGGTCACTCAGGTTGCATCCGGTTGTCTCATTTACAATTTTGTCTCATATATAAATGACAAACAGAAGCAGTACATGTTGTAATAATGAGTTTAATAAAACAACTGCATCTCAGATAGCAAAGTGTGAGCTGCAATAACAAGGACGACACAACATGACAGCATTAAAATTGTGACGAGAAGAGTGAAGCATAGAAACAACGCTATCATATTGTCACTATAATCAATGGATTATTTCCTATCTAGGTTGTAATTTGAGCACAGCATGTTAAGCTCTAATTCTGCTCTTCAGGTTCCCCTGGGAAGACTTCAACCCTCAAACCATGAGCAAAGGCCTGTAGTCTGCATTTAGTGTCTGTAGTAAAGCATTCAGCAATCAGCATACAGTCGTGGTTCCCTGGCTGGAATCTCCCTCTAACTTGTAAGGGACAAGGAAGTGTTTATATAATAACACAGCTGATGTTCTGCGAAAATGTCCCTACGTAAGGACGTGTATTTTCTACGAATGTTGGAGACAAAACTTCTACCACGTTCACCGGCAATGTACCAAGATGCAGCCTTGAATGAAGCACAGAGTGATCAAGAATGTCTTGTTTGAGAACAGAGTGCTGGCCTAGGCAAAAAAAAGTTAGATAGATGAAAATAAAACAAGACCGTAAAAATGGTTATTGTAGTAATAATAAAGAAGCTGAATAAAATATATCTAGGTTAGAGTGCACAGCAGCCTACTGTGTTAAAATAATGTGCATGGAGCTATAACTAAAATAGCTACACAACACCCTCCCCTTGTCGGTTGAAGGTGGTTCAAAGCCAAAGCTATAATTTCATCGCTAAAAAGCTCAGCATAAGATATATATAAAAGCAAATTCAATTCGGACAAGTTGAAGGGACACACAAGCATCTTATATGACAATTTAAAAAATGAACATGTGGCATAAAGCCAAATTTAAAGGGCATGTCAATTTGAAAAGTTCCAATCTAGGTACTAGTCATGGAGAATAGGTAATCTTCCACTTCAGCCGATGTTAAAATCGGAAAGTCCTTGCCAAGAAGGATCAAGGAGCAAGTGTGTTCCGTAACCCCAGTGTCAACCAAAGCGGCATCCCGTGGTGTGCCCAGTGATGAGTCATGAACAACTTCCTCCAGGAAGGGACACTCATAAGTAGCTT
Source organism: Pleurodeles waltl (assembly GCF_031143425.1). Lineage (NCBI taxonomy): Eukaryota > Metazoa > Chordata > Amphibia > Caudata > Salamandridae > Pleurodeles > Pleurodeles waltl. Next base: position 262,196,923 of record NC_090447.1, on the reverse strand, counting down.
CATGTAGCAAACGCAACCTCAATGAGCATGTCCGGTAATGAACCCTCGGTGAGAACATCAACAGATCAGCGTCTACTGTAGGCAAGCGCTGCTGCAAAATATAGATTTCCAGTGCATGTTCGAAAGAGCACCAGAGGCACCGAAACACGGGCTTCACACAATGCAAAACCGGTCTGAATGACAAAGACCAGCCACACTCCAATTACTCAAGGAGTGTTGCTCCAAAATACTGCATCATATGTTTACGACAAAGCTGCGCTGATGGGAGCGCAGTCATTTCTCCTCGTTGCGGCGGGACAGCCATTGTGCATAAAAACCAGCAACAGCAGAATGCCAGCTAATAAAGCCAACGTTATCAGAAATCTCCTGAAAATGCTAGAGAAAATTGAGTGTATAGCAGAAGGTATCAAACCGAAAACGGAGGAAAAGGTGTGAATGAAACCAGAACCAACAGCTTTGAAAAAATGGGTGATTCCAGTTGTACTGGACGCATTAAATATTCATCCCATGAGTTCACCAAAGTGTCTCGGAAAGTTTGTATTTAACAGGGACTGTATTTCTGCCGATGACCTTGCCACTTGAAGTGCGTAGGTCTTGCGTGCAGATGTAAGGGCCACATGCTTTTGAAACAGGAAAGCCTTGAGACTGCTCAACTTGTCAAAATTCACATTTGAAGTAGCAATGTGAGGCCAAATATCAGCTACCTCCTTAATTTTAGTGGGGGATAGAGTACGTTCCTGCAACATGTAACGACCTTAGAGACTGAAACAACGTAAACTATTCCGGCCCGCATGCCACAACAGTCTTCACCATTGAGGAGGACGTAGCTGCCGTTTGAAAGCACCTGGAACGTAGGTCTAATCAAGGGGACTGGAACTCCCTTCAGATAACAAGCCAATTTTGCAGCAGAGGCGTTACATGCCCCATGCAAGGACAGCTGTTTACAAACCATCAAATGGCTGACTGAAGTCTCGCATTCTCTAACGCTAAGAAAGACTTCTTTCATGCCATTGAAACATTTGTACGAGAAGGGAAGCTCCCACACCTCATGGATGTAACTATCTCCCCGCTTTTTATATCTGCCTACCGGAATCTGTTTTAAACAGGAGGTGAATTGAAGTATTGAAATAGGCAGATTAATTATCCCATGTATTAACCATTCAGCAGATGGTATTTCGGCCACAGTAAAAGGCAACTTTTCTAATTTCTCGATGTTAAGTATGACATAAGTCGCTTCCTTCTTAGCCATTAGTAGTTGTTGTCGCGTTAGATTAAAGGGAGAAAATATTTCCCTTGCACTGACATATTGCCAGGGAACATGACCCACCTTCAATGTTTGAAGCGTCCAGCCCAACTGCATAATGGACCTGATCTGACTCTGTCCATGGTGTAAAGAAGACATATCTTATTGTATAATGTCTATAGCAGAAGAGACAATATTATTTATGGTATATATCCGGTCGGACAAAGTGTTAATCCCATTACCCACAACAGCTAATGCCTTTTTTAGATTTTCCTGATCTTTTTGCCTTAACCGGGCAGCAGCATCCTGTTTGGAAAGCTTCCAAATTTCATTATATACTGCATATAAGAAATGCTTCCTAAGTGGTGTTCTGGGGCCTAACAGGAAGTCCTGTAAATCAGTAGTGTTAGACAGGAGACTGAGGTGTTCTCTAACTGCATCTAGTGAGGATGATCTTAACCATTGCTGGCACAATTTCCCCACACTATGGGGGTTATTACAACTTTGGAGGAGGTGTTAATCCGTCCCAAAAGTGACAGTAAAGTGACGGATATACCACCAGACGTATTACGAGTCCATTATATCCTATGGAACTTGTAATACGGCTGGTGGTATATCCGTCACATTTGGGACGGATTAACACCTCCTCCACAGTTGTAATAACCCCCACTATGCTGTAACTATACCCGCATGTTCAGATGATATATAGCGAGGGTCTGGCCTACTCGTTCTAAAGCCCCCCGAGGAGATAATAAGACATTGATGACACCGATTGGTATCTATTGGCCATAATAACCACCCGCCAGGACGTGTCAGTGAGGCATTAAACGTACCATTCTGGACCCATTCATCGAGCTGATTTTCTGTTGCATTTGTATATTTTTGCCATTTATACAATTTTGCAGGGGCACTTATACTGGGCATGTTTAATTCCTTAATTTTAGCCAAGCCTAAACAACTTGTTTGTTGTACTGTTTCATTAAAAAAGATAATTTGTACATGAATAAGGCATGCTCTGAACAAAGCTTCCTTTCCCCTAATTTGCCAATTTTTTGTTCCCCATATACTTTTCAGATCGATCGACTTCAGCCAATATTCTTAGCCTTCTATAGACAACCGGGAAACAAAAGATTCTGAATATATAACTTCTGTATTGGTCAATAACATATGTATATCTTTAGTAGGTGGTACCCTAAAATAATACGGGTCAGCTTTTGTCATATCATGCCTAGAAAAATATGCAAACTGTATGTTTTAGAGCTCCCTTGTGGTGGAGTCGGACAATGTTCCCATTGTATATAATTAAAAATAGTTTTTGGGCTGCTCGCTCTATGTATGAAATGGTGTCCATACAAATTATAGCAAAACATATCACCGTAATTTTCTTTAAATTGATAAACATCCTCATTTTCAAAGACAGTATAATATTGCAATTCAGTCATCATAGAATCAACTGTTTTCACATCCCAATTATCAGAAACAATGCCTGGCATTACTATATCATTCATTGATACTTTAAACACATACAGTATTTGAATAACTTCCGTGGGACCATATATATCAAACATTACTTTGTCCCAAACAATCCCATCAGGAATTGGTACTACGTAAATGTTCACAAAAGATAAGTCTTTTCGGACTTTATGTGATGAGAAATGTGGTTTTAAAACATCCTCCACCAGTTCAACTGTGGATTTTTCAGGAAGAAAGTGACCATGTATCAATAAGAAAAAGGTGATGACAAATACAATCCAAAGGAAAAAGGCTAGGACAGTCAAAGAAAGCCATAGATAGTTCCATGGAAAAATAAAATATGTTTCTTTAAGCCAGTTTTTTAGCTTACGTGCACTTAACAAGTCAGCTGTCGAAGAGGCGAATGAGTCTAAGAAGTCATCGTTGAAATTGGCAAAATATCCAGGGGCAGTTTGTGTATGGGGTGGAGCCGTTGTCAGTGGTGGAGTTGGTGTTTCCCGTAGTGGCACACTATATATAGCACCATCCGTCTGTGTTGGAGTTGAATCAACTTGGTCAAATATTTCTAAATTATTTGATGTTAGTCGAACCAATGCAAGATCATCTTCCACCCTCCCCAAGCTCGGAGAGGTGTTGGTGTTGGTATAAACAACTTGTAGAGGAACCTCTTCGCCAGTGGTGAGAGGGATTCAGGAGCTTTTGGATGTTCCTCTTGGTCGGCTGTGCAGGATCGGCCACATGGTGTAGTTTGACATTGTCGATGGAGAAATAATTATTTTCTTTGGCACTTGCCAACGGTGGTAGAATTACAGTTCTGGTACTGTGTATCCCTAGTACTGGGACTGGTGCTCAATAGGAAGGTCCAAATTCCTTTTTCACAGCGACTTTCTCACGTACAACATCCCCAACATGGGGAATCCAGCCGGTAGATGTTACAGGCACAGCCTTGATTCCTGTGGAGGCGGCACTGTTAGTACAACTATCATCACTGAACTGTTGCAATTCCTGTAAGACAGTACATGCTCATTTAAGTCAAAGGGTGTTTCTGCTGCCTCCATGCCAGGACCATCAGGATCCGGAACATACATTCAAGTCATTTCGAGGAGTTTCACACACACTCCTGAGACCTTACTCTGTGTCTCTTCTATACCTTATACTTCTAGAAGAGACGGAGGGCTTACACGTCCTTTTTCTCTACATACACGCCAGCTTAATTATCGGGGAGGAAGACACAGTGCCCCCAACACAAGAATTTACCCAAAAGAACTGTTTTGTTTATAGATCGCACCGTAAAAGATTTTGGATCCATAAGTGCTGACTTATGAGTACTCCCTCACGAAGACTCGGGGATAATAGTGTTTTGCCCCCGTCACGTGATTCCTACTACTCTTTCTCTATTGATCGTACATTAACTTGAAGAGTTTTACTTGAATAGGATAAGCCATTTATTCATGTTAACACCTTACTTATACTTTGCCCTGAGGAAGTCAATGAGATTAATTTCTCGGAGACGAAGCACGTGTTGGCTGTTGGATGTTGTTGTGGTGACCACATATGGAGTCTTTCTGATGTGATGAACATGTATGAAAACCTAGCACAAGAATAAAGACACTGAACTTTAACTCTGTTTGGATTATATATTGATTCTCCGAAGACCAAGAACCTAACTGCACAGACTCTTATCTTATTTCATACGAGTGCCCTGGCCTTTTGAATTTATTTCCTATCTAGGTTGTAATTTGAGCACAGCATGTTAAATTCTAATTCTGCCCTTCAGGTTACCCTGGGAAGACTTCAACCCCCATGCCTGAGAAAAGGGCTGTTGTCTGCGTTTAGCGTCTATAGTAAAGCATTCAGCAATTAGCATACAGGCGTGGTTCCCTAGCTGGAATCTCCCCCTAACACAGCACAGAGTGATAAAGAATGTCTTGTTTGAGAACAGAGTGCTGGCCTAGGCAAAAACAGTTAGATAGATGAAAATAAAACAAACCATATCAGGTTATGGAAAAGATATATCGATGACATCTTGATTATCTGGAGAGGTACAAGGGAAGAAGCAACCATCTTCATCACGTGGCTCAACACCCTTAATCCCTTTCTAAGATTCACAGCCACAGTAGGCAACCCGGCTGTCTCCTTTCTCGACCTACTAATAACTGAGAGAAATGGCTCCCTTATAACAGAAGTGTATTACAAGCCCACTGATAGGAACACTCTCCTCCAGTTTCAGAGCTTTCATCCACGCTCCCTCAGGGAAAACCTCCCAGTGGGGCAATACCTCCGCCTTAGACGGAACTGTACGGAACTAACGGACTACAAAAAGCATGCTCAGCTACTTAGTGGCAAACTTCGAGCAAGAGGATACCCGGATCACCTATTGAGGAGAGCAGATAAACGGGCCCGTGTGAGCCCCAGAGAGACTCTACTGCACCCAAACAGTCGAAGCAGTAAGGGGAACCCCTTGATCTGTGTGACCACATTCAACCCAGCGTCCGACATGATCAAAAAGATAATAAATGAAGACTGGAAAATCCTCACCTCTGGTGGTCTCCCTTTTGAGATCCCCATGAATGCCTACAGAAAGGCAAAAAGCATCCGGGATATGATCGTGCACACCCGCCCTCGGATAAATCCCACCACAAGCAGACAGAAGACCCTCTGGGACCTTCCCCCTCCCAAAGGACATTACCCTTGCGGCAATTGCAGTGTTTGCACCTTTACTAAGAAAACCCTCACACTTGACTTGGGATTACAAACACCCTGGAAGCTTAGGCAACTAACGAACTGCAACAGTAAAAATGTGGTGTATATGATCATATGCCCTTGTGACAAGAAATACATTGGGATGACGACACGAAGAGTGGGCACACGCATCTGCGAGCATAGAAGCACCATCCGGTGCAAAAGAGATGCCACAAGACTCACAGAGCACTATATCTCCAGCAATCACCATCCTGATGATATGCAGTGGGTGGTACTGGATCAACTTAAATCCACAGCAATCAATGCCAAACACAAGCTCCTAATGTATGAACAGAGATGGATTTGGAGGCTGCGAACAGACACCCTAGGACTGAATGACAATATTCAATGGTCAGCTCTATGCTGATGACTTAAAATACCAAAAATGAGACCTCTATTCTATGACAACCCACCTAGGATCATAACTAGTATTAGATAACTTGACTGACATTCCTCGAGCCCTGCTTATCCTCATTGCGGGACCTATTAATTTTCATACTTGTGTATCATAACCTTACCTGACCTACCAGAGCAGTTCCCCCCACCCCTAGTAGACTAGCCATTGTCGTTCTTTCACCCTCCCTTCCCCCCCCCTTGCTTTTCCCCCCCCCTCCTTTTCTTTCTGTTCTATTTTCTAAACATCATTTGGATTCCCCCCACTCCCCGCCCCTGGGGTTTGTCTCCCTCCTTTCTTTTCATATTTTTCTTCCTCTTCTTTCCCCCTCCTTTCCCCCCCCTCGCCTTATCCTTCCTGCCTTCTCTGTCCATAACCTCCTCTCCCCTTCCCTGCTTTAAAGCCCCCCTTTTTTAAAAATAATTTCCCCTTTTTTTCTATCCATTTCATCTCCCTCGGTCTTTCTTTCCCTTCTTCTTCCCAGGCTTTCTTTCCCCTCCCCCCCCTTTCCCCATCCCCCCCACTTTCTCCTCTCTTTCTTTCCTCTTTTTTCTATTCATTTCATCTCCCTCGGTCTTTCTTTCCCTTTTTCTTCCCAGGCTTTCCTTGTTTCCCCCTCTTCTTTCCCCCCCCCTCCACTTTCTCCTCTCTTTCTTTCTTTCTTCCCCTCTACCCTTCTGCTCTCTTCCCCTTCGTCCTCTCCTTTACACCGTCTTTCTATTTTAGCCCCAGCGCTGTTCCCCGCCCTTAGTCCCGCATTGCCAGTCTCCCTTCTTCTCCTCTTTCTCTCCCTTCCTCTCTTTTATTGTTTTGCCCCCCCTCTTTAGTGTTCCCCCTCTTCCCCTTTTCCCCCCCCCCTTTCTTTCCCCCTTCCCGTTCCTTTTCCCTCTTTTCTTTCTCCTGGTCGCCCTCCTTGGACGACCAGGCCTTTCCCCCCGTGGGACTCACTTCCCCAGAGTCCCACGGGTCCAGTGGCGCGCCGCGCATTGCGAGACGCGTCACTGCAGGACGGTCGCCCGTGCGCGCTAGCCGAGCCACGGGCGGGGCGTCCTGTTCCTCCTCACTGTCACCATACGCGACGCTCCCCGTGGGGCCCCGTATCCGGGTGCCCCCGCGGGGCGGTGCGCTTTACTTAGACCAATCGGGGCCTTTGAGGCTCCGCACCCCGCACAGCCCCCGAGGGGGCGCGGCTTTTCACGACGCACTGGGTTCTTCGACGCGCAGCACACCTGAGTGTAACTACCGGGCACCGCCCCTGACCTCTGTAGCTCCGCATCGATTGGCTTGAGCTCCTCATAAAGACCTGGCAAGTCGGTCAGACAGTACCAGAGCGGCCTGGCTCCGGCACGTAGGTACCCCCCATGGTATTCCCTTTGGCGTGGTAAGTGTGGGCTAATTTGGCCCGGGAAATCTTCTTTTTCTTTTCCTTTCATTGCTACCGGTCATCCTTCTGGTAGCCTCTTCTATCTGTATTTCCTCTGCTTTCTTTCTTTTTCCTTTTTTCCTTTTTCTTCCTTCTTCTTTTTCTTTTTCTTTTTTTCACTGTGACATTCCTTCTCTCTCTCTCTGTACCTAGATCTTTCTCTTTACCTTTTCACCCCTTGCCCTTTCCTTACCTCACCAACCTGCCCTATTGGCCTCCCCCTGGCTGTAGCGCACCCTGCGTATTTTCCCCCTTTCTGCTAGCACATTATGCGTCCTTAGCTCTCTTTCTTCTCCTTGTCCCCTCTTGCTAAACCCTTAATCTCCTCAGAGTGTGACTACAAGGGAAACCCCCCCCCCCCCGGTTCTAGCCAGACCAGAGGCAATACGCCCCCAGCTCCGGGGTAAGTCACAATTGCATGCATGTGTGAGTGCATTTTTTCATTTTCTCACTGATTGCTGTGTCGTGTGCTGTGGTTTGCCACCTCTCTGTCACTCTGAATTAATTGTGATTTATTTATCATTTACTGTAGGCCTACCCCACCGTGAACTACCTGTTCAGGTAGGACACACACTTTCACTTTGAGCACCGTACTTATTACAGGTGCTCCGACCCTGACGAATGCCCCTGACCCACCAGCACTTAGTGAGGGCAGAAACATGTTGGTCATGTTCAACCCCTTTTAGACTCCAAGAGACATTATCCTCTAACGAGCCTTCCCCCTTAGTTTTAGTCTTACCAGCATGCACCACCATTAAAACTAACAAGAGCCACCGGTGACATGTTAGGTAATTTTATTATTCACCCCCTCTGGATCACTGTAACTATCCAGTCAATTCAATTTCAGCACTCCCTCTGGTTCTTTTAACCAGAGGTTGAGTCCGCCTGAGTAGTATCATCTTACTTAGGTGGGGCTAGGTGGTCATATGATGAAGCAAGACACTATTATGTGTGTGAGACCACCTAGTCCGTATAGGAAAATCCCCTGCTACTCCTGTAGGGCAACACAGCACCCCCTATCAAGCAACTTAATGCAACCAGGAACTGGTTTAAGACTAACCCAGTCTTACCCCCCGTTCCTACTACCCCACACCTTTTGTGATTACTTGAAAATAAAACAGGACCGTAAAAATGGTTATTGTAATAATAATAAAGAAGCTGAATAAAATATATCTAGGTTAGAGTGCACAGCTGCATAGTGTGTTAAAATAACGTGCATGGAGCTATCACTAAAATGGCTACACAACACCCCCTTCTGTCTAGCCATTTCTCACTCTCACCCCTTTATGCTCACTGAACCCCTTCTCCCACAAAAGGTTCAGCGCTTGTTTCCACCTCCAGCAGCCCACTCACTATTGAAATGTTGGTGCGTTAAATTGTAAGGCTCTGAGTAAACAAAAGGTTGCAGCCTGGGGAAAGAAGGGTCTGGGTAAAACCGGTGGCTAAGGACTTTGCAAGGGCACACCCAGGAAGAGGGTGCTCGCTCACTGACCAACACAACGGCCCCACCAAGAAAGACCACGGCTGCACTTCCTCCTGCTGGATTCACCTCACGGGCACTTTACATCACCCGTCATCTCACCAAGGAGAAGAGAAAAAGGAGGAACCAGTCTTCAGGTACTGCCTAGATTTATTCATATGCTACAACTGCTACAGGATTCCTCTTTTCCCATGGAGCGATTAAGTGGCCCCCTGGCTCCCAAACTCACTCACCAGACTTACACTGGGGCCTCTTGTCAAGCTGGTCAAGCTCGATCAACGCTGCTCAACAGCGGAGGGGTTACGCGTTGGGTGGGACATCCACAAGGCGGCACTGACAATGCGTTATCCAAACTCCAGTCCAGGAGTCACGTAGGTTTCTCCTCATAGGAATCCCTAATACAAGGGAATCACTGATCTCACAATCCACGAGAATAGAAAGGGGAAACATAGTCGAGCCAGCACCTGGGGCACAGGAGGAGCAGGAGGCACTGGAGATGCTGCTTAGGCAGATAGAGCACTCAGCTCACCAAATCTGGCTTTAGATCCAGCAGCAGCGCATGAAAAACTCACTGTCAGTGCCATTGAGGAAGTCCGTTGTCTACCCATCCGCCACCCGGTCAAAGCAAATTTATGGAACAATCCGCCACAGCTGCGTTAAGCCGCGTTAAGCTGTACCTGCCAGATGGCCACAGCAACCGGGATGCAGGACAGAGGACAGAAGGACAGAAGGATGCTGCTCCCAGAGCTACTACTGCACTCTCCAGCCGTGCCTTTCCTGCCCATCTCAAATTAGGTCAGATTAGGCCCCAGACTGCCTACTGCTTGCAGTCTGTCACAGTCACAGTCTATCACTGTTTGCCACTGCTTGCCACTGCTTGCCGTTGCTGTTTGGGTGCACTGATGTGTCTTTTAGCCTGGGCCGGCTTTCACCACTAATCAGCTCCCAGCCCTGTTGCCAATGTTGCCACCGCCCCACAACTTCTTTCCACAACTCTTTTGCAGCGCCAGCATCAACACCTTTCTTCCTGAAGTGCCAAGTCCGGGACTCTGGGGAAAAAAGCACAGAGAAGCCTCTGAACCGCGACCTCTGCCCTTCGCCCTTTGCCCTCCACCCTCTGTGATCTCCACTTCCCACAAGAGCCCACGGCTTCCGCTTCTGGTTCACGGGTCTCGTCAGTCAGTCAGTCAATTGGCATCCTTCCTCGTCACTATTATTCGTACAGTCATCATCCTCGTCACATCTCCATAGTAAGGGGATGCAGCGCTCGTTCTTGCACTGGGACTGGTTTTCCTCACATTCCGTGGAGCAGCTCTTCTTTTGTAAAGGCTAATTCATAACTATAACGTCCCTGTAACCTTTGTTATTTTCTATGAATCTCTATGTTTTTTAACGCAGCAGAGGGATGCCCATTCGGTGTCTCCTGTGTCCAGGCCCTGTGGCCAACCCATAGCATTCATGTAACCATATGCATCTCATGGCCTACAGTCTAATGTAATAGATGAACAATACATGCACCTTCATTAACTATTGCATATTGTTTTCAATGTGCAAAGGCAAAAACTTTATCTCATATGCACAAGTAAACATTCACTTGTCCCTATAACTAAAATTCACAGCAATATCATTTTAAACCTAAAATAAAAAAGGAGACAAATAGTATGTTTATTCTTGTTTTCAATTCGGGAACTTGATGTAATTTTTACATACATGTTGGCATTGTAAAGGCTTAAAGTGGCTGTTGTAGTGGGTTAGGTGATAATAAGGACTCGGATGCTTGAGTGGGTGTGAAACCGTGAGTTTATTTATACTTCTTTATAGTCTTTTGTTTTGCCAATAGTGTATGGGTGATGTTCTTCTTCCCATAGAATGACTCGTCTCTTTCTTTTCCCAGGCTCCCTCTTGACCGGCGATGATGTTCTGCAGTACCCCAAGTCGTACCGGAAAGAGGAACAAAAATGAAGGTAAGTTGGGGTTATATATGTTAACAGTTCATAGTTAGAGGAGATAGGAGGGGGAGAGTGAGAGAGAAAGAAAAGAGAGAGAGAGAGAGAGAGATAGCTAGCTCTTAGGTGCGTAAGTAGTATTATATAAGTGGGAATGTGCGAAGTCACCTCCTTGTGCTTCACCTCGTTAATATATTTAGTTTCACGTGTTCCTTAGAGTACTTTTCTTAAAGGACGTCTTATAGTTCATATGCCCTCTCTTTTATTCCCCCTCGTCTCCTCCCCGCTCCCTCCGAGCCTCTCTCTTCCTTCCTCCCGTACCGTCCCTCACCCTCCCCTCCTGCCGTAACTCTCCCGTTTTCCTTTTAAGAATACTGTCCTTTAAAAAGGACCGTACCTTTGTTAGCCACGTCCCTCCTGGGGCGTGGCAGTCTGCTCGCGTATCACCATTCTCTTCGGTTTCCCGTTGGTCGGCTGCTTCCGTGGGTACCACGCGGTTCCCGTTCCTACTGTCGTCGTTGTTCGCCTTCCTTTCTCCGTCCTCGGTGTGTTCTTCTTTCTCCTCCCGTCTTGTTGCCTCCGCGTCCTCTCCGTCGTCCGTGTTCCGCCCTTCGTCTAGTCCGTCCTCTCCTTTAGGTCTGTAGGTAACCCGGTTATCCGGGTTCCCGAGGGAGGTTCCGGCGTCTTCTCCGCCCAGGTAACAGGGCATGCAGTTTTCCTGCCCGCGGACGCCGCGCGGTAGATGCCATTCGGAGGCGTCCTGAGCCGGGTGCACCGACAACCGGCTACAGTGGCTATGAAGCGAAATTCACATGTTGTTTTCTTGCATGAGAATAGGTTCACTATTTATTGATATAGGTGGTCATTACAACCCTGGCGGACGGTGATAAAGCTGCGGAAATACCGCAAACAGGCCGGCGGACAAAAAAAGGGAATTATGACCCTGGTGGAAACCGCCAACATAGACAGCCACTTTAACACACCGCCCGCAAAAGTTAGGGGGACACCCACCAAACACCCCCACCCTCGCATAAAGTCCCACGCTGCAAAAAAGCGAGATGGGGAGAGCACGCTTTTTCGGTGCAAGCATCCAGACTCTGGAATGGCTTTCCGCTTCCGTTGCGACAAATACGGAATCATTTGGCCTTCAGGAAGTGCTTGAAAACCTGTTTCTTCGCAAACTAATTAGTAGTAGCCTTCTGTATTCACAATTTTTTGCATTTAGGTCTGCATAGCGCTTCGATGCTCCAGCCGGAATGCCCTCTATAAATAATTCAATTCAAGAACAACCCACAATCCCCCCGGAAGAATGAAAAGACAATGCGAAATTCGGTCAAACATTATAATGTGCCAATATACATGTCATACAAAAATATACAGATATATATTTGAAAATCAGTCATAATTATATATACAATGCAAGAAGTAGTGCAGATATGTACACAACAATGTCCGTGCACCAACAGTCCAAAAATGCATGGGCGAGGCCCACAAACGATACCTGACCACTATTGGAGAAAACACTGCCGGGGCATCAGATAGAAATACTACAGGCACCTCAGGGGGAAGGGAAGGGGAGGCACCTCAGCCGGATGAATGCAAAGCCAAATCCACGACGGGGCTCCATGCCCATTGATGTATCCTGGGAAGTGCAAAGCCACAGTCTCTCAAGTCTCTACAGTGGGTGGTATGCCCACTGTGCCATCCTGGGGAGTGCAAAGCCACAGTCTCTGAAGTCACTACAGTGGGTGGGTTGCCCACTGTGCCATCCTGGGGAGTGCAAAGCCACAGTCTCTCAAGTCTCTACAGTGGGTAGGTTGCCCACTGTGCCATCCTGGGGAGTGCAAAGCCACAGTCTCACAAGTCTCTACAGTGGCTGGTTTGCCCACTGTGCCATCCTGGGGAGTGCAAAGCCACAGTCTCTCAAGTAGATGCAGTTCTCTACTGGTACTGGGTGGGACTGGTGCCCAGACTGGATGAGTCTCCCCGTGAATGTTCCTGTCCTGTCACTGTCCGAGCTGCACATGGGATAAGAATGCCTGATGTGGCGGGCTATTCATTCCTACACGGTGCTTGCCCTGTTCAGCGGTGCTTTGACATGGCGGTCTTTGCCCTGTTCAGCGGTCTTCACCATGCCGGTTCAGGACTGTTCAGCGATGCATTGACATGGCGGTTCTGGACTGTTCAGCTGTGCTTTGCCATGGCGGTCTTTGCCCTGTTCAGCGGTGCTTTGCCATGGCGGTCTTTGCCCTGTTCAGTGGTGCTTTGACATGGCGGTTCTGGACTGTTCAGTGGTGCTTTGCCATGGTGGTCTTTGCCCTGTTCAGCGGTGCTTTGACATGGCGGTTCTGGACTGTTCAGCGGTGCTTTAACATGGCGGTTCTGGACTGTTCAGCGGTGCTTTGCCATGGCGGTCTTTGCCCTGTTCAGCTGTGCTTTGCCATGGCGGTCTTTGCCCTGTTCAGCGGTGCTTTGACATGGCGGTTCTGGACTGTTCAGTGGTGCTTTGACATGGTGGTTCTGGACTGTTTAGCTGTGCTTTTCCATGGTGGTCTTTGCCCTGTTCAGCGGTGCTTTGCCATGGCGGTCTTTGCCCTGTTCAGCGGTGCTTTGACATGGCGGTTCTGGATTGTTCAGCGGTGCTTTGACATGGCGGTTCTGATACGGACATTGGTGTGTGGCATGACGATCTCTACAATGGGCATTGGTGTGTGGCATGACGTTCTTCACACTGGGCATTGGTGTATGGCATGACGTTCTCGACACTGGGCATTGGTGTGTGGCATGACGTTCTTCACACTGGGCATTGGTGTATGGCATGAGGTTCTTCACACTGGGCATTGGTGTGTGGCATGGCGTTCCATCATTGCCCAGCGGGGCTGTGGCAGCCGGGGCCCTCCTGGGCTGTGACTCCGGCGGTGGTCTCTGGACCAGTGACGATACTTGTGCCCTCCTGGGCTGAGACTCCGGCGGTGGTCTCTGGACCAGTGCCGATACTTGTGCCCTCCTGGGCTGTGACTCCGGCGGTGGTCTCTGGACCAGTGACGATACTTGAGCCCTCCTGGGCTGTGACTCCGGCGGTGGTCTCTGGACCAGTGACGATACTTGAGCCCTCCTGGGCTGTGACTCCGGCGGTGGTCTCTGGACCAGTGACGATACTTGTGCCCTCCTGGGCTGTGACTCCGGCGGTGGTCTCTGGACCAGTGACGATACTTGTGCCCTCCTGGGCTGTGACTCTGGCGGTGGTCTCTGGACCAGTGGCGACGGTGCTGGCAGTTGTGTCTGGACCGCCGAAAATGATGGCGCACTTTTCCACCGTGACACTCACAACAGGCTGGGCAGACTTCCTCTGGACCTTCCCCACCTTTGGTGGTGTCACAGCTGACTCACCAATCCCCTTCGAACCCATGTCAGTTGTTGTCCCACCAGGAGTCTTAACATGGTCCCGTCGTCCACTCTCCAATTTTAGAGCCTTTACAGGGGGTGGGCTGCCAGTGCCTTGGCTCCGGATCCCACTGCCTGCCCTAGTGGCCGGTGCACTCCACAAGCCTTGAACACGCACCACTGGTATTGGAGGCTTTTTGGCTGAGGCGCTACGACGGGACTGATGAATTGGGGGGGGGCAAAAAGGTCAATTTTACACACGGACAGTTTCTGACGAACACTGGGATGGGTAGCTGGAGGGGGTCTGGGAGTGGAGGAAGAGGAGGTGGTTGTCTGAGGTGTCACTTTAGCTGTTTTGGGTGCAGGTGCAGGTACTGGAGGCTGTCGTGAGGTGGATGGATGTTGGGTGAGTGATTGCCGGCGTTTGTGTACTTTGGGAGGGGGCGTCACAGACACACTGGGAGAGGACACAGGGGACGTGTAAATGGCAGTGGAGGTGGTGAGTGCAGGTGAGCGGCTTGTGGTGCTGGGTGTCCTGGTGGGATTCATGGTGCCTGTAGATGTGGTGCATGCAGGTGTGTGTGTAGACGAGACTGGGAGGGAGGAGGGAGAAGAGGAAGAGGGGGACACAGTGGAGACAGTGGATGTTGCTGTGTCTGTATGGGTGTGATGCTTGTGTGAGTGCCTGTGGGATGTGTGGTGCCTATGTTTGCTTGAGCTACTTTTGTGTGTTGACTTGTGTGCATGCTGGTCTGTAGGTGTGCTTGGGATGGGCTGGGGTACAGGGGACTGGGTCTGGGTGGAGGAAGTTGGAGGGGGGAGGCTAGACACAGGGACAATGGCTGCCATCAGTGCTGAGGCCAGAGATTGCAGGGTTCGCTGAAGGACAGCCTGACCAGAATGAATGCCCTCCAGGAATGCATTACCGTGTTGCAACTCTCGTTCTACACCCTGGATGGCATTCACAATGGTAGACTGCCCAACAGTGAGTGACCTGAGGAGGTCAATGGCCTCCTCACTGAGGGCAGTAGGGGTGACTGGGGCTGGGCCTGAGGTGCTTGGGGCGAAGGTGATGCCCACCCTCCTGGGTGAGCGGGCATGGGGCGAACGCTGAGGGGCTGCTGGGAGGGCGGTGCTGGTAGGGGAGGTGGCGGCTGTACCTGTTGAAGTGGTGGGCACAGATGGTGCTGCCACCACAGGGGAGCTCCCATCGGCGGACGAGTCCGTGTATCTGGTTGGTGATCCGGTGGCCGACGTGAAGCTACCCTCGCCCTCTGTCCCACTGGTGCATTCAGAGTCCATGGTGTGGCCCTCCATGGCCATGTGGGATGCAGCTCCCTCGTGCTCCGGTGCCACTGTACCTCCGCCTGTTGATGCTGATGTACAAAAGGACAGGGAGAGCAGGAAAAGGGGGGGGAGACAGAAGAAAGAGTGTTTTAGTGCATGGCATTCCGCTACCGTTAGCGGACAAGACAGACGCAGCAGCCCCCTGCATTACGCCGTGCTCCTGCACTCTGCACACGCAATTTCTGGGTTATGGCCTACATGGCAATGGTGGACATCTGCGCACATGGATGCCACAGGGGCAACTATACCTCGACTTGGCACTCTGCTGAGGTGGGGTTGAGTGCCACATGGCCTACATTACGGAGGGGCCTTGCCTACCTAACTCGCCCTGGCCTAGGGACACCCGCAGCCCACCTCCCCCACCCAGACCCCTCCACTGCACGCAAAGTGCGCAGAATGAGGTTGTACTCACCCCCTTCTGTCTGCTGTGATGTCCTCAAGCGCCCATCCAACTCCGGGTAGGCCACTGCCAGGATCCGGAACATCAGGGGGGTCATGGTGTGACGGGCACCCCTGCCACGTTGGGAGGCCATCCCCAGCTGAGCCTCCGCCGTCTTCTTGCTGCAGCGGCGAATGTCCTCCCATCTCTTCCGGCAGTGGGTGCCCCGTCTCTGGTGGGCCCCCAGGGTCCGGACATCCTTGGCGATGGCACGCCAGATGTCCCTCTTCTGTTTGGCGCTGACCTAAATGACATGCACAAGGGAAGAGGTACAGTCATTACCAACTGCACCGTCAATGTGAGTGGCCCCCTCCCTACTCTGGCCATGTGGCCCATTCATTCCCATGCATTAATGTTCTATGAACTCTGCCCCCTTCCCTCTTCCACCCAGCCCTCTCCACCCAGGCCTAGCCCATACAACGTGCTCTCTGTGTACTAACCTGTTGGTCTGGAGGACCGTAGAGTAGCGTGTACTGGGGGAGGACCCCATCCACAAGTTTCTCCAACTCCTGTGCAGTGAAGGCAGGGGCCCTTTCCCCAGACGCAGCAGCCATTGTCGCTTCCAGACCGAGGTCACAGCAGCACTAGCAGTGCAGGTCATCTCCTGTCGAAGGTCAGGTATCTAGTGATTGAACAGATAGAAAATGGCGGTGACGTCCGCGGCTGTGACGTCCGCGGCGGTGCGCATCATCACTGCCGGCGCTCCTGTTCATTGGCTCCTGGGACCCATAGGGTCCAATGTTAACCAATGCAGCATTGCGCCGCGGTCTACGACCGCCTACCGCGACGGTGTGCAACGCCAGCGCAGTTACCCCACAATCCCATTGTCCCAGTTTAGAGGTCAGGCAGCCGCCATTTCAGGGGCCCACATGGCTTCATTTACTACTGCGTCACACATAGCTAGGCCTACACTCAACACACATACAGGAAGGGTTTTGTGTCTGGTGTAGTCTTGTGTGTAACTGTGGGTACATACCTGGAGGAATAATGACTGGTTCTTCGCTGTTGTCCTTCGTAGGCACCGTCAGCTGGGACATACGAGAAGATGGCGGAATCCTCCGGTGTACCGAACGCTGGTGGACCTGTTGACAATGGAAGAAAGACATGTCATTGTCACCTACTGGTTTGACCGTGCCACTATCCAGGAACTATGTACCCAGTTGGAGCCAGACCTGATGTCACCGATCCGCCATCTGACTGGAATCCCCCCGACGTGCAGGTGCTGTCAGTGCTCCATTTCCTTGCAAGTGGGTCATTTCAGACTACTGTGGCCATGGCTTCAGGGATGTCCCAGCCTATGTTTTCCAACGTGTTGTCCAGAGTGTTGGCTGCCCTGCTGAAACACGTAAGGAGATACATCAATTTTCCTCAGGTGGAGGATTTGCCTACAGTCAAAGGTGACTTCTATGCTCTTGGACATATCCCCAACGTCATAGGTGCCATTGATGGGACCCATGTAGCTCTGGTCCCCCCCACAGGAGTGAACAGGTGTAGAGGAACAGGAAGAGTTATCATTCCATGAATGTCCAGATGGTCTGTTTGGCAGACCAGTACATCTCGCAGGTAAATGCTATGTTCCCTGGCTCTGTGCATGACGCCTACATCCTGCGGAATAGCAGCATCCCTGATATGATGGGTCAACTCCAGAGGCACCGTGTATGGCTATTGGGGGACTCTGGTTACCCCAACCTGTCCTGGCTATTGACCCCAGTGAGGAATCCCAGGACCAGGGCAGAGGAACGGTACAATGATGCCCATGGGCGGACTAGGAGGGTGTGCGAACGCACCTTCGGTCTCCTGAAGGCCAGGTTCAGGTGCCTCCATATGACAGGTGGATCCCTATTCTACTCACCAAAGAACGTGTGCGTCATCATCATCGCCTGCTCCATGCTCCATAATTTGGCTTTGCGACGCCAGGTGCCTTTTCTGCAGGAGGATGATCCAGATGATGGTGTTGTAGCAGCTGTGGAGTCTGTGGAGCCTGCGGACAGTGATGAGGATGAAGCTGAGGAAGAATACAACGACAACAGGGAGTCAGTCATACAGCAATATTTCCAGTGACACACAGGTGGGAAAATGTTCATGTTTAACATTACATTAACTTTCACACGTCTACCTCTATCCTGTTTCTCGATTTCAATCACTATTTGTTAACTGAGTTGTACCCTTCCATTACAGTTTCACAGGTGTGGTAACCTACGTGTCAACTGCTTGCATCCTTCAAGGGCTTGTGATGTGTGACATAGGTATGTTAGCCTTACAATGGTACAGCCATTATGACACTGTCATTGATAATACAAATTACCAAATCATAGACTGACTCCAGATTGTTTTGTGTTTCAAGGGTGTTTATTTAAGTGCTCAGAAAATGAAGGGGAGGTTGTAAAATGGTGATGGGGGATGGTGGAGGAATATCCATGGCAGAGTCCAGTCTATTAGTCTCACAGGTGCACTGCCCATCTGGGCATAGGAAGTGGAGCTGGGGCAGTTCGAATATGGACAGGGTAACAAAGTGGGAGGACAATCAGGGTGGTCTTATTTCCTGGCGGGGGTCTTGCCATCTTGCTCTGTCCTGTTCCTGGATCTCATGGACCGCTTGAGTGGTGGTTGTCCGTCTGCAGGGGGTGGGGTGCTGGTATAGTGGTCCTGTGGTGGGGCGTCCTGTCCACTAGCGCCGGCGGAGGTGGTGGGCAGTTCATCGCCGTGGCTAGTGACAGGGGCCCCTTGGAGTGCCACGGTGTCCCTCAAGGTCTGCTGTATGTCCTTCAGCACCCCTACGATGGTGCCCATGGCGGAGCTGATTGTCCTGAGCTCCTCCCTGAACCCCAAATACTGCTTGTCCTGCAGGTGCAGGGTCTCCTGCAACTTGTCCAGGACCGTGGCCATCGTCTCCTGGGAGTGGTGGTATGCTCCCATGATGGAGGATAGGGCCTCGTGGAGAGTGGGTTCCCTTGGCCTGTCCGCCCCCTGTCGCACAGCAGCCCTCCCAGTTCCCCTGTGTTCCTGTGCCTCCGTCCCCTGGACCGTGTGCCCACTGCCACTGACCCCAGGTCCCTGTTGTTGTTGGGGTGGTGGGTTACCCTGGGTGCCCTGTAGTGGTGGACACACCGCTGTTTGACCTGTCCTGGGTAGGGAGGTTTGGGCCCGCTGGGTGGGTGCTGTTCTGGTGTTACCAGAGGGTGGAAGGTCGGTGTTGGGCTGTGCCTGTGCAAGGGGAACCGACTATCCTGAGGCCCACGATGGTCCGGGCTGGTCATCAAGATCCAGTAGGGCAGAGCTGCTATTGTCACTGTGGGCCTCTTCTGGGGGTGGAGTGGTGTTGTCTGGACCCTCAGGTGTGGTGACGGTCCTTCGGGTTCCTGCAGGGGCATAAGAGCATGATTATTGCATGTGTGTGTGTAATGGTGTGCAATGGGTGGGTGTGCGTGTACCCCAGTGCAAGCATTACTGTGTGTGGGTTTGTGTGATGATGGTTGGGGGGGTGTTCTGGGTATATGCAGTGGGCATGCTTTAGTGCTGGGTGTCCATGCTTAGTTGTGTCATGCAGGGCTTGGTGTTGGGATGGGTGGTTGGTGTCATGGGTACATTAGTGAGGAGTTGTAGTGATAGGGGAGGGGGTCAGGGAGGGGGTGTGTGAGAGCATGCAGGTAGGTTGGGGGATCTGATATTTAAGATTTGACTTACCAGTGTCCCATCCTCCACCGACTCCTCCGAGGCCCTCAGGATGCAAGATGGTCAAGACTTGCTCCTCCCATGTTGTTAGTTGTGGGGGAGGAGGTGGGGGTCCGCCAGTCCGCTGCACCGCGATGTTGTGCCTGGAGACCGTTGAACGCACCTTCCCCCGTAGGTCGTTCCACCTCTTCCTGATGTCTTCCCAATTTCTTGGGTGCTGTCCCACGGCGTTCACCCTGTCCACTATTCTGCCCCATAACTCCATCTTCCTGGCTATTGGTGTGTGCTGTACCTGTGAGCCAAATGGCTCTACCCGGACGATTTCCTCCACCATGACCCTGAGCTCCTCCTCGGAGAAGCGGGGGTGTCTTTGGCGTGCCATGGGGTGGTGTGGGTGAGGTGTGGGGTGGTGTATGTGGTGATGAGTGTGGTGATTGTAGTGGTGTGTGGTGTTTTGTGCGTGGATGTTGTGTGGGTGATGGTGTTGTGTGCCTCTGTGTGATGGGGTTGTCAATTGCTGTGCTCTCTCTCTGGCCTTCTTTCAGAATTTCTGGTCGTTGGGGTTTGTGGGTGATGTGGGTGTGTTTTTTATATTGTATTGGGTGTGTGGGAGTGGTGTGTGTATGTGTATCAGGTGTGTGTATTTGGAATTGTCCAATGTGGCGGTGTTTTGTAGATGTGTGTGTATTTTGAGCACGGCGGTGTGTACCACCGATGGAATACCGTGGTTGAAAGACCGCCGCGTGGATTCGTGGGTCGTAATAGCATGGGCGTGTTTCTGTTGGCGTGGAGGTGGAGAATTTGTTTCCGCCAGTTAATCACTGACCTTTGGTGTGGCGGTGTTGTGTGGGTGTCTGAATTTCGGCGGATTCCGAGATGTGTGTCATAATAGCTGTGGCGGTCTACAGCGGCAGCGGCGGTGTATTGGCAGTCTTCTGCATGGCGGTAAGCGGCTTTTACCGCCAATGTTGTAATGACCCCCATAGTCAGTTCAATTTGCAGAATTTCATTTTTTCTTCAGATTTTTCAGAAATCCTGAATCTTTCACGAACTGTCCCGTCACATAGATTTCAGTTTCACAGGAGATTTGCGAAACTTTGTATGCTTTTTAAGAACATATAAAATGGAAATAGAGCTTATTAAAATTATTTTGGAGGTGAGTGGTTTATTATTTTTATTTATTTAGTTGGGTAACAAGTTTTAACTCTTTAAACATGCTTTAGTATAAATTTCAGGAGTCTCAGAAACGTCACAACATCATTGCAACAGCATCACAAATCCCAGGTGACACAGAAAAAAGAGATTGGATTGGTTAAAATAAATTTCATGTCTTAAGAGAGAAAGTCCTCTTCCACTCTTCGTTCCTTTTGTCTTTTGCTATGCGTTTTGGCACTTTGTTTTACATTGGTTAGCTATATTTATTTGCTTTCTCTTTTGAAAATGTCAGCTTCAACTTCATCTCAGCCACCAGATCCTGAGGAGAATTAGTCTTCTTCTTCTGAAGATGAACAACCTAGAAGGAATGAAAGTATAGCTTGGAAGTTTTTTTATTCTATCTTTACATAAGAAGGGTGTTTGTAACCATTGCTCAGATATCCTGTCAAGCAGAACATCTAAGAATCACAGCCAAGGGACCACCTCTGTGTTGAAACATTTGCAAACAATACACCCTAGACAATTGTTTCAAGCAGAGAAGGAGCAAGAGGAAGCATTTCAGCTGAAAGCTGGAACGTTACAGGTGGGAGACACCATTGCAGTCCCTGCCACAAAAGTTTTTTCTGCAGTTAGTTTTGATTTAAAAGGTATGGGCACTTTTTGTAGGAAGTGCGACAAGGTGCTTTCAGTTGCGGAGCAATCATTTTCTGCCATCTTAGCAGCCAAACACTGCCACAGGTGTTATTTTTTCTTAAGTTTCATATGTTCTGATTGTGTGCACGTTAATCTTGTAGTTGTTTGTACCAATTTCTGGAACAGTTTAAAATGAAAGAACAACAAGAAAAATAAAAAAGTTTGAAAAACCAAAAAAAGAAAAAAAAGTTTCAGAAAATAAAAAAGAACTGCCTTAGCTGGTAAAAAGACAGATTAGCTATATTTTTAAGGTTATATGTCTGTGTGTGCACCTGTTAGTATGTGTCTTTCTTTATGTTTGTTTAAATGATGGTTTAAGTGATTGTGACTAAAAGGGTAGATAAGCAGTTGTATGTTTCCTTGAATGGGTATGTCTGTGTATGCTTTTACCTGTTTGTATTATTGTTTGTATGAGTCTGTACTTGGGTGTGTTAGTGTATGCGTCAGTGTGTCTACAGAGACGCTATCTGACCGATTCAGGGTTGGGGACTCATATCCCCAATGTCCTCATGCAATCACTACTGGAACACTGGCTTCTATCATGCCCCGCCTTGACCTCAGTTACACTTGACTCTTCTACGTGATTCAGATGCATTGAAAAAGTCCCGGGCTTGCATGCGAGTAGGGGGAAGAAACACGCATTGGCTATTCTTGCACTACATTTGGGAGGATCCACATGACTGCACCTACACCTTAATAAAGCAATATTAACTGCCTATTTGTCAAATATGTAACTCGGATTGGGATTGTCCTAGGATTTCAACACTTTTAGCAGTTCAACCCCAAACAATTTTCTCTGTATTAGTGTGAGCCTGGGTGTGTCAGTGTATGCATGAGTGTGTGCCTGGGTGTGTCAGTGTCTGCGTAAGTGTGTGCCTGGGTGTGTTAGTGTATACATTAGCATTTCTCTGGTTATGTTAGTACATGCACAAGTGTCTGTCTAGGTGTGATAGTGCATATATGAGTGTGTGCCTGGGTGTGTCCGTCTATGCATCAGTGTGTGACTGGATCTATTAGTATATGCATGAGTGTGTGTCTGCGTGTGCCAGTGTATGCATAAGTTTGTGTCTGGGTATATAGATGTTTATCTCAGTGTGTCAGTGTATGCACAAATGTCTGCCTGCATGTTGTATTGGATAATTAGACATGGTAAATATCTGATTAGCCAATTACATTACTGCACTGAATGGATGTGTATAAAAAGAGAGAAAACATAATTATAGGTTAAAGTTAAATGTAATAAATTTACACAATAATGTTTATGTTTCCGAAAGGCAAAGGTTAATGTTAATAATAATGCAGTACACATTTATAACAATGTAAAGGAAGCATACATTTCATTTAGACCTTTAATTTACCCTGATTTACAGTTCTCAGCTCACATACTTTTAAACCATAAATGATGTTTTGTGTAAAGAATCATAATTGAACAGTGGGAAAAAAACAATCACATAGCTTGGAGGAAAAAAACAGAACTGTGCAGTGTGCTTCTGTAAATTAGTGGCACTACGCATTGCAATCACAACAATTATTTACCCAATTGTTTTGGCTATACTTGCTCAACTAATGTAAATAAACATATGCTAAAGGTAAGTACTTTTTATTCATAGTGTTACAATAGAATTATTTTCTATAAAGGATATCAGAATATGGGCTAAATAAACACATCACCCCAGTAGGCCGTATGATGTTATAAAAGTGGGACTCATTGAACTACAAGTACACTATTTCAGTTTTCCACTTGTAATCCTTCTGGTAACTTGGTAGGTCAAGTTTCAATAGCTGTTTGTTTAATTGTGACACTCTTCTCATTGTATTATGTCCATCCAGTTTTACTTTTTATATACAAAGTGCAGTATCCAGAGGTAATTGTAACTCCTTTATAAATCATGATAACTCACTAGTATTTCTTTGTACAAAAAAACAGTTTTTTATCTTTTTAGTCTGTAATCACTGTTTCCACGTTACTGCTGTTTGTGCTGTATTAGTCAACCATTAACTGACTATCATCATTTCAAATTTTTTTGTGGTCATCAACCCGGTAGGCCACATGATATCATAAATAGTTTTAGTAGGTATGCTCTAAATATATTACTTAATTTTCTCAGTTGCAGTCTTTCTTAAAACGTAGGGTGAAGAAACAGAAGATAGGAATTGGGTAGTTTAAAAGGAAGATATTTCTTGAACATGAGGTTGGTGTCGCTACAGTCTGCCCATCCAGTTGTAGATTTCATATAGATACTGCAGTGTGCGGACGTAATGGTTATTCCTTCATGGTAAATAATAGCCATAGTGCTATATTTTTTCCAGAAAGCGATATTTGTCCAGTTTTAAAGTTTATAGATTCAGTTTTATATTTACTTCCATTTGCTTCACATCTCTGTACCATTAAGATAACATACTTACCAGTTGTTGTATATGCAAAGTTGATTGAAGATCTCACCAACCACTTGTGTAGGTATTATTCTGCATGGCTTCTTTGAGCAACCTGTCAAAATTGACAGTTTTGCAGTCTGATAGAGTTAAGTAAATAAATCTTTCTGAATTAATTTATGTTTTTGATGAAAAAGAACAATTTTGACACTCAACTAAGTTTTTAAAAAAAGTCATCCAAAGGTACTATCTCTTCTTCTAAGTTGCCTAAGAATACCATCAGGAATTTTGTGCATTTTGAGTAAAGTGCACCAATTCAGTGCATACACAGATCTCGAACATGAAATGCAGAATATGCTATTGTTCCATCACTGGTCAGATATTTGAACAAAGTTAGAAGACCTGAGCACAATCGCTTCTCTTTCCTCTGTTCAATTGTATGAACAACATGAGGTAAAAAGGTAAATGAGGTAAAGAGAACACTGCATTGAGAACCACATTGGCACCAGAGGGATTTGAAAACTGGTAAACAAAAATATAATCAGCATTGTAAGTATTTTTTTTCTTAAGAAGTTCCATGTTCTCCTTCTTACACTTCCTTTCAAGGGCATCACTATGATCTTTTGAGAACTGATACTGTCGTAAATAAGGAGCATGAACACTTCTCACACAATTGTACTCCCGCACACACCTTGAATCTGCATTTACTTAACTATCATCAAAGTCTACCAGATACAAACCGGACAATGTTCTAACCCGCAATAAGGCTGCATATGAAATACCTTCCTTCAATACAGTAGTAGTAGTATTTACTTCATTTCGGTAAAACAACCATAAGCCTCTCCTAGCGCAATCAGATCTTAAAAAAATAAATAAAAATATGTATTATTTACACGTGTCAAAGACTTAAAATACATATGCATTGTATAAGTGCAAAGTACAAACTTAACTTGGACTACATGTACGGCATATGGGAAACAGGTATACATTTAGAGATGGGGTAATCAAGGGTAAGTTCAAAAAGTACCTGCCCGATAGCTAGAAAGCCTGGGTGCTTTGACAGTCCAAGAATTTCCATTAGGACATGGCTCTCCTTATCCGCCATGCTTGCTCCAGGTATTTGGTTACAGCAAAGACTATCACCGCCTTTGAGTCATATTTAAGGATTCTCAGGGCCTCGCAATAGTGTCTGGCACCCAACAGCTTACAAACAGCGATTATCCATCTCCCACGAGGGTGTGAATATTATGGGCAGAAAAAGAGAAAATGTTCTTCAGTTTCCTTTAGCTGAGGACTGTAGTGGCAAGACACAGAGGGGGCATGCTTCTCCCATTTAGCCGTTAGAAGTCTTAGTGGTAAGGACCCATACCTAAGCTATAGGTACAGGCAGACATTTTTCATAGGATGGAGAACATTTATTATTTAGAAATTTCCCAGCCAGGTTCTCATGACCATTTGTTCAACCATGTCTATTCCAATGGGTAGTTCCAGTAAGCTTTTTTCAATGTCAAGGATACATCCTTGGCAAACACTGTGTGAGACTTCCAGAGGTCAATCATTTTTGGTTTCTTACACTGGGACTTAATGTAATTCAACAAAGGCGTAGTTACACATGAGTCACTACAGTTAAGGTCAGTCAAGGAGCCTCTATATGATGTTAGTTCCCTGCATTTCCACAGCCTCACCCACTATAGCAAGGGTTTTAAAGCCACCACCAAATGTATAGGGTTAAGTGCTAAGTCCATCCTCAGTGGCAACAGTGGTGTGCCCTTGGATAACCTGAGCACGTTCCTAATGAAATTGCTTTCAGCCGTTAGAAGGGTGGTACCATCTGTGAAACCCCAAATCTCTGCCCCATAAGTGGCTGCCATGAGGGTAGTAGCTTTGTAGATCTGGAGAACCGGGAACACTGCGCCACCCCATTTCCTTCTGTTTCCTGCTTATAAGATGAGCCTTCTGGATGAGAAGATTTTTGCTCTTCACCAACTTATGGACCAAGACATTAAATCATACAGTCGGACCCCTAAGTAGTCGAAGTGTATGACTTGTTCAGTTGTGGAGCCATTGATTAACACTCTCCCTCTAAATGTCTTGTGGGTGTTTATTCGCATAATTTTAGTTTTTGTTTTGTTAATCTTCCCGACCCCTTGCCTTACAAAAGGCCACAAAGGAGTCCAGTTATGCCTGAAGGCACATTGGTGTTCTAGAGATGAGCAGGGTATCGTCGGCGAACATTAATATTGGAAGTGGGGTTCCAGCTAGCTTAGGGGCATCATGTGTACATTGTGAGAGCCATTTAACTGCCCCATTAATGTAGAGCCTAAAGTGTGTCGGGCCAATAGGCAACCTTTCTTTACCCCCCGGTTGGTTGGAATCGGACCTGTTAAATCCCCCCTCCATGCTCCATCGCACTTTGTCATAGGTGTTTGTTTGGAGTACCCTTAAGATCCGTATTAGGTCACACGGCACCCCATATCCTGCCAATATTACCCACAGGTTATCCCTAGGTACCAGGTCAAAAGGTGCCTTAAGGTCTATGAAGGCAACATAGAGGTGGTACCTCTTTAGGGTGACATACTTCCAGCATAAGAACTTGGAGCGAAAGACCTGATCAACAGTGCTGATCTTGCTCCTGAGACCTGCCTGGGCATCCTCAAGGAAGTGTCCATTACCCATGCTTGTAGCTTAGCTAGAACCTGTCTGCAAAAGATTTTTTGAGAGCTGTCCAATAGGCTTATGGGTCTATAGTTAGAGAGAACATCCCTGCTTCCTTTTTTGAATATGGGTACGATAATAACTCCTAGCCAGGACGGTGGAATAGTCTTGCCCTTCATTATTGCGTTGCTCAGTGCGTTCATGTAGGGGATCCAGACATCTGGGTGTGAGAGGAAAAGATCACCAGGAATACCATCTGGGCCAGGGGCCTTCTACCTCTTCATTTGCATCAGGGCTACCCTGGTTTCAGCCTCAGAGAAATATGGACTCTTGGTCTCTACGTTAGCCTCCTTCTCAGGAGGGTTGGAAAAAGCTTCCAGGCCTATCGAGCAATCCCTCTCAATAAGTTCCTTCCTAATGCTTCCATCTTGTCCCAACCCCTTCTCAATATACAGGGATCTGAAATGTTCAACCCAAACTCCTGGTTGCACTACCGTTTTAAGGTGATTATCTACTAATTTCGAGCTGGATGCCACCAGTGACCAAAACTTCTTCTGATTCTTACTCTTAAGTGCATTGGTAAGGTCTTCCCCTTGGTCCATCTCCCTGTTCTGTTTGGCCTTTTTTAAGATAGCCTTGTAGTTATTCCTGGGAGAGGTTATTTTTCACTTGATTCCCTGCTTCAGGGAGACCGAGCTTGGCCAAGTGAACGATCCTGGGGCAACTTTATTGGGAGCCCCTCTTTTCCTAATTTTAGTAAACAGAGGCCTAAGCTGTTCCATTAGCTGAAAGTGTGCAAGGACCATATTGGGCTCATGCCCCCTTAGGGGTGTTACTTCAACAAATAGTTTGTATATTTTAGTTTGAATTTCTGCATTATCCACAGCTTCTGCCCATTTCACATTCCTCCTGTTATTGTCTGTCTGTAGGGGATGTGCATGAACTAC
Organism: Pleurodeles waltl; assembly: GCF_031143425.1. NCBI lineage: Eukaryota > Metazoa > Chordata > Amphibia > Caudata > Salamandridae > Pleurodeles > Pleurodeles waltl. Next base: position 262,169,557 of record NC_090447.1, on the reverse strand, counting down.
TGCTGGGAGATTACACTTAGTGAATATAGCAGGAGAAAATACAGCACTTAAGGCCTCATGATCGCTATCCGTTTGAGGGATAACTGCCATATCTGTCAAGAGCAGCCACATTTCCAGGTCGACCAAGATATAGTCAATATAGGTTCTCACAGTGCCTCTCTTAAAGGTCTGGCACAGGGGATTGTCAGAACAGGTATTACTATTAGCAATTATTAAGCCATGCTCCATTATCAGGTCTTCCAGTTGGCCAGCTACAGCACTTAACTTTCCTGACATTTGTGCGGTCACCCCAGAACCAATAAGAGAACTTTGGAGATCCTGTGAGTAGTCTATCTACCTCCACCCTTTTTTTAAGTGTTGTGTTACAATCACCTGTGATCAGTTTTAAAGTACATCCTTTTAAGCGCGGTACAGTATTAGTGAGATGAACCACTGTGGAGGAGGGGACGTTTACAGGGACTGATCTGATGTAGGCATTAATTATCGCAATATGTCTGGCCCCAGTAGGCAATTTAACTTTTATTACTACCCCTAGCAAGTCCTTGCTTCCCGTTGAAACTACTTTCACTAATGGGAAAAGATCTAGTTTCAGCCAGATAAGAAGACTCCCCCAGAAGCTCTACCCATGGGGGAATGGACCGCACAAGCAGCAAAGCTAATATACCCACTTCTATGTACTGTTGTCACTGCCCACGTATTCTGAAAAAGTATAAGCTGGTAGTGATCAATTAACTCACCCCACTCTGAGTCTTAAAGCTTAGCACACACGCCTGCTACATTCATGTTAGAACTCTAATTACGTTTTCAGCAGTCAGCCTGCTACCCCAACTTGGTCCCACACTAGAGTCTGCCTGTCCAGCCATAGTAGAATTATTCTTATTGTGTATAGCTATATCCCACATATCATCACCCACAGTACTCAGCTCTAGGTCCTCGGTGGCGTGTGCTGCTCTTTGCCCACTCATGCCTCCCCTTGATGTACAGTTAGGGACAGAACATGCCCTTACCCCCCCACCCCGTATGTCAATCAATGTCTGATAAGTTAGAGCATTCCCCCACTAATGTGGTGCATTGGAGGTGAGTTAAAAAGTTACACCCTTCTGAGATCTTGGGTTTTCCTTCTGGGATGGGGGCATTGAGTTTAAGACATATATGAGTTCTTGGTTTAGGTCTTCATCTTAGTTCCATGATATCAGCTCATCCACCAATTTAGGACTCTTAAGTTTCACTCCTATATAATCCCATTGTAGTCCAAGGGGGCTACAATGTGAGGCAGATAATATGTCATCCCTAATGATAGACGTACAACCCCTGGTGTGGCGGAGCCAGTGGATTACTTTGTTTACACAAGATTCTTGAGTTTCTCTGCCTCATGTGTGGGTTTGGAGACATTTGTCAGGTAGATATTGCTAGAGAGACGTGTACTCTGGTTGTTATTGGAGTTGTTTTGGCTCCCACAATGATTCTGGCCTATTTGGCTGGCGGGTGGCCGAGTGAGCTCTGCACTGTGTTGCCTGAGGGTGTATCTACCTTCAATTAGTTCTCTTACAAGATTCGATGGAGTTGAATGTGCTATGCTAGCGAACCCACCATTGTCAGCAGCTAACCCATTACCCTTAACTGATTGTGGTTTTGGGAAAGGTGCTTGGCTATAAAGGTTTGGCATTAGATTTGCACCGCCTGTCTTGGTTCTTAAATTTTCCACCAGAGCAGATAATCTGGCCCCTTTTCACCTAATTCGACTGCCATCTTGTTCATACACTCACGCAATCCATGTATCTCTCATCTTAGTATCTGTAGTTGTGCCATTGGTTCCCCTATCTTGGGCTGATTTAGATCTACTGTGTCTAGGTGCCTTGCTAGATCCGTTGAATCAGGGTTCTCAACTGGCATTGTTCCTTGGTTAGCTAGGAAAGTAAAACAGTTGGAGCAGTCAATATTAATAGCAGCTGTGCTTTCAACCAGAGTTTGATCTATTGAAGGGTCTGGGGCAGTTGCTAGTGTGCTTACTCTTGATTGCTCATCCCCTGGTGCATAGCTATCTTTTGGGCTAGAGCTGGGCCTGGAGCCACACCCCGTTGTGGTTTTCCTAAAGTAGTTCTGTATACCCTTGGGAGGTGTAACTTGTTTCCCTTGCACTTAGATGAGTCTAAGTTGTTTGTGGCCAATATTCCCTCTACTTCAACTATCAGATCAACAATTTCATTCAGGGTACAGTTCTCTGAGGAATGCTTAGTGAACTTGCTTGTGCCTGCTGCCCCCAAGGGTTTTTCGGTGGCATTTCTCCATCTCATAGTAAATGAGTTACTTCCAGCGTTTGGAAGGAATCTTGCATGCCTCAATGATATTGGAGCAATTTACCTAAAGGGTGCTTCAATGTTGGAAGCCAGCACAGCCCTTTTACAATGCAATACCTTTTCAAGCATCTACCCTGCACCATTCAAGGTGGTACACCCCATACACCCAGGCCACTGGCACCTAGCACCAAGACTATGACCAGTCTAAGGAAAGAATTTACAGTCATTTCCCTTTTTCCCTACCTGCCCCGCACAAAGCTTCCACACAACGGGCAAATGGGGTGGCCCTGCACTGCCTCTTACTGTCGCTGATGGGCATAGGACAGGCCCGCCCTTGACCCGGGCTATGCCCGGGCACATCCCACCCGCATCCCACGCTGTGGTGTGCCCCCTTGCGCTTTATAGCACTCATTGGATCTGGAAAGTGGGAGCAGGTGATGCAGAAAATGGCCACCTCCTGGGGCCACAAAGCAGTCTGGGATCTGTAGTCCCTCTGGTCTCGGTTAGCGCATCTCGCGTTGCGGTATACCACTTTGCACTTTATAGCACTTGTGGTATCTAGTAAGTGGGAGCAGGTGATACAAAAAATGTCTGCCTCCTGGTTGCCACAAAGCAGGCTGGGATCTGTATTCCCTCTGGTATCGGTTAGCGCAGCCCCAGTAATATCAATATTAATGAAATCTGCATCTACACTTATACCTTGAGTTTATGAATAGTAACAGCATATGCTAGAGACAATGGGAACTGCTTCTTATGAAATTAAATGTTTTTTATAAGCAAGACATACATCGATGTAAAAATCATCAAAAAATACATAGAAGCTGAGAAGAACAGAGGCCTTCAAGTATATCAATGACTACAATGCAGTCATTATGAAAATGTGGAATGCGAACATGGATATACAGTTTATTGCAGACAACTTGATCGCTGTTGCTCGTTATGTCACTTTGTATGTTACAAAATGAGATAAGACAGAGATGAAGGAGATGTGGGAGGAGATTACTGCAAAAAAAGTCTCTGACCAAGAAATTGTACAACTTCAGCTTGAAAATGCTTTTGCATAGAGAGATCAGTTCGTATGAATGCTGTGATTGATCAAGCTAAGCCAGTTTGTACTCAAAGTCAAGGAGCATTGTTTGGGTTTGTCTATGTCTTGCAAGCACACAAACCAGAAATACAGTACATTGCAGAGTTTGAGCCAGAAATGCAACTATTATATTAACAAACATGTTGGATACCTAATATCCAAGAAGAATTTAATATCTGGAAAATATCTCTCTTTAAAATACTTCATCACTATAGCGACAGAAAGAATGTCACTGAAAACATAGATGAAGGGAAATATGCAGTACTAGGTTGTGGCAATTGTTTGTTTCAACATATAAAAGGAAATGTAACAAATCACAGAAATCTTAGTAGTCAAACTCCTGAGAAAAGAGAGTTTTTCTACTTGGCACTGCTGCAACTGTTCGAGCCTTGGCGGTCTGAATAAGAGTTACTCTGAGATTATGACTGATATGAAGATTCTTTCAGTGCAGTGAAAGACAGCATTCAGTGTTCAGTATTCCCCAACTACATGAAAATGTTAAATAATAAGATTGGACAGAAGGAAAAAAATGTTGCTGAGGTAGCTAAGGACAGTTCACAAAGCAGACAGAGCTCAGTACCACTAAACCAAGATCCTCTTGGACAACCTTTTATTGAAAATGAAGCTGCCATAGCCATGAATGAGGTGGAGACTGCATTGCAACAACCAAGACAAGAAAGTGTTGATTTGGAATAGTTAGTTGGACAACTGACTGACAAACAGTAAAAAATATATGTGTAGGTAAAAGATAATATAGAGCATGGATTCCTCCTTGCAAAGAATGAACATAAATACTCTACATTTAAGCCAATTTTTTACGTCAGCGGCAAACGTGGCACTGGGAAACATTTTTAAATTGAAATTCTTACAGCTTACCTACAGAGGACTACAGAGTCAAATTTGTCTTGTGTAGTAACAGCACCAACTGGATTAGCTGCACACAAAAAAAGAAGAAATTACTTTACATCGACTACTTATGCTACTTGTAAAATATGACAACAAACTGGAGTACCAAACGTTATCCAGTGAAGCTTGATCTGAAGTTTCCAAAGTATTGAAGAAGTTGAAACGTTTAATCATTGATGAGGTGAGCATGGTCTCAATCTTAATGCTCGCTTTTGTCCACTTGAGAATGGAACACATTCTGAATACTGACTATAACATGCTATTTAGAGGAAAGCATTTAATTATTTCAGCTTACCCCTGTGATCGGACAGTCTGTATTCAAGACATTTGTATATGAATAAATACAATTCCTTAGGAAGTATTGGAAATGTAAACATTCTGTTAAACTTCCAATACAAGGAAATACTTAGGAAAATGCATTGAGCGTCTGACATGGAATATGGAAATGTTCTGAAGGATATTGGAGTAGGACTTCTCACAAAAGAGTGAAAGTTGACTTATAAAGAACATATTTCCCACAAAGAAGTCAGATGCACATTTAGGGCCATATGTACGAACACATTTTCCCATAAGGACAGAATGAGTAAAACCCTTTGCTACATCTGGCCCTTAATGTTTAATTTCATTGAAAAAGGGAAATCTATTGTATGCCTAGTACCTACTCTTCAGAAGTACTCCTCTTTCAATGAACAATTATTTCAACTGGAGAAAGAAGACATTTTGGACCTCAAAGCAATTGATAAAATGGAGCACCAGGGTTGATAGTAGTGCTAACTGAAACACTACAATCAAAATTGGATTAATTGGTGGAGTCTGCTTCCAAAACTGCGGGATTGGATAAGTGTTTACATTTTTGAAGAAACTGTAGGGTAATTTAAATGTTGAGGAAGGATTAGTTAATGGTCCCATGGGTAAAGTAACTAATTTAATTGTGTTTCCTAACACAATGTGTTTCATAAACATTTAATTGTTGAAGTTCTTCTGGGGTTGATCTATTACTCTAGACCTCCAGCCACCAATCTGCATTTTCAATACACTCCTCTTCAGGACCAAAGAAGCAAAACTGAACATTTTTACACACTTTTTCTACCTCTGCCAGAGTACCATGCAATAGAGCTCTATCCATCTCTCCTAAATATAAGGCAGGAGTTATCACATAGTAACGTTTCCTAACTAAATTTCACATTTTAGAGTGCTGTACATCATTCTAAAGGGATGAAAAGTACTTCTGTATATTTACTTGATAGACACACTAGTGAATGGCCATGTAGGTTAGTAAGTGATCTTACTTTGCATGGATCTAGTCATTGCAAAATTCCAATTTTCTATGTCAGACTTCTCATGGAAATTCTCTCAGGAATGTTCTCAATATATCAGTTGATTCCTGACAAACATTGCATATACAGGCTACAGATCCATTTTTATTCAGTGGTCTGTCTACACCTTCCTTGTACTTCGTAAGCTATCAGTTTCACTACATTGCTCAGAACCATCTCCTCTTTTGCAATAGGAGTACCATTATTCACCTCATAGCAACAAGCAGTTATTTGAACTGCATGCATTAATGTGCTCTTTTGAAAGTAGCTTTCTTCATTTCTTCTTCTATTCATTGACAACACTGTTTTATCCAGTGTTCTGGATCTGTTCAGTCTCAAAATAAACAGTTTCTTCTTCAGGGCACATGCCTTGTCAACTACAGTCTCAATATATTGCTTTTGTTTGGCTACTTGTGTTCTTCTTTTGTACTGCCTCATAGTTTTTATTAAATGTTGTACTACCCTAATATGGAACATTCTTACAAGGCCTGGGCGGAGTTCATGGAGGTCTGCTATGCTGAACTCCACAAAGTACCAAAAAAACTCTGCTGCACTATGTGGAGTTCAGCAAGAGGTGGAGTTTGTTAAGTTTCACTGTTTGCGCTGATTTTCAGTACCAGGAGTTTCTCACATGCTGTAAAATAAGTGCAAAAGGCATCATGCAAAAAAAGCAGAGGGTGCTAATTTCTTTCTGGTGCTCGAGTAGATTTACTGCTCGAGCAGCTGCTTCCTCAATGTGAGCAGCAGCTTTCTCATTGCAGGAAGACACGACCTGCAGCGACCGCCCAAGTTCAGAAATCTGGCTTGCTCTCCCCAACATAGCGATTTCTCTCATTCAAAAACCTAACATTGGCGAGCCCCATGAGAGAAAAAATGCCGCTTTGCATCACTTCGCAGAGTTTTTTGGAACTCTGCATTCCAGACAGAACGCGGAGTGGGCAAAACTGCGCCGGTGAAGCGGAAATCCCACCCACCCTTAATTCTGATTCTTGTTTCCTTAAATTGCTTCTGTTTTCTTGTTATACTGTCGTTTTTATAAGCTTTATTACTTTTTTACTTTATCTGCTTTCTTAGCTGATTTCAAGCCATACTTTTTAAATATTCTGATCACTTTGCATTTTTCCACACACTATTTTAATAAACTTCATAGTTTTCTTACCAACAGTTTTTTTCTCTTTAACCACATTCTCCACACTTTCACACTATAAAATTACTTTACATTAATCCAACTCTCGCTGTGCACAGCCTGTGGTCAGGCACCAAGGCCAATCCTCATCAAGCACTGCAAAAGGTTGTGAGTGGTGTGGGGTTGGGTGCCTAAGAAGTTGGCCACAGGGCCTGGACACAGGTTGTGTGCAGCAAGGGTTGGATTAACGTAAAGTAATTTAATATTACTTGACCTTTAAAAAAAAAAAAATCACTGAAATAAACAAACTACCACGGCGTTAGAGATAGGAAATAGAATTTTGAAAAAAAAATGGAAATTCTCAGAAATAAAACAGAGGTTACAGGGAAGTTATAGTTAGGTTCGGAATTTACATGCACAAATCCAAAGAAATTCTGCTGCTAGGGTGTTTTCAAGAAACTATAACATGTGCATTAAGGTAACTATAACTCGTGCTTTCACCGTGCACACCTAATTACCCCACATAATACATTATTGATGACATCTTCTAAGTCATTAATGATATTATCATTGCAACATTTTCAATAAAATTATTGGGAAGAAAACTGTGCAGGCGGCAGCACGAGTTAAAGTTAACTTAGGGCACAAGGTATATTTACTTGAAATAACTAGCTATAACAACTTAATTTCTATGGCTTTGATCATGTAAATTCAGAACCTAACTCTAACCCCCAAGTAACCTTTGTTTTTTTCAGTGAATATACACACACACACACATATATATAATTTTATATGTATGTATATATATATATATATATATATATATGGTGAAAAAGAGAGAGAGAGCGTACATTCAATTTAGTGTGATTAGAGTCGATAATGAGAGTGTGGGTTCTATTTTCGAAATTTGAATAAATCATTAGTTCATCAATATTATTATTAGCAAATCATATATATTCAGTGCAAATTACAGAACAATACATATAGCATATTGAATACAAATCTACTCATTAATCTTATCTAGTTTCAGGAAAAGAGTTCTTGTCTCTTATGTGAAAACATAATTTCTATTAAAGCATCTCATTGAGAATTTTCAGTATAATCTCTCAGTAGTAGCTCCAGGCAAGAAAAATTAGTCTAAGAATGAATCCGAGACATCAGGGAAGAGTATAGAACAACATGTTTCAGAGTCAGAGTGTTCTCTCTCGGAAGCTCAGCAAAGATTCCAGCATGTTTTGCCAGTCAAGCGAGTTTGATGGGCCTAGGCTTGCCTCTCATAAAGCGATAAATTAAAAGCTTGAGTAGGTAATCTTTGCTGTAGCCAATCAGCTCTTGAAGACTTCATGTGAACACAATAGCTTCCATCAAGACTGTAGGTTTTAACAGAAAATATTCTAAACACACAATACATTTAACTATTATCTAAACAGTAACTAAACACTTGAGTTCCTTCCTGCCAGACAATGTCTATAAAGCAAAGAACAGTTAAGTGAGTATGATACATATTTTGAATTATTTAATTTCCATTCTCACATATCTTTCTAGCAAAGCCTATTCATTAAGAAACCGTTTTAGGATTAATCTAACATCGCAGTAATTCTTTTCGTAGGTTAAATGGTCAAGAAACAAAATACTAATGCTCTCTGTTCATTTATGTTTCACCGTAGAACATTTGCATCATGAAATGTTATACTTAGACACAGATCAAAAATAACAAAGAGGAAAAAATGAAGGAAAGAACGAAATAGGAATTCACCGTTTAGCTAAGACCTACAATTTTTCTCATGCAAGTTAATAATATCCTGTTTTTTATTCTTATAGAGGAATCTCTCTCAGCAGACTGAAGTGGGGTGAATGCTGCCAGGCCTGATGGAGGAAGAACACTTTTCTATGCAGTTTAAATACCATAGAAAATGAACAAATGGAGAATCCCTGAACACCCCTGTACTCTATGTTGGCAGTAGAGCTAGACCTGTGCAGGCTAATATAAGGAGATGGTAGACTGCTGATTGGTCTCCAGCATGATGGATGGTAAAGAGAGTTGCACTAAGAGAGATGCAGTACAGCCTTTTCCCTGGGTCCCACATACAACACAAGGAAGCCTTGGGAAAGAAATCTCAATACCATTATCTCAAAAGATGTCTTGCCACATTGTCCTAATTGGCCCAAAATAGCACATTAATTGCTATTTTTCACTGCCTGTTGATGAACTTGAATTGCAGTCTGTTGAATTAACTTATGGGTAGGGAGGAGTTGAGGGTGGAAGAGTAAAGGCAGGCTTCCACACAGATCCCCGCCCACCACACACAACAGTAGAGGACATTATTTGCCAAAATTAGAGAGGTACCTACTTCTTACTTTCATCATCTGATATGCATAGACACAAAACACAATATATCTCCAAAAGCACAAATCTCAGTGGTAGCTACTTCTTTCAGAAATGTTGCAGGGAGGAATTAAGAAAGCTCATTAATCAATATATTTATCTCCAGCCATGATGGAAATCCACTTAGTAGCCCTAATGCAGGAACTATTGTCAATTAACCCATTCACAGTAGTGGCAAAGAAGAGGACAACCAAAATGGTGAGTGATGTCAAGTTTCTGCAGGAGGAATCTTCCTATCATGGATACGTAAAGCAGAATGAAGGGTGGAGATAGTGCAATATCATATAGATACATTAAACAGAGGTCCAGATTTGGCCCAAGAGATGTTTCACATGCACATGAAGCTGGTGGACCTGGAAAATGGAAGACCATATAATAATGTGGTATTATAGGAATTTCAGAAGGAGTAAAACTGTACACTATTATAGGCTTCTTCATCTCATTCCTCCAGGAAAAAGTAGAATGTGGATTTTTGCCTCTGTAGACTCTCAAGGAGTCTACAGCATCAAACAATGAGGACCTGGGAAACAAAACACTTTGTGGCCCATCACTGCATGTTTGATGTGTCACCAACAGGTGAGGCAAGTCATTCTGTCAGTCAAGAAAATATAATATGTCACAAGTGTTGAAGAATCAAGATATTTGTATTCCAGCAAATGTTTTATTTGAAACTTCAATAAATATAAGATATCCCTATTACAATATAATAGACTACAAACACAAAACATCATATCTGGCTTTTTGAAACGTGCAACTATGGTTTTTACAAATGTAGAGGAAAACAACTATTTTGATGAACCTGATGAATTTGAAATATATCTGGACTCCCCAGATGAGTCTGGTATTAAAATGACACAACACTTTCTCTAACAAAGTGCAAGACCAACAACAAAGGTAGAATACCTGAATGGGTTAAACTACACTCAGCTCCACACCGATGGGTGGATAAAGAGACATTGGTTGAGTATAGCACTAACAGAGACAGTGTCAGAGATCAATTGAGCTCCCCCTTGAAATCATAAACCACAAGGTGACAATATTAGCCACAGTGGATGGTGTTAAGCAGAACAGAAAGTAGGTGGAGAGGGAAAATGGTACACTGGGAGCCCATAAACAGAGAGACTGTAACTGACTGCCAAAATATGGGACCTTTTTATGAGATTGACTAATTCTTATATAAAAATCTGAATACTGTGTTAAAAGATGTAAAAGAAGCCCAAGAGAAAAAGCTAAATGAGGTTTTGTGTATAATGTTATACTCCTACATGCTGTTAATAAATTGGATTCCAAGACCCAGATTGTTTCCAGAAACTATATTGCTGTTGGAATAGCTGAGGCTTACAGGTTAGTCATAGGTAGAAGCAACACCCCACCTGCTTACAGAAAATGTTGGAAATGAAAAAGAATTAGGGATTATCCACAATGTATTAGCTACATAAGTGAACAAACTATCATCAGGATTACCTTCATAAAGCCAGTCATTATCCTTCCTTTCATAAACCTTGTAGCAGAGATTTAATAGACTAATTCATGTATTAGAGGCTCATTGTTGTAATAGTACCACAATTGCCTAAGCAACATAGGTCGACATCAACATTCCTAGTGTAGATACTAAAGATTTAGGGCCTGATTCACCAAGGTAAACTTGCACTTTTGCATAAAGTTTATGATTGTTTATTATTCACAGAGGTATTTTACTATTAGTATCTTTATGAGTGAGGAGCACATAAAAATATAGGGCAGCCCTATCATTTTATGTGCAAAGACTTTGCAGTCGTAAAGATACTACTTGTGAAATACGTTTGTGAATAGCAAACAATAAAACACTGACACACAAGTGTATGTTTACCTTTATGAATTAGACCATTAGAAGTTATCTCCCAAAATGTCTGTGGAATTACCAACTATATATATTGGAAAAAAAGTAGTGTACTATTTACCACATGTAGGAAATTGGATTTTAGATTGACGAAATGAAGACCCTTCTCTAGCAAGAAACACAGTCCCTGTCAGGGTGAATCATAAATCACTAAATTAATCAATGCTTAATGCTCTGGTAGCTTGAGGTAAAAGCAGTCAGGCTTAATTAGAGGCATTGTGCTCAGTATTTATGTAACACACTGTTAGAAATGGGGTCTTTGGTTGGCAATCAGGTTACCCCCTGTCCAAGCAAGGACCCTCACTCTAGTCAGGGTAAAAGAGAATCACTCTCAGCTAACCCCTGCTTACCCCCTTGGTAGCTTGGCATAAGCAGTAGGCTTAACTTCAGAGGGCTAGGTGTAAAGTATTTGTACCAACAAACACAGTAACTTAATAAAAACAATACAAAATGACACAACACAGTTTTAGAGAATATTTATATAAATAAAACAGGACCAAAACAACCAAAATTCACAATACACAAGTCAAGTTATCAATAAAAATGCAAAAAGAGTCTTCATGTAATTTTAAACACACACTAACACTGTTAGTTAGCGTGAAAATGTACCTTGGGTGTGTCAAAAATAACCCCGCACGGGCGAGTGTGCATCAAAAAGGGCTTGCGATGCGTCAATTTCACTAACGAGCGAGATCTTGCGTCGTTTCTCCTTTAGTCGGGTCGGCGTGTGTCCTTTCTTCTCTCCGCAGGAGAGCGATGCGTCGATCCGGTCAGCACTCTTGGATCTGGGCAGGCCTTGCATTGTTTTTACAAGCTCTGCGGTGTTTAAGTCGGAAATCCAGCCGCACGATGATCCGAAAACCACGCACGGGTTGCGATCTCACCAGCCTCCGTCAGCAATGCTGTGCATTGTTTCTTTAGCCCCTGGAGTCAATCTTCAGGTTGCATTTCAGGCGAGCGTCGATGTTCAGCCGTGAAGCCGGCAGCTCGTCGATTTTCCAGCCGCAGATAGGAGTCCCATCTATCTTTTCCCCTCACGGCGTTTGGTGTGTGGATTTCTCACTCTTGGGCTGCCAGCTTCTCCTTTCAGGGTCCCAGGAACTGGATGGGCATCACAGGGCAGAGTAGGAGTCTCTCCAGAGACTCCAGGTTCTGGCAGGGAGAAGTCTTTGCTGTCCCTGAGACTTCAAACAACAGGAGGCAAGTCTAAATCATGCCCTTGGAGATCTTCACAAGATGGAAGGCACACAAAGTCCAGTCTTTGCCCACTTACTCTGGCAGAAGCAGCAAGTGCAGGATAGCTCCACAAAGCACAGTCACAGGCAGGGCAGTTCTTCTTCCTCAGCTCGTCAGCTCTTCTCCAGGCATAGGTTCCTCTTGGTTTCCAGAAGTGTTCTAAAGTCTGTGATTTTGGGTACCCTTCTTATACCCATTTTCTCATTTGAAGTAGGCCTACTTCAAAGCAAAGTCGCTCTTGATTGTGAAATCCTGCCTGGCCCAGGCCAGGCCCCAGACACTCACCAGGGGGTTGGAGACTGCAGTGTGTGAGAGCAGGCACAGCCCTTTCAGGTGTAAGTGACCACTCCTCCCCTCCCTCCTAGCACAGATGGCTCATCAGGAAATGCGGACTACACCCCACATCCCTTTGTGTCACTGTCCAGTGTGAGGTGCAACCAGCCCAACGGTCAAATTGACCAAGACAGGGAATCCACAAACATGCATAGAAATGGTATAAGCAAGAAAATGCTCACTTTTTAAAAGTGGCATTTTCAAACACACAATCTTAAAATCAACTTTACTAAAAGATGTATTTCTAAATTGTGAGCTCAGAGATCCCAAACTCCACATGTCCATCCGCTCCCACAGGGAATCAACACTTTAATCATATTTAAAGGTAGCCCCCATGTTAACCTATGAGAGGGACAGGCCTTGCAACAGTGAAAAACAAATTTAGCAGCATTTCACTGTTATGACATATAAACCAGATTACTATACGTCCTACCTTAACCATACACTGCACTCTGCCCTTGGGGCTACCTAGGGCCTACCTTAGGGGTGCCTTACATGTACGAAAAGGCAAGGTTTAGGCTTAGCTAATGGGTAAACTTGCCAAGTCGAATTTACAGTTTAAAGCTGCACACACAGACACTGCGGTGGCAGGTCTGAGACATGATTACAGGGCTACTTATGTGGGTGGCACAACCAGTGCTGTAGGCCCACTAGTAGCATTTGATTTACAGACCTCTAGTGCACTTTACTAGGGACTTACTAGTACATCAAATATGGCAGTCATGGATAAGCCAATTACATACAGCTTTTGTATAGGAGCACTTGCACTTTAGCACTGGTTAGCAGTGGTAAAGTGCCCAGAGTAACAAAAACAGCAAAAACAGAGTCCAGCACACATCAGCAACCTGGGAAACAGAGGAAAAAAGTTAAGGGAGACCACGCCAAGGATGAAAAGTCTAAATCACACATATAGTAATAAAGCAAAATCATAACACAAGAAAACCTCAAATCAATTTAGAAATAAAGAGTGAATATCAATAAGTAAAATGAGACAAAAATGGCAAAAATCCAATCAGAAGAACCAGAGACATGCAAATTTAATTGTTTAGGTAGGCAGCACACCTAAAAGCACAATGCACCGCTTGCAGTCATCAGGTCATGCTAAATTGGGTGAAAGTAACTAGTTGAGGTCAATTGCGATGGAGCATGGGCTGGATACAGGGACCAATTCAGACCCTCTGAAAAAGTTACCTTCTTAAAATCCAGGGCAAAGAGTCCAGAACTTCATGGTTTCTCTCTTTCTTGTAGAAGAGTGCTGTCTAATGTCAGCCAGGGTCCCAGGACCTGGAGAGGCACTCTTGGGGATCAGGGACTCACTCTAGCAGGCAGAGCCTAGCAGGGCTCAGGACAATCCAGTCCCTGAGTATTTGCAGGGAGGCCATTGGAGTTGTTGGGTAGCTCAGAAAGGACATACCAGCTTTGAAGTGGGAGAATCTTTCAAGCTATCCCCCTATCTGGTTCTGTCCTGCCTTCCACTGCCTAGGCTTCAAGTGGTCTCCGGTTACAAGAGGCTGGTGTAAATTTTCTCTGTTAGTGTGCTGGAGGCAGCCCTTTGAACTGTAAGTGGGGCAGGGAACAGTTCTGCCCCACTCATCCAGGCAGGATGGCCCATCCTGCCAACACCTAGTACCCCTTCATCTCACTGTCTAGGGATAGTTCACAAAGACCATGCTAATTGCAGTCATGTGACCCAGGACATAGCCCGGAGGCTCCAAATGGGTAGGATAAGAACACTCTCAATTTCTGAAAGGGAAATGTTCAGAATTGGGACTTAAAATCTGACTATACTATCAAAGTGGATTTTAAATTATAATTCTTTAGGGACCTACGTGTTCCTAAATAGATGTTGCCATTTAATAAATGGATTAAGGTAGCCCAAAGTTATCCTATGGGTGAGGTAGGTCTCACAGTAGTGAAAAATTAATTTAGGAGTTCTTTTTTACTATCAGGTCATATAAAACATAAAAGTACATGCCAAACGTTTTAAATTTAATGCACCCTGGCACATGGGCTGTTTAGGGCTTATCTTGGAGTGACATATATATTAATTGCCACTTTACAACCTCATGCTGGCTGGAATGGCATGCCTGATATATTTTAAAAGGGTATTTAAGTGGTAGCATAATATGTAGCATTTAATTTACAGGCCCTGGGTACATGTTGTAACACTGTACTAAGGACTTAAGTAAATTAAACATGCCAATCATGTGTAGGCCAACTTTCCCATGTTTTGGGGAGTGAGAACAAGCACTTTACCACTGGTCAGCAGTGGTAAAGTGCACAGAGTCTTAAAGCCAACAAAACAAATTTCAGAAAACAGGAGAGGGGTAGGAATACAGTTTTGGGGGAAGACCACCCTGAGGCTGAAAGGTCTAGCAGTGGCCACTTCCCCAAGACATTCTACCAGGAGGAGGTCAAAGGTGTTCCACGCTAAGGCCCATTTCTTTCATTTTATTGAAAGCAATTCACACCTCCTACTAGGCTTCCAGATGAACATTGAGGATTATGTCAGAAAGGGCTTCTTTAGACTTTATACAGGAAACTACAAAATTTCTGAAAGTAACATTTTCAACAGTAATCACAACATTACTTGTATCTGTGTCTTTGAAATTTGCTTTCTCTACCCTTGTTAAACCAATCACCACCAGCTCACTGTCACCATGAGTCCTATGGCCTGTCTGATCTCTAAAAATCATATGGCCCATTTCTGAGCCAAATTAGACTTGTAAATTACTAGTTTGTAATATACCCAATAGCCTAAAAGCAAAAAACACTTACTTCTAAAAGTATGTGTAATAGTTTAAGAGAGTTTAAAGGACAATTAATTCACCCCTTCACCTCATATGTGCACTCTGCACAGCTGCACAGGTATTTATTAAATTGGCAGTTGAATTAAGAATCAAAGCAGCTCTCCTTCTAAATATATTCTGATAAAAGCCTGCAAAACATGCTTTCTTCCACTACAGGGGTCAAAAAACACATAGGGCCTGATTCACAAAGGTAAACGTAGACTCTTGGTATAACTGCCCTGAGAGCAGACCTAAAGTTAACACACATAAATGCCATTTGTGAATTCCCAAAGTTTTAAATGTAGATGCTTGGTCTAATTGTAGACCGAAACTCTAATTTTACCTTTGTGAATTGGGCCCCGAATGACTGGCATAAAAATGGGTGGAGAATGGCGCAAACCTATTTCATCTAATGAATAACCTTAATAGAAACTACTGCACTTCCCAAAAAATAATTATGAGAACCAGAATGAAAGCATGCAAGGCAAAGCTACGATGTGCACTATGACATGATAAAACTGCTGGACCTGGCCTTCTATGCAGTGTCATCCCCAAACATGTTGCCTTCCTCCTCCTACTTTTATCTGAATTCGTTTTAGTTGGCCTTGCAACACTGTACATTTTACTATTGCTAGTCAGTGTTAAAGTGCTTGTGCTCTTTCCTTCAACCATGGTAGAAGTGACTTATACCCAATTATCATATTTAGTTTATAAGTCCCTAGTAAAGTGGTACTATAGGTGCCCAGGCCCTGTAAATTGATTGCTAGTGGCCTGCATTACTGATTGTGCCACCTCCTCAAGTAGCCCTTTTAACGTGTCGCATACCTGACATTGTAGAGCCTGTGTGTACAGTTTAAACTGCCATTTCGACTGGGCAAAACTAAGCCTTTGCCAGGCTTAAAACCTTCTTTTAAAACATATAAGTCATCCGTTGGGGAGAGTCTTGACAGCCAAGAAGGCAGGATGCAGTGTATTGAAAAAGTTGGACATGTAATTTTAAGTTTTATATGTCCTGAAAGTGAAAAAGTTTTAAATGAATTTTTCAGTAATGCAAGACCTATTTCTCCCATAGTATTACATTGGCATTGTCTTATTATATCCTATAACTGTAACTTCCAAATGAGAAGCGATGACCCATACAACTTTAGAGGTTTCTGAAATCCTAATTTAAAATCCTAACTTACTGTGAAATCCAAAAGTGAAGTTGGATTTCCAATTACAACTCTAAAAATGCCACTTTTAGAAAGTTGGCATTTTCTTGACTTAGCCATTTTGTACATGCAGTCTGTCTCTGGTCACATAACTGGAAGCAATTAGCAGTTGGGCTTTGTGTATTCCTCCTAGACTGCCACACACAATATGGATCTTAGGTGTGCCTAGATGTACCATCACTGGCAGGATGGGAAAGAGGAGGTGGAAACAGCCCTACTTATACTTCAAGAGGCTGTGTCCTGGCTCCATGCTAAGAGCTGCATACCCCCTGTAGTTACTCTAGAGGCAGAGCAGAGAAGACAGGGCATCTGTGCACTTCAAAAGCATGCTCTGGAAGCTTCTCCCCATGCAAAAGGCACAACTGTGTATAAAAGGAGAGCCTCAGAAACCACCACTTCAGTACTGTTCTGGACCTGTGGATACTCTGCCAGGATGAAGGACTGCTGTGCTGCTACAATGACTACCACCCTGCTGGACTGCTGCTCTGAAGGAACTGCTATTCTGAAGGAACTGCTGCCCTGTCATACTGACCTGCTGCCCTCTTGCCTGGTTGAGAAGGACTGGACCTGCATCTCCTGACCCCAGAACCCAGAGTGATTCCACGGGCTAATTGACTGGCCTCCTGTACTGAAGCCTCAGGGACAATACAAGTATCCAACAACATGCACCTGCGCCTAAACTCTGCTATCCGTGAGTCTACCTGGGTAAGTGGTGCCACTCCAGTACTGGATCGTTGGAAGAGGTCCTAAGGTGCTTATCAGCAGAACTGATGCAGCACCTTTGCTGAGCAGTACATCACTGAGCAGAACCAAAGCGTTTCCTTTATGGGTTGGTGCATTCCCAAGCAGAACTGATACATCACTGCTGCTGCATGGTTTGGGCCTGTCGGGAACACCCCAATCGCCTCGGCAGTCATTGGAACTCTACATCCCGAAGGAATAGCACATCTTCAGCAAAGGTCCTTGCATTCCTCGTCAACAGAAGCCTCAATGATGAAGCCATACTCCATATTGCAGCCTCCCAGTTCCTCAAAACCAACACATCGCCAACAGCGCTCCACATTGCTGACACTGGGCTTTGCATCTCAAAATCCGTTGACGGGATCCTTGATAACGATGCAACAAGGCCTCACATCGCAGCCTAGCTGCATCTTGAAACTGATGCATCGCCTTTGCTATGCAGTGCATCTTCGACACGACTCCACGCCATACTGCAACCAGGATTTAAAGTACTTTGTTCAGCAGGTCTAACTGGATCCTGCTCCATTGCAGTCAGCCTGCCATTGTGACTTTGGTGCGACCAGATAGTCCCGGTTGGAGCGGTATGCTTTTAGGAGCTATTTTACAGTTTTTTTGTTAAAAAAATCACAGCTTTGGTTTTACTAATTGGACTTTTGTTGTTTTGGTCTTGTTTTATTTATTACATTAAGCTCTATTTTTCTAACCTGGTGTGGCATCCTTTTTGTGTAGTATTTTCACTGTTTTACTGTTTGAAGTTTTGGACAACTTCTTTACACATTACCTTCAAGTTAAGCCTGACTGCTCTGAGCCACGCTAGCAAGGGGTGAGCACAGTTTAATTTGGGGTTTGCTTGTGCCTTACCCTGATAGGATTTGTGGTTGCTGCTTGTTCAGGGCTCACACCCCAGTCAACCAGGAAACAGTTTCTCACACTGCCTTAAAGCCACTCAGCCCACAAGTGTAATTTCATACATATCTGTCAACAAAGTGATAAGAAAAGTCATTGAACATTCAATCACCATATGAGATATGTCAGCTTTCCATGCACAGAACAGTAATGAGAGATTCAAAGGAACCAATAGTAAAACATACTGTTTCTGTTTTTTCTTGATGATCACCAGGACACTAGGAGGTGCCACTTCTGAAAACTCAGTGGAGCCCTGTGCGCTGTGCGATCTTTTCTCTGTTTGCATTCTCAATGTTGTTGTGCAGTGTGGTGTGGCAGGCCTGTAGAGACCCCTGCACCATGTACAGCCCAGTCTGCCTTCATCGTCCCCAAAGCGCACATAACACCTTCAGCCATGTGGCCCTGTGAGTCTCTGCAGCAGAACAACCAATACCAGCAGCAGCCCTTAATTCCCCTAACACCCTCAGTGCCATTAATACTCATTGCTGCTAGCTGCGGACCCCCTGTTTTATCTGTACATGGCCAGCACTAGCAAAGCATGAGTGAGTCACCAGCCAATGGAGAGAGGTGACCCGGAGGTCCTGGACTCGGAGCAGCCTGTGTGATGAGCGGCGCACTGGGAAAACAGTAACAGCTGCAGAGCACTGGGGGCGCTGGCAAAGGACTAGCAGCACCAAGTGCTCAGATGTTAGGGGCAGTAAGTGGGTCACTGTCAGTTACAGTGTGGTTCACCATGACCTATAGCATGACATAGTGTTAGAGGAGTTGTCTAGGGCTGAGCTGGGATTAGGCACAGAAGCAGCCCGGCTAGGTCCAGGTGTGGCTTGCATGTTTCTGGGAAGCTGCCCTGCTGACGCTACGACCCACCAGCGATATAATCTGCTCCTTCAGCAGCTCTCCCACATCTCAACCCCACGAGCAATCCCTGCCTCATCATTACTACCAGCGGCAGTGGCAAACACACCAGCATCATCCCGCTTTTAGCTTTTGCCCACACTTGGTTTTCACAGTGGCACTAACTGACTACCATCCAGCAGGAGATGCTGGCCGGTCAAGGGGTGACGGTCCTCAAAGTTATCTCGCCCCCTAAGTCTGAACACTCTTTAACTCTAAAAACCTCCCAAGTCATTTCATTTACCTTTTTAACTTGACCTCTACCTTCACAGTGTCTCTGCCATGCTCATAGTCCATCATGAGATCAGGAACATTCCATTGGGCAATGTGGCCAGTGAAAAAACACAATGGCATAGGGAAGACAAAGTTCACGAGCAGTTCCAAGACTCTTTCTCCAGAGCTACCAAAGAGAATAAGTAGGGTGGACAATACACTAACAGTAAGCAATAGTTCCAATTTCTCAGGACCAAGAAAAATAAAGATAAATGTTTATTTAAGATCTGCCTCAGATGCACACATTGCCCCCTTGCTAATGGATCATCCACGCTGATTCAAGAGTAGTCCTCGTCCCCCACTGTGTGGGCTGGGGCAGGAACATAAGCAGATGCATTAAGCCCTGAGTAGCTCACAAATTCTACTGAAGCCCCTGAATGAAGTACATAGTCACACTTCTAAGACAACAGATTTCACAGCAGGCCTCATCAACTGGGAAAGGGTGTGAGAAGGGAGAGAAACAAGATCCTTTGCAACAACGCTTGAGCCCCCACAATTTCACAACTAAGTCAAGTATGGATACTCACTCCAAGACCCTGTTGATGGCCCAGGCCCAGGTACACTCCATGGATAGGGCACCAAACCATCAATAGCTTCTAACAGGAAGTTCAAATATGCCCACACATGGGGACTACTGGCAACCTGTCATGCTGACCCTTCCAACTTGATGGGTTCCAGGCTGCAGGCTTAGATGAACCTCACATGTCATTCACACAACAAATTAAATAATTATCTTTTTGACAAGGCTCCTGAAGACTGCAGTGTGGTGGGAGATGCCCTTAAGCAAGTATGAGCAGTCTAACAAACAGCCTATCGATTGGTTTAGCACATTCCATATTCCTGGTTCAAAGCATGACTACAACACCTTGCTTTCACCCATCAAATTGCCTTTTGGGAAAACAATCACCCCGATGAAAGCAAGTACATTTAGCAGGACCATCAAAGAAGGATCATTAAAGGGAAACCTTAATTGCTCACTACTTTATCATGCCTCAAAGAGGAACAAGTGACATTTCTTACACATCACACATTTAGGCAGAGAGACTCTTCTCATGTACGACTAACCCTCCTCTAGTCACACCCATCTGATCCCCTTTGCTTTTTTTTAACACCATGGAGGTTATATCATCACCATTAACATTTCATGCAGACAAACTGGAAATACAAGTGGACCCCATAAATGCCCTCACTGTGGCCCTCATCATGACATTGGCGGTAAACCCCGCTTACCTCCACGCTGACGGCCACCAACATACCGCCGTGGTCGAGGATAACCGTTCTGCATATTATGATACACACACACACCAAAACGACAGAATACAGCCACAAATCCGCCAGCCCAAAGATCAGTGCTAAAGTGGGAGTCTCAACACCCATACCGTTGTGCTAACAGAACAATACCCAACACATCTTGACCCACGAATCACCAGGATGGACATTCAACGGTGGTAAACCATTGGCGGTACACACCACCGCGCTCAGAATGGACACCCAAAAACTGAACTATACAACATTGGCAAATTCAAACAACACACACCTGACTTCCACATACACACAACACTCACCCACTCACACCACTATAAAACACACACCCACATTACCCACAACCCTTTATGAACACAAATCCTTGCCACCAGACAGGCATCAAGACAACTGCGACAAATACACACACAACCATACATTCCTCACGCACTCCACTATGGACACCCAATTACACCACCCAACACCTACACACTCACACACATCACACAACACCCATGTCCCCACAAAGTCACCCCGTTTCACAGATGAGGAGTTGAGGGTTATGGTTTAGGAAATAGTCAGGGTAGAGCCACAGCTCTTTGGATCACAGGTCCAGCAGATATCCATTGCAAGGAAGGTGGAGCTATGGCAGAGAATTGTGGACAGGGTAAGCGCCGTGGGACAGCGTCCAAGGGACGACATCAGGAAGAGCTAGAACGACCTACTGGGGAAGGTACGTTCTGTGGCAGCAAGGCACTAGCTCGCCATACAGAGGGCTTGTGGTGGACCCCCACCTCCTCCCCTACAGCTCACAGCATGGGAGGAGCAAGTCTTGGCATTACTGCATCCTGAGGGAGTCACTGGAGTAGCCAGAGGGCTGGACACTGGTAAGTCAACA
The DNA here is from genome assembly GCF_031143425.1 of Pleurodeles waltl. Classification (NCBI taxonomy): domain Eukaryota; kingdom Metazoa; phylum Chordata; class Amphibia; order Caudata; family Salamandridae; genus Pleurodeles; species Pleurodeles waltl. The sequence continues at coordinate 262,148,037 of NC_090447.1, read as the reverse complement.
TTTACCACTTATCACCCCCCATACCTGCATGCCATCTCACACCCTCACTCCTATCACTCCACTCCATCCCACATACTGCACCAACACAGATGACTAACCCCAATGCCAAGCCATGCATGCCATACCAATGCATGAACAGCCCTCTCAGCCCTGCATGGACGCCCATCAGCAAAGCATGCACAGCATAGGGGAACTAACAAACCCACAATACATCACCATGCACAATCAAAGGTGACAGGGCAAAAGAAACCATAGAGGGGATGATAGGGAGGTACAACATGTCACAGGCATGAAGCATAATACATCTCTTATATACCCACAGGTGCCCCAGCAAATCTCAGTGGAGAGGAGGTGGCACGACTTTCCAGTCTCCAAAGAGAAGATGCCCCCAGTGATGATAGTAACTCTGGACTCCAGGATCTGGATGAACAACCTGGCCCATCAGGGACCACTGGACAGTTGGTCACCCCAGCCCATTCACAGTCCACCACAAAGCCTACCCCATCAGTTACCAAAACCACAGCACCCACCCAACGTACCCACACCTCTATCCCCAGGACACGTCAACAGCAGTGTGCCCACCTGTACAGGGACCCTAGTCCACACATCATACCCAAGACAATCAGAGACCTGGGGTCAGTGGCAGTGGGCCCACTGTTCAGAGGACAGGGGCATAGGGCAACAGGGACACTGGGAGAACTGCTGTGCGCCAGGGGGAGGACAGGACCAGGGAACCAACTCTCCAGGAGGCACTCTCCGAGATCCTGGGTGCCTACCAACATTCCCGGGACACGATGGGCCAGATCGTGAACAACATGCAGGAGAACAAGCGGCTGCAGGAGGAACACCATCCGGAGATCAGAGAGGACTTGCAGGCACACAACACCACCATGATCTCCATAGCAGGGGTGCTGGCAGACATGGCTGTAAGAGGCTGGACTGGCTTATAGTGGGTACCTGATGGTACTTACACCTTGTGCCAGGTACAGTTATCCCTTATTAGTAGATTAGTAGTGTTTTAGCAGCTTAGGCTGATAAAGGTAGCTATAGCAAAGCAGCTTAGGCTGAACTAGGAGACATGCAAAGCTCCTACTATACCACTTATATCATATAGCACTATGACCCTCATTACAACCTTGGTGGTAAATGCTGCTTACCGCCGTGCAGAAGACCGCCAACATACCGCTGCAGCCGCGGAATTCCGCTACAGCTATTACGACCCACAGCTCGGAATCCGCCATAATCCAGACACCCACACAAGTCCGCCACACCAAAGGTCAGTGATAAACTGGCGATAACAAAACCTCCACCGTCACGCCAACAGGAATACGCCCACACTATCACGACCCACGAATTCATGCGGCAGTCTTTCAACTACGATATTCCATTGGCGGTACACAGCGCCGCGCTCAAAATACACACACATTTACAAAACACAACCCCATTGGACAATTCAAAATACACACACCTGACACACATACACACACCACACCCACACACCCAATCCAATATAAAGCACACACCCACATCACCCACAAACTCTTACTACCAGATTTCTGAAACCACACCAGAGAGAGACACCACCATAAACAACACCAGCATCCACAGACACAAAACACCATCACTTACACAACATCCACGCACCTCAAACAACACATACAAACACATCCCCTCACACATCACAACACACACCACCTCACACATCACCCACACCACATCATAGCACCTCAACAACACCCCAGTTTCTCTAAGGAAGGAGCCCAGGGCCACGGTAGAGGAAATCATCCGGGTAGAGCCACAGCTATTCGGATCACAGGTGCAGCACACCTCCATTGCAAGGATGATGGAGCTATGCCGCAGAATTGTCGACAGGGTCAACGCAGTGGGACAGCATCCAAGAACTAGGGATGACATCAGGAAGAGGTGGAACGACCTACGGGGGAAGGTGCGTTCCGTGGTCTCCAAACACCAGATTGCTGTACAGAGGACTTGCAGTGGACCTCCACCTCCTCCCCCACAACTAACAACATGGGAGTAGCAGGTCTTGGCAATACTGCATCCTGAGGGCCTTGCAGGAGAAGCAGGAGGACTGGACTCTGGTAAGTCAAATCTTTACTACCTCACCCCCCCACCCGCATGCCATCACAACCCACCCATCCCAATCCCAAGCCCTGCATGCAACACCAAAGCATTGACATCCATCACCAAAGCATGTCTACTACAGATACCCACACAGACCCCAAACCAAATATCACACAAGGACCAAGCCAAGAATGCAAGGAGTACAGGTTCACTCACCCATTGCACACGATGGCACACACAGATGTAATAATCATGCCTTTATACCCCTGCAGGACCCCAACCCAACGTCACCGGACAGGAGGTACCAGACATATCCAGGCCCCCCCCCCCACAGAAGAGACCCATAGTGATGACAGCAGCTCTGCACAACTGGATCAAGATTACCAGCCCGGCCCATCAGGGACCTCGGGACAGTCGGTTCCCCTGTGACTGTCACAAGCCACCACAGAGGCTCTCCCCTCAGGAAACACAAGCACAGCACCCACCCAGCGGGCCCATCCCTCTGTCCCCAGGACACGTCATTCAGCAGTGTGTCCACCACTACAGGGAACCCAGGCAAACCCACCAACCCAAGAAAATCAGGGACCTGGGGGCAGTGGCATTGGGCACACGGTTCAGGGGACAGAGCCTCCGGAAAACAGGGAAGCTGGGAGGACTGCTGTGCGACAGGGGGAGGACAGGCCCAGGGAACCCATTCTCCCCGAGGCCCTCTCCAAGATCATGGGATCTTACAATCATTCCCAGGAGATGATGGCAATGGTACATGCCACGTTTCAGGAGACCCAGCGGTTGCAGGATGAACATTATCTGGGGATCAGGGAGGACCTGAAGTCCATAAACAACACCCTGGTCACCATTGCAGGGGTGCTGCAAGAACTTGTCAACACCGACACTGTGGCACAACAAGGGGCCCCTGACACTAGCCTGGACAATGAACAGCCCTCCACCTCTGCCGGCACTAGTGGATAGGAGGCACCACCACAGGAACACAACACCAGCACCCCACCCCCTGCAGATGGAGAACCACCCTGCAAATGGTCCCTGAGGTCCAGGAACAAGACAGAGAACATTGTCAAGACCCCCGCCAGGTAATGAGACCCCCCTGAATGTCACCCTTCTCTCCCACTTTGTCACCCTGTCCATCCTTCAACTGCCATCGCTCCACTTCCTATGTCACTTTGGACAATGCACCTGTGAAACAAATAGACTGGACTCTGCCATGGACATTCCTTCACCATCCCCCCAGCCCATTGTACAACCCCCTCCACTTATTTGCACAGAAATAAACACACTTCAATTACAAAACAATCTGGAATCAGTCTGTGCTTTCACAAACGTGTAATTGCAATAACCATGGAATATGGCAATGTCAATTTACTTGTGCACATACTGATGTAACACAGCTGTAGGCCAGGAGGAAATATAGCAGAGGGCACAAAGTGGGACCCACATCTGTGAAATGGAAAGGCAAATTGACAAGTCAGGGTCCATACACTGAGTGAAAATGGCAGACTTATGCTAGCTCCAATGATAGAATGGGATATGGGAGCCAGTGACATCTTACCTGTGTCTCACTGGAAGTATTGCATGATTATATTGTTCCTGTTGTCAATATCCTCTTCTTCTGCCTCCTCGTCTTCACTGTTCACAGGCTCCACAGCTGCCACAAGACCACCAGCTGGCTGATCCTCCTGCAGAAAAGGAACCTGGCATCGCAAAGCCAGGTTGTGCAGCATACAGCAGGTCACGACGATCTGACACACCTTCTTTGGTGAGTAGTAGAGAGAACCACCTGTCATGTGGAGGCACCGGAATCTGGCCTTCAGGAGGCCGAAGGTGCATTCAATCACCCTCCTAGTTCACCCATGTGCCTCATTGTAGCATTCCTCTGCCCTTGTCCCGGGATTTCTCACTGGGGTCAGTAGCCATGACAGGTTGGGGTAACTAGAGTCACCTGCAAATATGGAGGGACAACTGTTAGACACACACTAACCCATAGGGACAACCCCATACCCAGACATCTGTTCACACTGTATAGGGTCCTTGTCCTCAGCTATTAGCCACACACGGTGCCTCTGGAGTTGCCCCATCACATAAGGGATGCTGCTATTCCTCAAAATGTAAGTGTCATGCACTGAACCAGGAAATGTGACATTCACATGGGAGATGTACTGGTCTGCCAAACACACCATCTGCACATTCATAGAATGGTAGCTCCTCTGGTTTCTGTACACCTGTTCACTCCTGCGGGGGGTACCAAGGCCACATGTGTCCCATCAATGGCACCAATGATGTTGGGGGTATGTCCCAGGGCATAGAAGTCACCTTTCACTGTGGGCAAATCCTCCACCTGAGGGAACACGATGTAGCTGCGCATGTATTTCAGTAGGGCAGACAGCACTCTGAACAACACATTAGAGAACATTGGCTGGGGCATCCCTGATGCAATGGCCACTGTTGTTTGAAAGGAAATGGAGTACTGACAGGACCTGCACTAGAGGGGGGATTCCTGTGGTATGGTGGATAGCTGACATCAGGTCTGGCTCCAACTGGCCACACAGTTCATTGATTGTTGCACAGTGACTAGTATGTGTCTCTCTTCCATTGACGAGAGGTCCATCAGTGGTCTGTACACCGGAGGATGCCCTATGGACGAGAACAGCGAGCAGAGAGTCAGCCAACACTGAGGTATCCCAAAATATAATTTATTAATCCACAATGTGACTGTAACTGTGTGTATTCAAGGCCTACATTGGTATGACGCAGTTAATATTAATGCCATGTGGCCCCCTGAAATGGTGGCTGCCTGACCTGTAAGGTGGGACAAGGGGATATGAGGTAACTAAGCTGGCATTGTACACCGTTGTGGTGGGCGGTAGAAGACCGCGGTGCAATCCAGCATTGGTTAACATGGGACCCTATGGGTCTGAGGAGCCAATAACGATGTACGGTGGCGGTGGCGGTATGCACCGCCGCGGACGTGACCGCCATTTTCTGTCTGTTCACTCACTTGATACCTAATCTTCAACAGGAGAGGACCTATACTGCAAGTGCTGCTGTGACCTATGTCTGGAAGCGACAATGGCTCATGTGTCTGGGGAAAGGGCCCTTGCCTTCACTTCGGAGGAGTTGGAGAAACTAGTGGATGGGGTCCTCCCCCAGTACACACAACTGCACGGTCCTCCAGACAAACAGGTGAGTACACTGTAAGCATGCTACATGGGCAATGCCTGTTTGGAGTGGTGTGGATGGAAGATAAATGGGGGGCTGAGGCCTGCATGTGCGGATGGTAAGTGTATGTGCATCAGGGCAAGGGTGGGAACGTGGGTCAATGAGTATGACGGTCCAGACAGGTAATGATTTTCCTTTCCGCCTGTACTATTCCTCTAGGTCAGCGCCCCCCAGAAGAAGGCTATTTGGCGTGCCATCGCCTAGGACGTCCTGACCCTGGGGGTCCACCACAGACAAAGCATCCACTGCTGTAAAAGATGGGAGGACCTGCGCCGCTGGAGCAAGAAGACGGCGGAGGCCCAGCTGGGGATGGCGTCCCAACGTGGGAGGGGTGCCCGTCGCACCATGACCCCCCTGATGTTCCGGATCCTGGCGGTGGCGTATCCGGAGTTGGATGGGTTCTTGAGGGCGTCATAGCAGCCACAAGGGGGTGAGTACACTCTCATTCAGCTGACTCTGTGCGCACTACGAGGTTTCTGGGTGGGGGAGGTGGGCAGTGGGTTCCCCTAGGCCAGGGCGATCTTGGTAGGCAAGGTCTTGTGAGGCAGGCTCTGTGGCACCCCCAACCCCACTAGTGGTTAGTGCCATCTACACCTAGTCAAGCTCCTGTGACTTCAGGTGTGCAGCTATCGGGCTTAGGCCTTGTACCCCATGGGCATGTGATTAATCTAGGAACTATAAGTGCATGGCGTAGTGCAAAGGGCTGCTGTGTCTGTTGTGTCCACCAACGGTAGTGGTGATGCATGCACTGAACATGTCTTTCTCTTATCTCCCCCGCCTTTTTGTGGTCTCCCTGTTCTTGTGTGCAATAGCATCATCAGGCAGAGGAGCATTGGCACCAGAGCAGGAGGGAGTTGCATCCTACTTGGCCCTGGTGGGCGAAACAATGGAGTCTGAAGCCATCAGTGGGGGGAGGGCGAGGGGAGCTCCATGGCGGGGACAGGAGCAGAGACCAGTGACAGCGACTCCTCCTCTGATGGGAGCTCCCATGCGGCAGCGCGCTCCCCTGTGCCCACCGCATCAACAGGTACAGCCGCCACCCCCCTACCAGCACCGCTCTCCCAGCAGCCCCTCAGCGTGTGTCCTGTGCCCGCTCACCCAGGAGGGTGGGCATCTCCTTCTCCCCAGGCACCTCAGGCCCTGCCCCAGTCAGCCCTACTGTCCTCACTGTTGGGCAGTCTACCATTCTGAATGCCATCCAGGGTGTTGAGAGGCATTTGAAACAAACAAATGCATACCTGGAGGGCATTCATTCTGGCCAGGCAGCCCAACAGAGAGCATTTCAGGCTCTGGCATCAGCACTGATGGCAGCCATTGTCCCTATGTCCAGCCTCCCCCCACCAACTTCCTCCACCCAGACCCAATCCCCTGTGCCTCAGGCTATCCCAAGCACACCATCAGACCAGCATGCACACACATCAACACACAAGAGTGGCTCAGGCAAACATAAGCACCACACATCTCACAGGCACTCACACAAGCATCATACACATGCACACATAACAACATCTACTGCCTCCACTGTGTCCCCCTCCTCCACGTCTCCCTCCTACCTCCCAGTCTCGTCTCCACTCTCACCTGCCTGCACTACATCCTCAGCCACTACGTCCATCACCAGCACGCCCATCACCACACACCGCTCACGTGCACTCACCACCCCCACTGCAATTCACACATCCTCAGTGTCCTCTCCCAGTGTGTCTGTGAGCCCTCCTCCCAAAGTACACAAACGCAGGCACACACCCACCCAACAGCCATCCACCTCACAACAGCCTCCAGCCCATGCATCTTCACCCAAATTCAGCAGACGTACACCTCCTACAACCACTACCTATACCTTCGCTCCCAAAACCCCTCCATCTACCCGTCCCAGTGTGTCTAAAAAACTTTTCCTGGCTAACATTGACCTCTTCCCTACACCTCCCCCCCCTCCTTCCCCTAGGATCAGGCTTTCCAGGTCCCAGCCCACCACCTCAGCCACCACATCCCCAGGCACAGTGGTGCCAGCAACTGTGGGGTCATGGAGTGCGCCAACCATCAGGACTGCTAGATTGCCACGGAGCGAGGGAAAGGACATTCCCCCACCGGCCAAGGTGAAAAAGGTGCCCGGAGGGATAAGCTGAAAACACCTGCCACCAAGGGGTCAGGAAAAACGAAAGGGGATAGTGGCAAGACAGCTGCGCCACCATCAAAGGTGGGGAAGGGCCAAAAACTGAAGGGCAGGTCAGGAGAGGGCATGGTGGCACCAACTGAGGGACCCGTGTCACATCTTCTGTCCACATCGATGCCAACCTGTATAGCGGAGAACACCACCACCTGCACTGCCACCTGCACTGCCACAGACCCCGCTGCCAGCACCGCCGCCACAGACCACCGCAGCCAGCACCGCCGCCAAAGACGCCGCCACTGGCACCGCTGCCACAGACCCCACAGCCAGCACCGCCGCCACAGACCCCGCAGCCAGTACCGCCGCCACAGACCCTGCTGCAAGCACCACCGCGACTGACACTGCCCGAAGCACCGCCGCGACTGACACCGCCGCAAGCACCGCCAGCGGCCCCGCGACATCCTCAGACAGTGGCACCACCTCTGATATGGCTACGATCCCCAGTGGTCAGTCGTCCGAGGCTGGTGGTGAGTTCCAGGACCCTGGGCAGCTTCCATGAAGCATCACTGTCATCACAGTTGTCACCTGCATATGGAATGCGAAGCTGCAGCAGTGTGGGGTATGTCTCTGCCTCCATGGCGTATCATGCTACATGTACCTCGGCAATCTCGTGGCACATGCACCCAGGCGAGTGTATTGTTCTGGCCACAATGCACGTGGAGCACTCTGGGAACCAAGCCCCCTCCAGAACCAGTGGAGAGATACATCCACTACCTCAGTCCTTGGCAGGATGAAGCACTCTGGGCACCATGCCCCCTCCAGAACCAGTGGAGTGTCGCGTAGACTCTCATTATCCTAATGAGACTACTGGATTGTGAGCTGCAAGATCGTTCACAGTGTGGGGGACTGAGTCTGACCCACGGTGGATGAAACTTTTCACTCTAAATCCGGGTTTTGCTCTGGCTAACTAGCAGTGCCTCATCTCTCCCAAATGGTAGAGACAATTGGGTAGTCGAGCGCATGACATATTAATACTTCTCAGGGAAGCCGTGGTCACTCAGGTCACAACCGGTTCTGTCATACACAGTGCGGTCTCACATATAAATGACAACAGAAGCAGTATAAGTTTTAAAGATTGGTTTAGTAAAACGACTGCATTTTAGATAGCAAAGCGTGAGCTGCAATAACCAGAACTACACAACACAGTAATATTAAAATAGTAATGATGAGAGTGAAGCACAAGAATAAAGCTATCATAGTGCTGCTAGATTATTCTCTCTCTAAATCTTATTTTCAAGCACAGCATCTTAAGCTCTAAGCCTGCCTTTCAGGTTCCCCCGGGAGGACATCGACCCTCATACCTGAGCAAAGGCCTGTAATCTGCATCAGCATCTGCAACGGGGCATTCAGCATATAGTTGGGGGTCCCTGGCTGAAATCTCCCTCTTGACGTGTACTAGTACTAGAAAGTGTTTTTATAACTAACAAGCAGATGTTCTAAGAAAATATCCCTACGTAAGAATGTGTATTTTCTACGAATGCTGGAGACTAAACTTCGACCACGTTTACCGGCAATGTACCAGACTGTAGCCTTGACTAAAGCACAGGGCGATCAAGAATGCATTATTTGAGAACACAGTGCTGAACTAAGCTAAACAGTGTGATATAAGAAATTAAAACAAAACCGTAAAAACTGGTTATTATAAAATAACAGTGCGACGCTGAATAAAATATATCTAGGGCAAAGTGCACAGCAGCCTAATATGTCAAACTAACATGCATGAAGCTATATTAAAAATGGCTACACTACAACACCTTCTGTCCATGTCGAAGCCAACTTGTACGGCAGAGAACACCGCCACCTGCACCACCACCTGCACCGCCACAGACCCCGCCGCCAGCACCGTCGCCATAGACCCCGCAGCCAGCACCGCTGCCACAGACCCCGCCGCCACCACTGCCGCCATAGACCCCGCAGCCAGCACCGCCGCCACAGACCATGCCGCCAGCACCGCCACCACAGATCCCGCAGCCAGCACCAGCACCACAGACCCTGCTGCAAGCACCGCCGCGACTGACACCGCCAGAAGCACTGCCGCGACTGACACCGCCACAAGCACCGCCAGCGGCCCGCGACGTCCTCCGACAGTGGCACCACCGCTGACATGGCTACCATCCCCAGTGGTCAGTCGTCCGAGGCTGCTGGTGAGTTCCAGGACCCTGGGCAGCTTCCATGAAGCATCACTGTCATCCCAGTTGTCACCTGCATATGGAATGCGAAGCCGCAGCAGTGTGGGGTATGTCTCTGCCTCCATGGCATATCATGCTACCTGTACCTCGGCAATCTTTTGGCACACGCACCCAGGCGAGTGTATTGTTCCGGCCACACTGCACGTGGAGCACTCTGGGCACCAAGCCCCCTCCAGAACCAGTGGAGAGATACATCCACTACCTCAGTCCTTGGCAGGATGAAGCACTCTGGGCACCATGCCCCCTCCATCCACGCACTCTGGGCACCATGCCCCTCCATAACCAGTGGAGTATCACATTCATTACCGCAGTCCTTGGCAGGATGAAGCACTCTGGGCACCATGCCCCCTCCAGAACCAGTGGAGTATCACATCCACTACCTCAGTCCTTGGCAGGATGAAGCACTCTGGGCACCATGCCCCCTCCAGAACCAGTGGAGCCTTTTATCCACTAGAGAGACTGTGGCTTTGCACTCCCCAGGATGCAGCAGTGGGCAACCCACCCACTGGAAAGACTTGAGAGACTGTGGCTTTGCACTCCCCAGGATAAAGCAGTGGGCAAACCACCCACTGGAAAGACTTGAGAGACTATGGCTTTGCACTACCCAGGACCACACTGTGCGCATGGAGCCCCCTGATGGAGCAGTGGCATCGTGCATTCATCAGGCTGAGGTGCCCTCCTCCCCCTCCCCCTGAGGTGCCTGTATATTTTCTATGTGATGCCCCTCCAGTGTTCTCTCCGTTTGGAGTCAGGTATCTAGTGTGGGCCTCGCCCATGCATTTTGGGCCCAGTGGTCCGCGGACAATGATTGGTGCACTATCCGGACTTGTGTATTTGCTGTACATAATTGTATATACTGGATTTTGCATTTTGATAATGATATTTCACATGATTACATTCGTTAAAATCATTTCCTTTTGTCCTTGCATTCTTCCAGGGGGTTGGAGGGGTGTATATGTAATGTTGCAGCATGTGTTTGTGTGAATGGTGTTGTGGGTGAGGGTGGGGGTGTTGCGTGTTGCGTGTTGCGTGTGTGTTTCACTCTCTTTTCCCTCCCCCCTTCCCTGTGTTGTAGATGCAGTACTCACCGTGGCCGTCGCCGCCGTCGTTGGAGCTCCTGATAGAGGTGCAGGAAGACCATCGCCGGCAGTATCTGCAATTCGGGCTCCATGGCGTCCTGGTTCTTTGTAGGCTGTGGAGAGGTTAGTGTTTTCCCTTCTGTGTACTGTTTCCACTGTGTTTTTATTCACGTTGGTTCCGCCCCCGAAAAGGTGACCGGATAGGCCTCTTGTGATACAGTGGGTGGCAAATTGTCTCCCGCCTGTCTGTTGCCGGTGTCCGCCGCGCTGTTTGTTTGTGCCACGGTCATAATACCATTTTTGTTTTCCGCCGGCCTGTTGGGTTCGCGCACTCGCGGTACCGCGTCTCTGTTGGATTGTGGGTACTCTGCGATTCTATAAGAAAATGATCTAATAGTGTGTTATACAATCACACACTTAATATTCATCGTTTTGTAGTCGATTGCATGTGGGATACGAAATACATTAACTACTAGGATTTGGACTCTGAACAAAAGGAGTTCGGTCTACAAAATGCTTACGAGACTATTTCAATTAATAATCTAGTTGACTTAAAAAGATGGTTAATCCTACTAGTCGGGACCCCTGAAGAAGTCGTTCGGGATTTGAAAAAGATTTTCCCATGACGAAACACGTGTTGGCTTGTGTTATACTTTCTTGAAGATGTTTTGGAATATTTGAAGAAAAAATTCTTCGATCTGTGAATTGAACTGGATGTTTCAACACACGTAATAAAAAATAATGGACATTTTGATTTTCTCTAGACTACTCATGTAGTTCTTTGATACAATCAATGTTGTTGTTAGGTGTGCCGCACATTGTATTCATGTATGTTTGGTTTTGTTTAAACCTGTAAGGGATGGGTGTGCTCCCTTGTGCGGGCACCCTTTTCTTTTTTCTTATTGTATTTCTCTTTTGATATTTGAATTATTTTTGCCATTTATGATCCTGAGCGCCTGCATAACCCTACCTTCTCACCCCATTAGTTTATTCCTGGATCTGAGGACCTGTAAAGGAAGGGGACCATGTCCAAGAGTCACAAAAGTGTCCAGGGGGGCAGGAGCCCACTAAACCCCGGATGAAGGTGCAAAATGGCTGCCTCCGGGTGGAAGAAGCTGAAGATTCTGCATCAACTAAAGGTTCCAGGAACTTCTCCTTAGCACAGAAGATGTCCCATGGAATGTTGGAGGATGCAGATTTGTTTCTTTGAAGAAAGACTGCAAACAAGCCTTGCTAGCTGCAAAGGTTGTGGTTAAAAAAAAGGATGCTGCCCGTCCCAGGAAAGACCAGGAGGTCGCCACTTGGATGAGGAGACGGGGGGCCCTCAGCAACACAGAGAGCTGAAGCACAAGAAGGCAGCACCCGCAGAAGTACTTAAACACAGGTTCAAGAAAACTGAGCACAGCAGTCATCTCAACACTACCAAAGAGGGTCCCACGAAGCCGGTGGTCAACTCAGCAAGTTGAGCAGTGCAGGACGGAGTGCTGGGGACCTGGGCTGTGCTGTGCACAAAGGATTCCTTGCAAAAGTGCACAGAAGCCCTAGCAACTGCAGTTCATGCAGTACACAGGATTACTGTCTGGCGAGGGGAGACAAGGACTTACCTCTGCCAAATTTGGACAGATGGACCACTGGACTGTCGGGGTCACTTGGATCCACCACCTATATTCCAGGGGCCACGCTCCTTACGATGAGAGGGGACCCAGAGAACCTGTGAAGCTGAAGTTTGGTGCCTGTGTTAGCAGGGGGAAGATTCAGTCAACCCATGGGAGATTTCCTCTTGGATTCCAGTGCAGGGTGAAGGCAGACAGCCCCCAGAGCATGCACCACCAGGAAACAGTCGAGAAAGCCAGCAGGATTAGGTGCTACAATGCCGCTGGTATTCTTCTTGCTACTTTGTTGCAGTTTTGCAGGCGTCCTGAAGTAGTCAGCGGTCGATCCTTGGCAGAAGTCAAAGAGGGAGATGCAGAGGAACTCTGGTGAATTCTTGCTTTCGTTATCTGAGGAAAAGCCCACAGGAGAGACCCTAAATAGCCCTCAGAGGAGGATTGGTGACCTAGTCAGGTAAGCCCCTATCAGGAGGGGTCTCTGACGTCACCTGCTGGCACTGGCCACTCAGAGGCCTCCACTGTGCCCTCACACCTCTGGATTCAAGATGGCAGAGGTCTGGGACATACTGGAGGAGCTCTAGGCACCACCCCTGGAGTGGTGATGGACATGGTGTGGTTACTCCCCTTTACTTTGTCTAGTTTTGTCTAGATGAGGGGCTGGTGGTTCCCTGAACTGGTGTAGACTGGTTTATGCAAGGAGGGCACCATCTGTGCCCTTCAAAGCATTTCCAGAGGCCTGGAGAGGCTACTCCTCTCAGGCCCTTAACACCTATTTCCAAAGGGAGAGGGTGTAATACCCTCTCTCAGAGGAAATCCTTTGTTCTGCCTTCCTGGGACTGGGCTGCCCAGACCCCAGGAGTGCAGAAGCCTGTCTGTGGGTTGGCAGCAGCGGTAGCTGCAGTGAAAACCCCAGACAGCTGGTTTGGCAGTACGCAAGGTCCATGCTGGAGCCCCGGGGATGCATGGGATTGGCACCTCAATACAAGATTTGGCATGGGGGGACAATTCCATGATCTTAGACATGTTACATGGCCATATTTGGAGTTATCATTGTGAATCTACATATAGGTATTGACCTATATGTAGTGCACACGTGTAATGGTGTCCCCACACTCACAAAATCCGGGAAAATTGCCCTGAACTATGTGGGGGCACCTTGGCTAGTGCCAGGGTGCCCTCACACTTAGGGGCATATTTATACTCTGTTTGTGTCGGAATTGCGTTGTTTTTTTTGACGCAATTCCGATGCAAAACTAACTCCATATTTATACTTTGGCGTTAGACGCGTCTAGCGCCAAAGTCCATGGAGTTTGCGTCATTTTTTAGCGTGGACACCTACTTTGCGTTAATGAGATGCAAGGTAGGCGTTCCCGTCTAAAAAATTGACTCCGAGGCATGTGCGCCGTATTTACACTCCCGGGCAAAATTCACGCCCGGGAGTGGGCGGGTCCAAAAAAATGACGTACGGCCGCTTTTGCACCGTTTTTTAGAGCCTGGACAAGGCAGGCGTTAAGGGACCTGTGGGCTCGGAAAGAGCCCAGAGGTGCCCTCCCATGCCCCCAGGGACACCCCCTGTCACCCTTGCCCACCCCAGGAGGACACCCAAGGCTGGAGGGACCCATCCCAGGGACATTAAGGTAAGTTCCGGTAAGTACTTTTTTTTCTTTTTTTGTGGCATAGGGGGGCCTGATTTGTGCCCCCCTACATGCCACTATGCCCAATGACCATGCCCAGGGGACAGAAGTCCCCTGGGCATGGCCATTGGGCAAGGGGGAAAAGACAGGAGTCATTTCTATGAGGGTTGGGAGTCGAAAAAAATGGCGCAAATCGGGTTGAGGCGAAAAATTTGCCTCAGCCTGACTTGCCCCATTTTTTGGCGCCCAAGCTCCATATCCCCCTACGCCGGCGCTGCCTGGTGTACGTCGTTTTTTTTCACGCACACCAGGCAGCGCCGGCGGCTAACGTCATTGATTAAATACGGCGCCCGCATGGCGCTTCAGAATGGCGTTAGCCGGCGCTAATTTTTTTGACGCAAAACTGTGTTAGCGCAGTTTTGCGTCAAAAAGTATAAATATGGCCCTTAGTAACTTTGCACCTAACCTTCACCAAGTGAGGGTTAGACATATAGGTGACTTATAAGTTACTTAAGTGCAGTGTAAAATGGCTGTGAAATAACGTGGACATTATTCCACTGAGGCTGCAGTGGCAGTCCTGTGTAAGATTTGTCTGATCTCCCTATGGGTGGCAAAAGAAATGCTGCAGCCCCTAGTGATCTCCTTGAACCCCAATACCCTGGGTACCTAGGTACCATATACTAGGGAATTATAAGGGTGTTCCAGTGTGGCAATTAGAATTGGGGAAAATGGTCACTAGCCTATAGTGACAATTTCAAAGGCAGAGAGAGCATAAGCACTGATGTTCTGGTTAGCAGAGCCTCAGTGACACAGTTAGTCACTACACAGGGACACACATTCAGGCCACAAACTATGAGCACTGGGGTCCTGGCTAGCAGGATCCCAGTGAGACAGGCAAAAACAAACTGACATGCATGTATAAATGGGGGTACCATGCCAGGCAAGATGGTACTTTCCTACAATGGCCAACATCATAAGGGAATGGACAGCACACCAGCGGGCCCCCACCACTAGCCAGTCTATTGACCAGCCCTCCACGTCCACTGCAGCTAGTGGACAGGAGGCCCCACCACAGGACCCACAGGCCACCAGCACCCCTACCCCTGCAGAAGGTTAACCACCCCACAAATGTTACCTGTGGACCAGAGAGAAGCAAGGGACACTTGCCAAGACCAAGACCACCTACAAGAAATGAGACTCTCCTAACTGCCCCCCTTGTGTCCCACCCTGTCACCTTGTCCATTTTGAACTGCCATTGCTCCCCTTCCTATGGTCCCTTTGACACTGGACCTGTGCTACAAACTGAGTGGAACAATACCCTGGACTTTCCTCCACAATCACCCCATTCCATTGCACCTTTCCCTCAATTAAAAAGCACTACAATAAACACCCTTGAACACAATTTGAGTAACACCGTTTTTTGTTTTTAATGTGCATTTGTGAGAACAAATCGAGTGCAAATGTTCTGATAACTGAGATAGCTAACAAATAATGACCTGGAATAGTCTGTAGTGATCACATCAGGACAATGTTGTCATATCACCAACATCTGGAAAATGAGAAGCCATGGGTGACAGTAAGTCAAGATGCAAAGGAAGTGAAGCCCATCATGCCACAGGCACACGAATAAATCAATAGTCAGAGTAATGGTCAGTTCCACTGTCTCACCTGTTTGTCATTGGCAGTATTGTCATATAACTGATGTTCTGTTGTCCACATCCTCATCCTCTGCCTCATCGTTCTCTCTGTCCTCGGGGTCCACTGCTACCACAGGGTCATCGCCAGTCCCCTCCTCCTGCAGAAAAGGCACCTCGTCTGAGGGCCAGGTTGTGCAACATGCAGCATGACACTCCAATCTAGCAGACCTCCCTGGGTGAGTAGCACAGGGATCCATCTGTCAGATGGAGGTACTTGAACCTGGCCTTCAGGAGGCCGAAGGTCCACTCGATTATTCTTCTGGTTCACCCATGTGCCTCATTATAACGTTCCTCAGCCCCTGTCCTGGCATTCCTCACAGGAGTCAGCAGCCACAATAGGTTTGGGTAGCCAGAGTCACCTGCAAGTATTGAGGGACAACATTTAGCCTTACACAATCCTATGGGGAGAACACCTGAAGGCATACAATGACATTCAGTGGGAGGGGGATCAGGCTTACCTATTAGCCACACCCTTTGCCTCTGTAGATGGGCCGTCACATTTGTGATGCTGATATTCTTCAGGACAAAGGGGTCATGCACCTACCCAGGATACTTGGCAGTGATGTGGGAGATGTACTGGTCCACCAAGCAAAGCATTTGCACATTCAGTGAGTGGAAACTCTTCTGATTCCTGAACACCTGTTCATTCGGGCTGTGGGGGAACTAACGCAATATGTGTACTGTCAATCACACCCATTATAATGGGGATATGCCCCATTATATAGAATCCTGCCTTTACAGTGGCCAAATCTTCTACCTGGGGGAAAGCAATGTAGCTGCACATGTGTTTCACCAGGGCAGACAAGACCCTTGCCAGCACAGTAGAAAACATTAGCTGTGACATTCCAGCTGCCAAGTCCGCTGTCACTTGGAAAGAACCAGTTGCCAGGAAATGGAGCACTGATAGCACTTGCACAAGAGGGGGGTCCCAGTGGGATGACGGATGGATAGCTGATGTCAGGTCAGGCTCCACTTGGGCACACAGCTCTGTGATTGTGGCCCTGTCCAGTCTATAGGTGAGCATAACATGCCTGTCCTCCAGTGTAGCCAAGTCCACAAGGGGTCTGTACACAGGGGTTCGTCTTCTCCTCCCATTCATCCGTAGGTATCTAAGGGTCACAAGAGTGAGTAGGCTGTCACAATTTGAACAATGGAACCACAACCTCAGTGTACATGTTGCATTTATGTGATGGGAGAGTGGTAATGACAGGTATGTGCAAATCTAGGCAGTGACGCAGTAAAGGTTAATCTGATGGTTGTCCATCTCCATGACATGGCGTCCACCTGTCCTGTATGTAGGGACAGGTGGAAGTGAGGTGACGTTGGGCATCGTGGCAGAAGGCAGTCTTGCACCGCTGTGCAATTCCTCATTGGATAATGTGGGGCTCTTTGAAGTACAGTGGTCAATGGGGATCAGCGCTGGCAGTGACAGTGTACACCACCACGGATGTGACCACCATTTTCTATCTGATTCCTCACTTGTATCCTGACCTTCAGCCGGAGAGCACCTATACTGCGTGTGCTGCTGTGAACTGTGTCTGGAACCTACCATGCTCCATCTGACCGGGGAAAGGGCACCTGCCTTCACTTCAGAGGAGTTGGAGCAATTGGTGAATGGGGTCCTACCCCAGTTCTGACTTCTGTATGGGCCTCCAGACCAACATGTGAGGACACCTTGGGCACGATGCCTGTGAAAAGGATGCAAGGAGATGTGTGTGCAAGCGTTGTGTCATGGGGGGGTAATGTGGTGGTATACATGGTGTGCGCTGGCTGATGTGTGTGCCAACGGTGATGGAAACAGGATTGGTGGGCCATATGTGTGACAGGCTGGATTGTATGTGTAATGGTGTCCTCCCATCTGTATCGCCTCTGCAGGTCAGCACCCATCAAAAGAAGGGATTATGGCTTGCCAACACCAAGGATATGCAGACCCTGGGGGTCTATGGCAGGTGGAGCACCCACTGTTGGAAACGGTGAGAGGACCTGAGACGCTGGAACGGAAGACTGTGGAGGCCCAGCAGGGGATGGCCACTCTACGAGGAAGGGGTGCCCGTCGGAACCTGACCCCCCTGATGGCCTGCATACTGGCGGTGGCCTACCCAGAGCTGGATGGGCGCTTGAGTGCATCACAGAAGCCACAAGGGGGTGAGTATAGTGGGCATTACTAGAATAATTGGTAGGTGGCATGGGATTCGGGTGGTGGGTGTCAGTTAGTGGGTGCCCCTTAATGCCAGGCCATACATTGCAGCATGATCCAGCTCAAGGGTAATGGTTGAAAGGTAAAACAAGGTAACCTACCTAGGTTGCTTTCCATGTCAGACAGGGCTTAGTGGGTCCCAGGAGGTGTGCAGTTGGCAGTGTTTGGCCCTCATCTTGCTGTGGCATCTATTCAAATCAATGTCATGCAATGCATAGTGCTCAATCCTGATCCCTTGTGTGTGACGGTGCTGTGTATGCCAACAGCGGTATTGATGCAGTAATTGACTCTGTGTTCTCTTTCTCTCTCTCCCCCTTTTTCTTCTGTCATCCTGTCCATGTGTGCATTAGCATCATCTGGCAGAGAAGCAGGGCACTGGAGACAGAGGGAGCTGCATCCCACAGGACCCAGGAGGCAGAGTCTATCGACGCCCGTAAGAGCTGGGTCCCAATGACCCAGCTCAGAACCTCAGCCAAACAGTCCACGCGGACAGTGGAGGGACCTCCTAGTCGTGGAGGCAAGCCAGTGATGGTTACCACTCTACCAACCAGGAAGGGTAAGGATTCTACAGCCACTGCGATGAAGGGGAAGGAGGCTGTACCTCCTGCCATGAAGGGGAAGGAGGCCGCACCTCCTGCCGTGAAGGGGAAGAAGCCCTTGACTCTTGCCATAAAGGGGAAGAAGCCCTCGACTCTTGCCATGAAGGTGAAGGAGCCCGCACCTCCTGCCGTGAAGGTGAAGAAGCCCTCGATGTCTGCCATGAAGGGGAAGAAGCCCTCAACTCCAGCTGAGGCTGCAGGGTGACACCACCACCACCAGTGGTCACAGAGCCCCCACCTCCAGCTGAGGCAGTGCAGCCCACTCCTCCTGCAGAGGCTGCAACTTCACCCGCTGAGACAATGCAGCCCTCACCTCCATCAGAGGCTGCCCAGGAGGCACCGTCACCTGCTGACACAGTGCAGCCCTCACCTCCAGCAGAGGATGCCTAGGAGGCACCTTCACCTGCTGAGACAGTGCAAGCCTCACCTCAAGCAGAGGCTGGAAGGATGAACCACCACCACCATCACCACCAGTGGTCACAGAGCCCTCACCTCCAGCTGAGGCAGTGCAGCCCAGTCCTCCTGCAGAGGCTGCACCTTCACCCACTGAGACAGTGCAGCCCTCACCTCCAGCAGAGGCTAGCAGGATGGAACCACCACCACAGTGGTCAGAGAGCCCTCACCTCCAGATGATACAGTGCAGCCCTCACCTCCAGCAGAGGGCATGTAGGCTACCCTCCTGTGACTGCTGTACAACGAGCCCCCTCCAGAACCAGTGGGAAAGTCACCCTCTCCAGAGACTGTGGCCTTGCACTCCCAAGCACAGAGAAATCGGCATGGAGCCTCCTCCAGAACCAGTGGGAAAGTCACCCACTCCAGAGACTATGGTCTTGCACTCTCCAGCACAGAGAAATTGGCATGGAGCCCCCTCCAGAGCCAGTGGGCAAGTCACCCACACCAGAGACTGTGGCCTTGCACTCCCCAGCACAGAGAAATGGGCATAAATCCCCTCCAGAACCAGGGGGCAAATGCCCCAACTCAGCTGAGGTACCCCCACCCCCTTCCCCCCGAGGTGCCTGCCCACTTATAACATGATGCCTCTGCAGAATTCTGTACAGTTGATGTCAGGAGACAAGTTGGGCTTGGACTGTGGGCCCTTTCTACTTTGGACTGGGCATTGGCCCTTTGTGGACAATTGTACATATCTGATTCATGTGGTGGCTTTTCCCTTCCTAATACATTTTCAGTACTTACGAAATCTGGTCCATGTTTAATTGTGCTGTGTGTCGTGTGCGATTGGTTTATGTCTGCAGCTGGTTGTGTGTATGGTGTGTGTGAGTCTAGTGTGTGTTGTGCGTGTGTGTGTGTCACTCTCATTTTCCTCCCTCCCTCCCTTGTGTGCTAGGCGGCTGTACTCACCGTCGACATCTTCGTCAGTGTTCAAGGTGGAGCATGGTGTAGAAGAGCATAACAAAAACTTGCAGTTCCGGTTCCATGGTGGTGGCGGAGTCCTCTGTGTACTTGTTGGTGAGTCTTTCATTTTCTGTGTTCGGTTTCCACCAGGCTTTTGATGGCGTTGGCACAACCCCGGAAATTGTGGTGGTGTGCTGTGTCATAATATGGTTGGCGGTACTTTGTCTTCTGGCTGTTGATGGCTAACACCATGGTGAGTGGTGTCAACGCCCTGGTGGATGGTGTGGTACATTGGCTGTCTATGGGAGATCTCACCGCCATGGTCATAATTTTGCTTTAATTACCGCCGGCCTGTTGGTATTTCTGCCACTTTAATCACTTACCGCCAATGTCATAATGAGTGCCAATATGTTCAACATATCAATAGAAAGCTGCAGAAATTAAATGACATGATGAAAAGATTAGAACGTAATCCAGCAACGACCTACCATTCATGTCAATGTGTATTGACACTGGACTTACTCTCAATGGTTCCCACAATCCTATTAGAAATACTGGATGAAGTTGAGGGTTCAAAAACCTGCCTCTTCCCTCTTAACCCTCAGGCCCTGTGGGAATGCCAGCATCTTAAGTGTTCACCAACAGGTTCGCCGAACTTCCATCACAAAGGGTTTGAACCCATGGAAAATAATGAGCCAGAGATTGAGCCAAAAATCAATAAAGGGGGCACTACCTAACCAGTGTGCTGATGTCTCAGCTGATAACCAGTCACAGCCCCAAAAAGAGCAAGATTCAGACTTTTCTCAAACTAGCCCACAAAAATCCCTTTCAAAGAGGGAGAGCAAGCGACTCAGAAAGGCAAGAAGAAACAGACGTACTAATGCTGTAAAGAACCCCAGCAACTCGCAAAAACCGAGCACACTATGACAACCTCAAAGATAAGAGCCTGGTTACTGGATGTAAATTTAAATTTACTCATATATCCAACATTTCAGTCCCTGGAGGGCCACATCAAGACAATTGAGCTGCCTAGGGCTCTATCGGGGACTCAAATGCTCACATCACAAGAGCCAGTGAAGCCTAAACTTCAAGAGCCTCCACCGATGAATTCGGCAGATAAGGAGACCTTATTAGCAACTCTTTGGGGCACAGAAGCTGCAACTGCATCTTTACCATTAGCCAGAGCATCAATTCCAAGTGATACCTCCATCTCTAACAACTTGCATCTTTCTCAGCTGAATGATCACTGACACAGTATGTCACCTGCCATGCTGGAGAACATCGATTACAGAATGGAGTCCTTAGTGATTCACCATCCACCCATCAAAAGAATCCACAAGGAAAGGATTCCTGCCACTGAAGCCTCACATCGACGGGCAAAGTTTCATGTGCTGCTCTCAAAAATCTGCAACTAAAGAACAGTTACAAGGGGTGGGTGGCTTGGAGCAGGATATAGCAAGGTTGGAGTTGATCCCACTTTACAAGTCCAGAGAGCATTATGACATTCTAAACAGGAGTGCAATACCAAAGCTGACAGGTGCACTACTAGACCTGAACCATATAAGATCTAATAACATAGAAGTAGTTGAATTTAAGTCTAACCCATTGATATCTTGAAATGAAATCACCACCATCACCTGGATGGATGAAGGTATTACCTCCCAGGTCTGGCAGGGACCAATTTTCAGCTTGGAGCATTGACATGATGAAACTTTAACCAGTATGTTTCCCACGCTAAATGCTGCTGGCACTGCCTGCGCTGTTAGAAACATTCAGAGCATTTCAGGTGCTATTAAAGGGTTGATTGGTCCTGCTCTTTCAGCAGCAGACAGGGAGGGCCTTGAAATAACTAGATCTCGACAGTCAGGTTTTGGAGTCCAACTAATAGCAAATTCTGGAGTCTAGCAGCAGTGTTACATTCCAATACCAGGAATCTAAGGAATGCATGAGTCCAATAGCACACAGTCTTCTCCATGGCTCAACCACTACAATTTTGCTCATGGAACATGTCCAGGCTCAGCAGCAAAATGGGGAGAACAAATTCACAGTTTTCCTATGCAACTTTGACCTCCTGCTGATACAAGAAATCCTGATACAGAGCGCGACACAGTTGTAGACTTTGTAATAATACCATAACAAAGCCACAAAAGCCTCCAGGTCAGGAAGGGTGAAAGGGGTCCTCTCACTTTATACTGATGGCGGACTTCTGTGAGGTCAAGAACATTTATACCTGGGCTTATCCTGGATTCAATATGCCAAACCTTCGTACACTCCTCCCCCACCCCCGAAGCAGCAGTACACATTACTAATCTTGAATTTAAACATACAACTAGGCACGAAGAGCAATCTATAACCGTGTTAGAACAGACCAGCACAGTAAGACGTGCAGCAGCACACTTGAAACCAGCGGTCTATATATGTTAAACGGACGCTCTCCTTATGATCAGCCAGCAGCATTTTCCATAAGAACAGCAAATTCCATCTTGGACTACACCCTGGTAGACTCTGAGTTTTCCCAGTGGATCACAAATGTATCTATAAATGCCAGACATTTGCATTAAAGATCAGCCACTCGAGGACCCCAGACACAATTGGACCATCCTTGTCTCCACAGACTTTTAACTTGATGCGCCTTGTATACAAGGACCCAGTGGTATCAAGGATTATGGACCTTGTCACTCTCCACTTTCAAACAGTGCTGCTATGAGTGACTACCACCCAATCACCCACAAAGTCTTGGGAGGGCTTTGTTAAGGCTCTCACAATTACATTTCCATCCTAACCACCACTTAAGTGGCTGCAGAACAGAGGGGGCCAGGTGATTCTCAACACAGCTGCTGAAAATGAAATTGCAAAAGCGACTTAATGCGCACACTCATGTTGGGGACACAGCACAGAGAAAACACATCTAAAGTCATCACAATAAGACAATCCTAAAAAAAAAAGCATTTTCGAAGGCTAAATCCAATGTCAATATGGGGTCCTGGATTAATTTGCTCCATGCAGGCAACATTCCAAACTGTTCTGGGCTGAAATCAAAAAATTATGAAACGGTACCCATCAACATCACAATGCTGACATCACTGAGTCAGACTGGTCAACACACATAGCTGCAGTTTATGCCCAAGCAGAACTGGGCCAGCTATTGAGGCTACAAGTAGAACTCCATCAGCTCAATGCTCCCAAGTAAAACGCCTACAAATAATACAATCCCCAATGCCCAACACCATTGGAGGCATCTTATTCCATGTTGACTCATGCACAGGCAATACAAATTCTTAAAAAGGCTCCGGATGGAGGGGGCGCCAGGTCCCAATGGTCCCCAAATGCTTTAGTTTTAAAAAAAACACTAATTTAGGAGCATATTTATACTCAGTTTGCGCCAAATTTGCATAACTTTTTATTGTAAATTCAGTGCAAACCTAACTCCATATTTATATTTTGACGTTAGACACGTCTAATGTCAAAATTTAGGAGTTTGCACTAGGTTTTGGATGCGTGCACCTACCTTGCGTCAATGAGATGTAGCCCCATATTTATCCCCCGTGCTAAAATGACACACGGGTGGGAGGAGGGGCTAAATAATGGTGTGAAGCACCCTTTGTACTATTATTTAACACCCGGGTCAGACCCGGCGTTAGGGGACCTGTGGACCCATTTCCATGGTTAAACACTATGGAATGTGTCCACAGGTGCCCTTCCAAAGCCCCAGGAACACCCCCACCCCCATCCCAGGTAAGTAGAATAAGTATTTTAAATTTTTTTTTGCCATCAGGCCCTAACTTGGGGCCCCCTGCATGGCACAGGGTGCCATGGTCATACCGAGGGGACGCTTGTCCCCTGTGCTGGCCAGTTCATGGTGGTGGGCATGACTCTTGTTTTTCCTAAGACAGGAGTCATGATTTTTATGGTTTGTACGCCAGGAAATGGTGCTAGTCTGGTTGGAGGCATTTTTTCGCCTCTGACCAGGCAAGTGTCATTTTTTGATGATCACCCCCTCTCCTTCCCTACTGCCACTTCCACCCGGCTAGCATCTGTTTTTAAGACGCTAGCCCATGTTTGGTGCCGGCTTGCATCATTCCTTTAACATGGCACCCGACTGGCGCTGTGGAATGGTGCAAGCCAGCTCTATACTTTTTATCGCAAAGCTGCATTTGTGCAGTTTTGTGGCAAAAAGTATAAATCTGGGCCTTAATGCAATTGTTCAATCATGCATTTCTAACAAACATAATCCAGATTATTGGAGCGGTAGTATACTCCAGCCTAATTTACAAATCAGGCGCTCACTCAAATCCTGTTATCTACAGAGTAGTCGGCTTAATTGAAGTAAAATCACAGCTTCACACCTCAAAATTCCTCTTAGATTTGGAGGCCTGGGTCAATCAGGCAAATATTATTCTGAAAACACATACTGACTTCAGAGCTGGCATGTGCATAATAACAAATTTGCAGGCAGTGACTCTTCTCATAATAATATAACAAGAAAATGTAAAAAATCTAAAAAGGAAAAAAATAGAAATGCATCATACTTTAGATACTTGCAAAAGTCATTAGAGTTTCCACATTAAAAAGGAAATGACGCAATTATTAGGTTGATTTTGTCTTTGCTGGCCATGGCCTCACCTCATTGATCAATATTTTTGTGGAGATTACTTGTTTTGTCAACCCACAGGGGGTTTCGGCCTGATCGGTCATCTGCTATGTAGTACAGATTAAAGATGTATTCTGTCCACTTAGATGTTGGAATGGATGGAGCTACATTTGAATTATTTTTATTTGATGGTTTCTGGACCAATTGCCAAAATGTTGAATTTTTTTGTTTTCGAGGCCTCATGGAGTTCAATCCACTGTTTATGTTCATTTTGTCCTGCAATTTCCATTAACTTGTCTCTGTAGGTCTTCCTCGCATTCCAAATGTCTTCCACTCTTGAGGAGGTGATGCTGTTACTGTGAGCTTTTCTCAGGAACTTTTTCAGTTTTTGTTTAAGAGTTCTCAGTTCTGGGATTTGGTTGCTTTTTGGACTATTTTCAGTGTCTCTCTCCTTGTGGGTGAACATATTGAGTAGCTGCTCTAAAAACAAGGACCTGTGTGAGGGTGAAGATGATTGCTCACTTGCCCCCATTTTTGGGCTTTCTTAAATTTTTTTTTTTTAAGGCTCTTGGCATTGGAGACTAGTGAATTCTTTGCAGGCCGAAAAACACCCTACTGATGGCCAGTTGTTTGAATTTCTGGGAGTCTGATGGCCATAAAGGAAAGAGAACAAGTTATATTTTGTGGTTACTGATCAAACTGTGTTGCACTTGAAAATTGCTTACTTGGAAGTAGTTCTGCATGGATACCCAAAGGTAATCAATTAGAGTAGAACTGGAACTTGTTACATATATGTACAAGCTAGAGGTTGATCCAAGGCACTTCTTCCATTAAGGTTTCTACACCTCAATGAATTGAGAGTAGTGGCAAATATTTCCCCACCTTGTCCTTCTTGATTTTCCTCAAGGCAGTCTCTGAAATATGCCATGCAATGTCTTCCTCCTGCTGTCATATTGAGAGTTCCACTGTTCCTACTAGGTACATATTGAAATATTCTGTCATTACCCACATGGCCTCATGATATTGATACCTTAGGATTTTAATAGTTTCTATGGTTTTGCCTGTTGTAGCTCTTTTCTCGGGTTATTTTGGATCTATGTAAACACTTCCAATAATAATTAGAGGTACATTCCTGTAGTGCAATGTATTTGCTACTGTTATTTTCACAAAGATGTTAGCTCCCAGGCCACTTCCGAACTCATTTAACTAGAGCGCCAGGGTTTTGTGTATTAGAATAGTAACACCTCCAGAGGAATGAGCCTCCTTTGACAGATGGTTAGGCTGGTCTGAAGAATTATTGGTAATCCTGCCATGTTGTAGCCACCAACTACCAATCTCTTGCAAGTAGACCATGGGCATGATTTAAATTTTGCAAAGAATGGGTAACTCCATCACAATGGTGGCAAATATCCCTTCTGCCCACACATACATCACCTTATTCCCAATGGGATTTATATTTCGGCCGATGGAACATCCATCACTGTTATGACAAAGTAACCCATCCGCCAAAATCTAAATCAGACCCTTTGTCTTTTTTTGCAAATTTCCTCCATCCCATCGGTTTGTCCTGAGGTTGTATAGACCTCAGATATTCTATGAGCAGAATTTCAGCCTCAGTTCATAGTATGAGGAATTGTGATTATGGGGGGTAGCGTTATCTTGACCCACATGGTGAGCTATCATGGTGAGTTAGATGTCAACCAGCACATTCTTTTTCTGGCTGCAAAATCCTTCTTGATCTCAATAAACTCTACTCATGGCCTTGTATTTTGTTGGCCCTTTAAACTGCAAAGGACCAATCCAAATGCTGATTCTGGTGGTTAATTTTGTCCAGAATCCATAGGTATTTTGGTTTTGTCACTTTACTGATACTCATACCCCATACTGCCAATGTTTTAGAGTGCACCTCCACACATCTTGCTATTTCAGCTTCTCGAAACAACACTTTGGTTGCCTGCTTGGGGTGGTCTTTTGCCCCCAGGTTAAATGCTATATGTTCAAGGTCTTTAGGTTTGAGGGTATACAGGTTAGGAAGGGCCTGTAGGAGCTTGAGTAAATCATGTCTATTCAATATTTCTTAATGCCCACAGGATGTGTATTCTGTGTAAAAAACAAAAATAAGAGCCACCTCATGGCTCTCTACTTCTTGATACTCTCAATCTTGCTTGGAGGGAACCAGTTCATAGCCCAAATTTGCCTTTCTGCATCATGCTCCTTCTGACATACTAGCAGCTTTGTGCTCAAGGATTCCTTCAAGACCTGCATAAAGGACAAATTGCTGTGGGACATTTGTATGGGCAGGAATGTAGCACAATCTCTCCACCCAAACACATCTGTCTCTGAAATCTGAATTATTGGATTTTTTTAAAAGAAATTGTGCTTGTTGGAGGGCATCGAGTGGCCATTGTTTGCAGAGTTTATTTTAATACAAGCAACCTGTAATGAGTCCAGTCTCAGACACCCTTTGTTGCTGGAATGGATGCCTTCGGATAACTGGTCTATATTGTACATTTCCATACTGTTCTGCAGGTTATAATTCCCCTCCCCCTAAACCTTTTGGCCATAACTGTATTTTTGGAATTGGCCTTAGCTACAGAGGTATAAGAGCTTAGAACAGCATTGGTTTCCTCTGTCTGTGCTGAGGCAGTCAACATTGTTTTTGGAGTACTCCCTTGATGTCCTCAAGAGGAGTTTATAGCTTACTTGGTGTAATACCATTACCCTAAGGTTTCGCCTTACTTGGATTTGTAATCATCTGGTTCCCATGCAATGGATGTTTGAATATGGGGTATATTTTTTAAATTTGTCTAATATTTTTGTTGTTTATTTAACTTCATTTGGGGCTAGGTCAGATGAGAGGTCAGTATTTGGACTGGGTAACAGCCTGATGTTGGTGTCTGGTGCTTCAACCTTTGGACTTTGCTTGGAGTTGTAGTTTTTCAATTTGCAGTTTCTTACTAAATCTGACATTATCCCTGGCAAGGCCAAAATATTTGCTAAAAGAAGTGAGCAGTAGCATGGGTCATGCAGTTTGACCACTAGTTGTTGGGCTTTCACAATCAAAGAGCGTAAGTAGCTTAATCGAGTGTGGATATTTTTGACGTAATTTGCCAGTGATTGTAAAATGATTAGCTGTGTTTCTAATTTGACAACGTGAATTATAGCGGTCTGGCCCATAGGTGTTAAAGTATTATCTATGTTGACCTACCAGCCCAATGCATTTTCCCCTGCATCCATTCTCTTTTTGCACTATAGATCATAAATGCACTTCTCTAAATGGTGGGGGTTTGCCCTTATCTTATTTGAAAAGAAGTCTTCAGACATCATCATAAACTTGTCGAAAGGAGGGCTACTGCCTTGGTGGCCACATTTAGCTAGTGAATCAAATGGCAGTCTAATTGGGTCTGACAAGGATTGGTCTTGGAGTGGGGGATCAAATGGGCCCATTACATTGAGGATCTACTCATCCCTGATGCAGTGTTCTTCTAGCTTAAGATGATGCTCTCCATTTATATTCACAAAGGACGAAGACATGTATACGGTCCTGTTTTCATGAGCCTCAGGCTTTGTGTCTTGAAATAGCTCACCATTGCTTGTACTGAGGGAGCTAATGACGTTGGTGTCCCAATCAAGCACGGCTTTGTCTCTATTGACACTGTGAGGCTTCGTGCATTCAGCAGTTTCTTGCAAGAGGTCCTCCTTTGTCACTGAAATTCTTTGTATGCACGTGAGCATTCAGGTGGAGTCTATTTTAATTTCAGGGGATGGGGCCAAGGAGGTTTTATATGCTGACCTACTGACAAAGAGATTGTGACTTGGTGATCAAACATACTGTCTACTAAGCTCAGGTCACCTCTTTGGGTAACTCTTTTTAAGCCTTTTAAGCCCTCTCCTGAGGCATGAGGACACTTCAAACACCCTCCTCTAGTTGTGTATTAAGGTTGCCATCAGACAGCTTCATCCTTTAGAATGTGTTGCCCGTTATTTGAGGCAAAAATATTTTTCTGACTTCAGTGGTATTGTTGCTGATTGTCCTTTGGGTTTGATGTTCCTGGGAGGGAACTACTATACCCATTATCTGATAGTTGCACCTTTGTTGCTTTAAAGTACCTTCTTATTCCCACGCATGAGGTAACTTGATGCTCCATAGCCAAATTAGTTACTGCAGAAGGAGATCTTAAAAATAATGCCACACATTACAAGTTTGTGAGTGGGGAGTCCCCCTTGTTTTCATTTTCCAAAGCATGATTTTGTTGAGCATGCTCTAGTTGCACAGGCTTATAAAATTTGTGAACTTTTTGTATGCATTTCAACCACTAAGTCATTGTTTATTGCTGGCTGGAGTCACCCAGGTGGCAGGTGTCTGGATAGCCTGCAACCAATGTTTTAATTTGCCAAAACATGCTTTTGCTATGCATGCTCTAGTTGCACAGGCTTTCAAAATTAGTGAACTTTTTGTATGCATTTCAATCACTAAGCCACTGTTTGTTGCAGGTGGCAGGTGTCTGGGTAGCCTGCTACCCATGATCTTGTCGTCAAGAAGCTGAATGACCAAAAGATGAGTGACTCCACCATAAAAAAAAACTTGCACTGCCTACCCAACCAGGCAACCTTTCCTCCAATTTCCTCCAATTGAGGTGAGCAACAATGACACATGCCCCCCACATGGTTCAATGTTGCGGGAATGTTATGAGAACAATCCGGGCGATCTCAATAATCAATATTCATATTCCAAAATGTATGTGTCCCATTATCATGTTAATAAATGGGTGAAGCCCCTAAAAAAACTCCCATAGGAATATAGAGATAGATTACATTAGCCTCTGTATTTCTCAATGAGATATTGTTTAAATGTGAGTAGTGTACTCAGCCACAAAGGTTGGTTTCTAGCTGAGTAGGCTATTCCCCTTTGAAAAATATGACATGATATTGCGACACATACATTTTGGTGCATGATACACATTTCTGACTTATGTTTATGTTGGGAGTCCTCCAGTAGAACAATCACAGCCCTGAGGAAGGCCTTCACCATTCAGTCATCATGCCCACACAGAATGTTGAAATGTGTTGGCATAACACAGTGGGTCAGGAGACCAAATACACCCACACAAGGTCAATAAGAGCCACTCACTAGAGACTAAGAGGAGATATTTCCCAAAGTAAATTGCACAATGGTGGTATGTGGTGCCCTCAGCTCATATGGGCCATCTGGTATCCTTGAAACTATACAGTAGGATCATGATGCTGTATTCCCAGTGAAGCAAAAAGATTTTATGTTTGACAGATATATATTATATATATATATTACTGTTGGACACTAATTTATGTTGATGAAAGGCCACGGCCATTGTATGAAGCAATTATTGTACACATTGAAAGTCATGTTTTTTGTTTTCTTTTTTACGTTATGTTGGTCAATGTAATTTCATGTCATGCTGTTATGTATTTTAATGTCATAAACCTATAAGTGAAATGAAACACCAACTTTCATATCTAACTGTAAATGTATGTCAGGAAAAGATGGCAGGGATGAGGATATGAGGACAGAAAGATTGATGTAAAATAATAGTGATTGACAGTGGTTAAGTACAAATGCAAAATAGTCAAGTGGCTTTGGTTGTTTATTTTCTTCTCATGATTAAAGATATAAAGGGCAACACATTTTCTATTTGATAATTTGTGGATCCTGTCCCTTATTCATCAACACAATTACTCCTCATTAAGATAGACTTAATATAAGCACCCTCACTTTATGCCTTGAACCGGATCGTAATTTTCTTCACCTCAGGGCTTATAGTGTAAATCATCCTCGTGGATGGAGCCTGCTTAACAGTTCCCATTGAGTCAGTTCTAACAGGCGTTACTTTTGAATTAAATTGCCTAATAACATTGTTC
The DNA here is from genome assembly GCF_031143425.1 of Pleurodeles waltl. Taxonomy (NCBI): domain Eukaryota; kingdom Metazoa; phylum Chordata; class Amphibia; order Caudata; family Salamandridae; genus Pleurodeles; species Pleurodeles waltl. Next base: position 262,117,713 of record NC_090447.1, on the reverse strand, counting down.
ATGTATATCACGGACTATAAAAGTCCAAAGGGAAGCACTTTCATTTGTGAGCATACCCAAAACATGAGAAGATCTTGACACCACATGCAAGGGGACACTTTTTTGCACCAGAAATTTACATTTTGTATCGGATCATTATTTTCTGTAATTTCTCTATTTTATGTCATACTGACTTTCAGTGAATTCCATCCCACGTCAATATGCATAGTTCTGGAAGCAGAGCCAATGTCTTTCTTAATGTACCTAAATTTAACAACGTTACCTACTACAGTACCTGCATCTTTCCCCTGATGAACTTTAAATTCTCAAACATTTAATTACTAAATCTCTTCTAAGTTCAAAGGTAGTCCTGACCTGACCCAATCCACTTCTTGTATTTGACCCAAGCTTCATTTTGGTTGGCCATATTTCTTGACTTTGACCAGATCTTGAGTAACTAGATGTCTGCTGTTCACATTACATGCTGATTCTTCTTTTGAATTTAGGGTTATTTCTATAGACATTTTTCTTTATTACAGGAAGCTCATCTGGCTTTCCAGCTCTAATTGTTTTTAAATGTTCTGATTGTCTTGAAGGTGCAGAACTGGGATTTAATTTATGGTTGCAGCATTAAGTCATTGATCATTGCTATTTTATGGCAAGGGCATGGTTTATTACATCTCAATGAGAGATTTGACATTGTTGACTCCCACTTATTTGGATTGAAAGAGATAGAAGGCACTGCTCAATTCTGTCTCCACTCTTTCCTGAAATATCAAAAGTAACAGTTTACCTTGCCTCTTTTTATGTTGGCTTATTTTCCCGTATTTGCAAGGTTCCTAAACATGGGCACTATCTCCCCCTATATTGACCTTTTGACCAGGCATTACAGCTCTCTTTGCTTTGGCTTTTACATGTACACCAGTAATACGCACCTTAGGCATCAGCTGAGTAGTAGCAGTTTTTCAGCAATAGATTTTCAACATTTTAAGAGCTAAATCGGCGAGTGAGTATTAAGTGCCATTTCACGCTGGATGCTTATGAAACAGAGATTTTCATGTGCTCTGTCCCATCTAACATCTTGTTTACTGACTTCTTGGTATGAGGGTGCAGAATTATCATCGCCTTTCATTAGTGTAGAGCCATCAAAAGTGCCACAATCTGAGGTGGCACAAGTTGCCTTGCTCTGCCCGCCTGCAACATTTGACACAAAATAGATCGAATATAACTTGCCAACTCGTATTATTGCAAGTATGTATGGATGCATGTGTGCAGGTAGGTAGATAGGCAGGTATTATCATTAGTAGTAGTAGCAGCAGTAGTAGTAGTAGAAGTAGTGATAGTAGTAATAGTATTATCAGTACAGAAAGTAAATACATTTTGAAATGTCAGTTCTTCTTTCACTCTAGCCTCCACCAATACTTCGGACTTTTACTCTGTATCTGAATAGTTTTCCATCACTGAAATATCGAAGACTACTGTCTATTTATGAGTTATTTTATCGCTTTATTACAATGGAAAAAATGAAGCATGAAAACACGCCAAAACCCAAGATGCTGTCATCTGCTGCCTCAACATTTTGATGTAAATCAAATTACAAAGCAATTCTTTTAGATACAAGTTCTCACTGACTTTAACAAAAGGTCATACCACACCTCGGTTTGCCTAGTCCTAACATATCTTTCTCCTAACCGATGTATAACTACAACAGGAAGCCAAGATACCTCCAGTGTGTAAATATTAAAATCCAACAGAGCCTGCTTTTCGGGCAAACAGGGACTGATAGCAGTTAGCAAAGTAAGAAAATAAAAATGAGGCGAGTGATATGGTGAACTGGTCCAATGTTGAATTATAAATACATTTTCACATGCAGTGTGGTTGGATTCCTGTTCTGGTTGCTTATTGTTTTTTAGAAAGGCATTTTTTCGACTAGGCGAACTGTGGTATTTGTTTTATGTATAAGTAAATGTAAAACGTAACATTCTGTGGAAATAAGGGAACCAAATTACAGAAAAAGCTGCTTAGCTTCTTATTTCCCAATCTTTGCTGCTGCTGCATTTTTCCATGTATTGCTTAATTAACAGTTTGTGATTTAGGGCAGAATGTGCCTGACGGGGAAAAATACTAAAATGAGATTTATACATTTAGATGAAACGGGATTATTAAATGGTTCTCTTGTTCCAATTAATAACTAATAAATAATGTACACTACCCATTTTGTGAAAAGAATACCGAAAAAATGTTAAAGAAAAAGCAGATAAGTTATTTAAAAAATAAAATCTACTCAGCATTTAGATATGACACACTTATCTATTCAACTGCGCATTTGAACTTCATAACTTATTAACAAGTGGTATGGCAATTTTCTTTTTCGCTCAGCACATTTCTTGATTTTAATTTGATAGTTATCCAACTTTTAAATCTGACAGATTGTAAAGGAATATTAGCCCAGAAAGTGTGTTTTTTATGATTTGGTGTGAATCTGTTGAGTAATGCTAAAATATCTGAAGGGTTGGGCTGCCAGAGTCCAGCGGCCACACAACTTCAAATAACAGAGCAAACTGATTGGCTGTGAAGGCCTTTTTTCCTGCCAGTCGCCTCACTCCTGCATGTACCACAGAGCTTGTGTCCTGATTTGCTGGCTTCAACATGAAGAGAAACATAGCTGCTGAATTACAGAACATTGGGTACTTGGTCCATATGTCCTTAAAAAGTAATAAAAGTAAGGTATTAACATGTATGTGGGGGTGTCTCAGAGGGATGCCGTGGGCCAAATTAAAATATATATATATTTTTTGAGTTGCTGAGATCCCTCTCACTCACAGGGGTCATTGCTTCTCAATTACTGCCATAAGAGTCCTGCAGGAGCACAGAGGGCATAGAAGGCCACACTGGCTCACACAGGAGTCCCACTGGATCAGAAAACCATGTTTTCTTTAAAAAAGAAAGGAGGAGGCAATGGTGTCTGTGATGGACTAGTTGTGTATGAGTGGGTGGAGGGTGAAGTGTGTAAGAGATAAGTACTTTAATAAGTAGGTGCTTAATTCTCACTGTCAAGAAAATGTACGATCTTGCCATACTCTTGAGGGATCACGAAAAGTAGAAGGGGTAGGTGATCTTTGAATACACTGTAGTATGCACGCTTGCTACTGTGCAAAATAGTGTTACTGGAGATGGTGCTTGTCAGAGTCTACTATGAACCCCAATTGTCTCTTAAAGAGTTGTGAATATATTCTCTTACCACACCATACTATGCACACCCACACCCATTATCAGAGAGAGAGGTGTTAGCAGGGAGGACAGTCCGTGGACAGAGTATATCTACTATACACAAATGTATTCCAAGTGAGAGGTCTAAGCAGAGAGGTCAGTCTTGCTCCATAGAGTCTACTACACAAATCTGTCATCTGAGATATGGGTCTGACAGAAGAGGCCAGTCTATGTACACACCCTAACATGACAACCATCTTAGGATATCTGATAGGAGAGGCTAGTCTACATACACACCTACTATGCACAGCAATCGTCTCATACAGAGATCTGAAAGAAGAGGGCAGTCCTTGTTCACACCTAATATGTGCACCCGTTATCTGAGCGAGAGGACTTAGGGCCAGATGTAGGTAGGAAAACATTTGTGAGTCGGAAATTGCGATTCAATGCGAATCGCAATTTCCGACTCGCAAAATGGAATCCAAGAAAAAAAAGCGACACCAATTTGCGACTCACAAATGATGTCGCACCGCAGTTTGCGAGTTCGCTTTTAGCGAGGTCGGTTTTTGTGACCTCGCTAAAAGCGAACTCGCAATTTGCAAGTCGGGTGTCGCAAATTGCGACTGGCCCGCAAATTGCATGCAGGTGCAGCATAACAGTTGGAAAAACACTTCCTGGCTCTTGCTGATGACATCAGAACCAGGAAGTCATCAAATACACCTGGGAAGAGGGAGGACCACACCCTTTTCAAACTGCTGTGCAACAACCAGGAGAGAGGAGCTGCTGCTACCATGGAAGACACAGGCAGTGCAGGAAGGAAAAGAAAACTCAAGTTTTCTGAGAAAGAACTTGAGGTGCTAACAGAAGAATGCTGCCAGCCCCATGACCAACTTTTTGGCAAGGCAGCCCTGAGTGTCCCAGACACTGAGAAGAAAAAGATCTGGCTGCAAATCCAGGAGCGGATCAATGCCATTGGGGTGAGCCACCGAACCCTGGGTGAAATAAAAAAAGGTGGTACGACCTGCGCTCTAGAACAAAGGAGAGGATGGCAGAGCGCCTCAGGGAAATGAGGGGCACAGGACGAGGCCCATCCACCATCCCACCACCCACAGCCATGAAGGAATTGGTGGAGCAGACACTGGAGCCTTAGGCTGTGTCAGGAATTGGAGCATTGGACACTTCTGCGCAAGGGACATCCAAAAGTGAGCACCATGAAATATGCATTCACACCTACAAATGCTGTATCCACACTCTCCCAGTACACAGCAGCAGGCACAACCAGACTAGCTCCATTCCAGACTAGCAACCACCAGAATGGTGCATTATGGGCAATGTAGTACAGTAGTCAGCATATAGGCAAATGTTTATTATGAGGCATACAACAGATGTGAGAAACTGACAGTGTGTTCCCATATGTCCCACAGGTCTCCCACACGACACCCCCACCAGCCACACCATCCAGGGAGGAGATAGCAGGCCACAGGCAGTGCAGGAGCCTGCAGCAGCTATTCCAGGGCCCGGCACGACACCACCACAGTCCCCTCCAGAACAAGTGCAGGACATAGAGGAAGAACACACGACCCCTGGCCCCAGCCCCACAGTGAGACGTCCAAAGCCAGCAGCACAACCACGTCGCAGACACAGATGCCAAGGTCAGACGGTGCCCCAGGAGGAGTTAGGGCAGGCAGCAATGTCTGTAGTCGAGGCATCCCTCCTTACCGGTCAGCGCCTGCAAACAAGACCGTTGCGGTTGATATCAGGTGCTTTGCACAGACTTGAAAATAACATGACACGTGGCCTGGCTGATGTGAACTCGCAGTTCACAAGACTCAATGAGAATGTGAGCGAACTCACCCAGTCCATCTGGCAACTAGTGATGGAACTGGTGGCTGATAGACACAGTGCAAGGCGCCGGGAGCGCCACCTGTCACAAGATTTGACCGCATGGCCGCGTCCATTGGGCGTCTTGCCACGAACACTTCAGGCCTGTCAAGACGGACCGTGAGCCTGCAGGTCGAACTTGGCCACTTCGCTGGGGATGTGGCAAGGGGACTAGGCTGCATCAGCCACGCAGTGGACATGTTGGAGGCTAGGCAGGTGGCAAGGGGCACAGGTGAGACCCCTCCGGACAGTGAGTAGGGGTCCACTATCGGCAGTGTGTCTGCAACTGACTCATGTGTGCTGTGGAGTGGAAGTGCACGGCAGGGGTCTGCAGGCTCACCTGGAATGAGCCATGCTGGGCAACCAAGGAGGAGGATGTAGGCCATAACACAGCAGGACTCATGAGGCACATGAAGTCAATGTGTCCTCAGAAAAAGTGGACATGTGCAGCCCCTTACGGACAGATATATTCTTTCAACATTTGGTTCACAAATAAAAAGGTTTTGTTAGTTCCACTACACAACTGGACTCTGTTTGTGTGCCATCAGTGAGTGTGGTGACAGTTGCCATGTACCTGCCAAAGTACTGGGTTGCAATGGGATCCCGTCTCTGTCTGCCTTGATTTGCAATGCTTCTATCCCCAGGCTGGCGATGTGGTAGCTCTTGCTCCTCATCCTCCGAATCTGTGTCTTCAAGGGTGAGATGCAGCCCACGTCTGGTGGCAATGTTGTGTAGGATTGGGCATGCGCCAACCATCTTGAATGCTGTTACTGGGGCATACTGGAGCGCACCTCCACTTCTGTGGAGGCATCAGAATCTTGCCTTTAACAGTCCAAAGGTCCTCTCAATGACATTTCTGGTCCGCCGATGTGCACTGTTATATCGCCTCTCGTTCTCATTGCCAGGTGTTACGTACGGGGTAAGTATCCAGGGTCTTAGCGCATATGCACTGTCACCTGTTTGGCAAAAATCAGCAATGTTAGCAGGGCACGGATGGTTTCTACCGTGACCTGTGTTTATAGCTGCAGGGTATAGTCAGCAATACCTAATAGATATCCATATCCAAACTCCCCATGTTCTAGGCGTTGGTGTATCCCACTGTGCCTCAATATGTATGAGTCATGTGTACTCCCTGGAAATTTGGCTACAATGTCAGTGATGACATTATGCATGTCGCATACCACCTGGATGTTCAGTGAGTGGGTACATTTCCTATTGCGGAACACATATTCCAGATTTGCAGGTGGGCAGATTTGTATATGTGTCCCATCCACACAACCTATTACATGAGGGAAGTTGGCGATTCTGTAGAAGTCCAACTTGGTGCTGTTAATTTCTGCCTCATTCCTGGGAAGGTATATGTATCTGGACATGTGTGTGAGTATGGCATCTAGGAAACATCTGACGAATCGTGAGAGTGCACTTTGGGATACCCCACCTGCCACTGCAATCACCCCCTGATAGCTACCCGAGGCCAAGAGGTGCAGTGAGCATTGCATATGCGTGGGGATGGCGCTGCCGCGCATTGTGTGGCGTTGAAGCTGCGGATTGAGTAGTTCAATTAATTCTAATATTGCTGCACTGCTGAGTCTGTATTTGTCATAAAACTCCTCCTCAGTTTGTTGGAAAAGTGTCTGCCTGGTTCTGTATATAATCTCCTGTCTCTGGCTCCTCCTCCTCCTCTGCTGGGCGGCGTGGACTCTCCTCCTCATTGCTATCAGATATATTTCACCCATTTTGAGTAACCCAGATGCCTTCTGTGTCTCCTTTTATACTTTGGTTCTGGTTACCACCTGCTCTGACTTGGTGGTAATTTGGGTGTGCAAAATGGGCTTTTTGCGACTAGTCGCAGTTTGTGACTGGCTTTTTCATATGGTTTGCGACTCGCAAATTGCGACTTCCTATTTGCGGGTCCCTAAATCAGGTCGCTATTTTTGAGCGTCGGTAATGGCTCGCATCCCAATTTGCTTTTCGTAAGTGGGATTTTTGCATCCCATTTCCGATTTTGCGGTGTCGCAAATTGCGAATCTGGCCATTTGCGTCTCGCAAAACTTTGCTACATCTGGCCCTTAGTGAAGAAGCCAGTTTGTCTCCATACAACCTACTGTGCAAACCCTTCATTTGAAAGAAAGAGGTCTGGAAGGAGAAGGTAGTCCATGTGAACACCTTACTATGCACACCCATTGCCTGAGAGAGAGATGTGGCAGGATAGGCCAGTCCATGTACACACCTTACTACACACACCCACCGCCTGAGAGACAGGCCTGGCAGGAGTGGCCAGTCCATGTGCGCATTCTAATACACATACCTGTCATATCAAAGAGATGTCTCACCAGAGAGAGCAGTCTAGTCTCTCTTAGCAAACTCTATAAAGCACATCTGTCATATGGAACAGAGGTCTCAGAGGAGAGGCCTGTCTTCCTCCTTCCATCCTACTATAAACACTTGTCATCTGAGAAAGAGGTCTGGAAGGAGAGGATACTCCTTGTACACAGTCTACTAAACCCATCAGCTATCTTTGAGAGTGGTTTAAAAGCAAAGGGCAGCCCCTCTCCACTCACTAGTACATATACCTATTATCTGAGAGAGAAGTCTCAGTGGGGAGACCAGACTCTCTCGTCACACCTTACCTTGCACACCCATGTTCTGAGACAGAGGTCTCAGTGGAGAGGCCTGTCTCTCACCATAAACCCTGCTTTGCATACCGATCATCTGAGAGAGACTTGGAAGAATAGGTTAGTCCATGTACATACCCTACTATGCACGCCCTGCCATCTGAAAGGCAGGTCTGACAGGAGAGGGCAGTCCATGTACACATTCCAAAATGCACACCCATCATCTCAGAGAGATGTCTCAGCAGAGAGTCCAGTGTCTCTTCTCACATCCCACAATGCACACCTGTCATCCAAGACAAAGGTCTCAGTGGAGAACCCAGTCTCTCTCCACACACCTATACTACATACAGCTGTCATCAGCGAGAGAGGTCTCAAAAGATAGGGTAGTCCATGTTCATATCCTACTATAGACACCTATCATCTGAGAGAGAGAGGCATGACAGGAGAGACCAGTCCATGTACACATTCAAATACACACACCTGACAACTGAAAAAAAGGTCTGACTGGAGGGGCTAGATCATCTACACATTCTAATACTCAAACCCATCATTTCAGAGAGGTGTCTCTGCAGAGACAGCAGTCTCTCTTTGAACAATCCACTGTGCAAACCTGTCATCTCACACATAGTTCTAAGAGGGAAGGGCAGTCCCTCTCCACTCACTACTCTGCACACCCATCATCTCAGAAAAAGGTTTGAGAGGAAAGGGCAGTCCCTCTCCACTCTCTACCACACAATCATCTGAGAGAGATGTCTCAGCAGAGTGGCCCGTATCTGTTCCCACATCCTTCTACGCATACCAATCATCTCAGAGAGAGGTCTGAGAGGAAAGGAAAGTCTCTTTATACTCACTACTGTGCACTCTTGTCATCTGACAGAGCGGTCTTAGTGAAGAGGCCAGTCTCTTTCGAAACACACACACATACTATGCGCACTCGTCATCATAGAGCATCATAGAGAGAGGTCTGACAGGAGAAGCCAGTCTATGTATACACTCTAATATGCACACCTGTCATGTCAGAGAGAGATGTGATAGGAAAGGGCAATTCTTCTCCTCTTACAACCATGCACACTCTTCATCTGAGAGAGAAGTCTTAGTTGAGAGGCCTGTTTCTCTTTATGTAAGGGAGAGGTTTGAGAGGAAAGGACTGTCCTGCTTCGCCCACTACTAAGCCCATCTGTCATATGAGAGAGAGCTCTGACAGGAGAGGCCAGTCCATACACAAATCAAATCAAATCAAATCATTAACATTTATAGAGCGCGTTACTCACCCGTGCGGGTCTCAAGGCGCTAGGGGGAAGGGGGGTTACTGCTGCTCGAAAAGCCAGGTCTTGATGAGTCTCCAGAATGCAGAGTGGTCCTGGGTGGTCCTGAGGCTGGTGGGGAGGGTGTTCCAGGTCTTGGCTGCCAGGTAGGAGAAAGACCTCCCACCCACCGTGGAGCGGCGGATGCGAGGGACGGCAGCGAGCGCGAGGCCGGTGAAACGGAGGAGACGGGTGGGGGCGTAGAAGCTGAGGCGTCGGTTGAGGTATTCAGGTCCCTTGTCGTGAATGGCTTTGTGTGCGTGGGTGAGAAGTCGGAAGGTGATCCTTTTGCTGACTGGGAGTCAATGCAGGTGTCTCAGGTGTGCGGAGATGCGGCTGTTGCTGGGTACGTCGAGGATGAGGCGGGCGGAGGCGTTTTGAATACGTTGCAGACGTTTTTGGAGTTTTGCAGTGGTCCCAGCATAAAGGGTGTTGCCGTAGTCCAGGCGGCTGGTGACTAGGGCGTGGGTCACGGTTTTCCTGGTGTCGGTGGGGATCCAACGGAAGATCTTGCGGAGCATGCGGAGGGTGAGGAACCAGGAGGAGGACACGGCGTTGACTTGTTTGGTCATGGTGAGAAGAGGGTCCAAGATGAAGCCGAGGTTGCGGGCGTGGTCTGAGGGGGTCGGTGCAGTGCCAAGGGCCGTGGGCCACCAGGAGTCGTCCCATGCGGTCGGGATGTTGCCGAGGATGAGGACTTCCGTTTTGTCAGAGTTCAGTTTTAGACGGCTGAGCCTCATCCAATCTGCGACGTCCTTCATGCCATCTTGTAGGTTGGTCTTAGCGCTGGTGGGGTCCTTGGTGAGGGAAAGTATAAGTTGAGTGTCGTCGGCGTAGGAGGTGATGATGATGTTGTACTTGCGTACGATGTCGGCGAGGGGGCTCATGTAGACATTGAAGAGTGTCGGGCTGAGCGAGGAGCCTTGAGGGACGCCGCAGATGATCTCGGTGGGGTCTGAGCGAAAAGGTGGGAGGTAGACTCTTTGAGAGCGGTTGGAGAGGAAGGAGGCGATCCAGTCCATGGCCTGGCCTTGGATCCCAGTGGAGCGGAGGCGGGTTATTAGGGTGCGGTGACAGACGGTGTCGAAGGCAGCCGAGAGGTCGAGGAGGATGAGGGCGACTGTTTCACCGTTGTTCATCAGGGTTCTGATGTCGTCTGTGACTGAGATGAGGGCGGTTTCAGTGCTGTGGTTGGTTCGGAATCCGGATTGTGAAGGGTCGAGAAGGTTGTTGTCTTCCAGGAAGTTGGTAAGCTGTTTGTTGACGGTCTTCTCTATTACCTTGGCAGGGAAGGGGAGGAGCGAGATGGGGCGGAAGTTCTTCAGGTCGCTTGGGTCAGCCGTAGGTTTCTTTAGTAGGGCGTTGACTTCGGCGTGTTTCCAGCTTTCGGGGAAGGTAGCAGAAGAAAATGAGGAGTTGATGATGGTCTGGAGGTGCGGGGCGATGATGTCGTCGGCTTTATTGAAGATGAAGTGAGGGCAGGGATCCGAGGGGGCGCCGGAGTGGATAGAGTTCATGGTGGTTTTGGTCTCTTCAGTGTTGACGTGAGTCCAGGCGTTGAGGGTGATGGCAGGAGGTGTGGGATCGGTGTTGCTTGGCTGGGTCTGGTGTCCGAAGCTGTTGTGGAGGTCGGTGATCTTGCGATGGAAGAAGGTGGCGAGGGAGTTGCACAGGTCTTGTGAGGGCGTGATGGCGTTGGCGTTGGGGTTGGAGAACTCTTTAACGATGCTGAAGAGTTCTCTGCTGTTGTGGCTGTTTTTGTCCAGTATGTCGGTGAAGAAATTCCTTTTGGCTGCGCGGATCAGGCGGTGGTGTTCGCGGGTCGCGTTCTTGAGGGCGGTAATGTTGTCAGCGGTGTGGTCCTTGCACCAGGTTCTCTCGAGGGCGCAACAGGTTTTCTTCGATTCCTTAAGGGTGTCAGAGAACCAGAGAGGTTTTTTGGTGTTGGCCTGTTGATGCGTGCGTCTGAGGGGAGCAAGGTTGTCTGCGCAGTTGGTGATCCAGTTCGTGATGCTGAGGGCTGCGTCGTTGGGGTTGGTGGTGAGGGTGGGTTGGTTGACGGTGAGCACGGAGAAGAGCTGTTCTTCGGGGATTTTGTTCCACTGTCGACGAGGGATGGGTTGAGTGCGGAGGTGGCGGGTCTCGCGTCGGAATGTGAAGTGGACACACCCTACTATGTATGCCCTTCATCTAAGATGGAAGTCTGAAAGGAGAGGCAAGTCCATTCACACACACTACTAGGCACATTCATCAGCTAAGAGAGAGGTCTGAAAGGAAAAGGCCAGTCCATGCACACACCCTATTACATACACTTGACATCTGAGAGACAGGTCGTAAAGGAGAGGCCAGTCCATCAACGCACTCGACGACTTCAAATTATTATAAATAGTGCACCTCCACACACAGTGCATTCAACTCTGCAGCCACACTAAATTAACTGTAATTTGCCACTCTACCATGCACTGCGTTGTCAGAATAAATAGGATTTGTGGTGTCATAACTATTATTCTAAATAATATTATTTTAGATACCATAACTTATATAATATAAAAGAGTAGAAGCAGTTTATGGAGAAGTTCAACATGTGCTTTGTCTTGTTGGCATGTGAAGCACGGGGCAACAATTGAGATGTATTTTAAATAACACTAGTCCTTTATTTACAAACTAGCTTTTGAAAGTGCACAGATAAAAAATCAACAACCTCCTTAGGGTCATTATTGTCTTCTTTACAGTTTGTATATATGTTTTTAAATTGTATGACCGAGTCAAAGTATTCCCAACCTTCTGTAAAAGGTAAAGAACTGAATGATGCAAAATGATGGTTCCCTGGCAAACTGACACACAGTTGCCAACTGTTCCCAAGGTCTCCTAGACCACCTACTGACAACTGCTAGCAAAGAAAACTAGTCTTATCTATATTTTGCAAGCTAAGCATTTTTGGGGGGTAATGACCAATACCAATAGTCTTCAGATTTGATATTCTCATGTTTTTCTCCTAAGCCCCCATTACAAGTTGCTGGGAGATGTATTCCTGAGGAAGGCGGTGGGGGAGAAGTCAACACCACTCCAGGCAGATAAAAGTTGTCTGATCCCTCCAGGTCTGGAATTATCCTCAAAGGTCCGGCTCAGCGACAGCAGAGGCTTGCGAGCATCTAAATGGCTGATAAAACTTGCTGTGTGTGTCCCCACAAACCCTTATGCTTCAGCCTGGAGGAAGTGAGCCCATCTTAAGAAAGAAACTTTGCCATCTCACCAGTTCCCACCCTCCTCATCACCCCAGGGCCAAGAAAAAAAATTCCCCACTGCTAGACCTATCAGCTTCAGGTTGGTGTTCCTGTAAACTTTGTGCCTTCCTCCTCCATTTTGTGCTGATTTTGTTTCCGCTGGTCTTACAACTCTGTGCACTTACCACTGATAACCAGTTCTAAAATGCATGTGCTCTCTCCTTAAAACATGGTGACAAAGGCCTATCCCCAGTTTGCATATTTCATTAACTTATAAGCCCCTAGTAAATTGGCACTACATGTACCCAGGGCCTATAACTTTAATGCTACAAGTGCACCTGGTATTCAGCAAGGGAACATTGTTGTGAGACAGAGAGAGAGAGAGAGAAAGAGAGAGAGAGAGAGAGAGAGAAAGAGAGAGAGAGAGGAAGAGAGAGATGGCTTTGCCACTCCCTTTTTGGGACAATTTTGCCCATTGTCATTTTGATGGCTGAAATTTTACGGTCACTTTAGAGATTCACATGCCGCTCCACAAAAGAGTATATTTTCTCTGGTGGTTCCCCGCAAAAGTGCCTTGGATAAATAATGATCCTTTGACTACCTACACAAAACTGTTAAAAGTTGATTAAATATTTCAAACCTTCTTTAAATCGTTTTGGATTTTTCTTTGCTGTTGAGCATTGCTCTTTATTTAGTTCAATGGGTTGCTCTTTATCATAAGAATAATATGTTACTAATGAGACCAAAACATCAATACATAACTCAACTTTCATTTATAATTCATGTTTATATTGACTGAGAGTCCTATAACTTGGTTGGGGACAGTCTCATGGTGCTTTTGAGAGTGGGTTGTATATACCTTGACATATTGTGGACAAGATTTTAATTGCACTATAAATAGTCAATGTAATTTAAAATTTATAATGTGAACCCTTTCAATTCTAAATTTGATACCTTTTTGTTTTGAAATACTAGTTTGTTTATTGTACATCTACATTGTCATTGCTTGACTTATTTTTCTTGTGTGACGTAATTGCTAGATTCAGCTTCGATTTGACTTTTTGGACATCTTAGTCATTCAATTAATTGATTTAAAATATATGTCTGAATAAATCCCTTGCCGGCACTTTTAATCCCTTGACAAGTGAGCCCGAAGCACTTACTGTGCCACCCACGTAAGTAGCCATTTAAGCATGCCCCAGTCCTGCTATTGCAGCCTGTTTGTGAAGCTTAAAACTGTAATTTCAAAAAGCAAAATACACCTTTTGTTAGGTCTACACCTTCCTTTTTAATAATATGTCACCCTTAGGGTAGGCCTTAAACAGCCTACAGGGCAGGGCACAATGCATTTGAAAAGCAGATTCTTACATGCCCTGAAAGTAAAAACCTCTCAAATGTGTTTTTTACTACTGCAGAGCCTAGTTCTCCTGTAGGATAACATTTTATATACCTTATTATCTTTAATAAGCTGCAATTTGCAAATGAGAACAGTTCACCAGTTCATGATAGGTGTCTTTGGAATTGTAATGAGAAATCCTCTATATGGTAAAGTCTGATTTTAAAATCCAATTTTGAAAACGCCACTTTTAGAAAATGAAGCAGAAATCAATTGGCCCCAAGGGGGAAGTGCCCAAGGGGGAAGTGTATGCCTTGACTTCTAAGGCCTTAATTTAAGCACTTATTGAAAAAAACCTTTTTTGAATAAATGTGTTTTTCTTAAATTAATTCAAATAATTTATTTATTCAGTCATTTCAAAATAATGTGTCAATTAAAAACAGATTTTGGTGCTCCTATAGTGACGGTGCTGTGAAAGTGAATAATGTGATATATATAGTGCTGAAGTGTGATATACAATATGTACAAAAATGTGGTTAAAACAATCAGTGATCTTCAATCCAGGTGTCTTGAAGTCACCATTTATCTCCCCATTAATTCACATCAAATGATATCTGTCAATGTTTCGACCCAGCATATGAGCACAAATCAAAAACGGGTCATAATGAGGACTGCTATTTTTCATGACGGTAGCACCTAAAGTAAATAAAATTAAAAATCCTTCCTTTAGTCATTTGTGGGAATGACTAACTGACATTTAAGGATCCCATCTTACTTAGTGACTGTTAGATACTTACCCACTAGTCAGTATTATTAGCAGCTATTCATGATCAAATACGGTTGTTCCTCTTATTAAAAGAAACAAACAACCATCTTCTGCTATCTGGTTATAAAATCCCCTCTTCCCTTATTCTGCAATAATGCCAACAGTGCAAGAAGGTTTTTTATCTAACTATGGAATCAATACTGTGCAATCCGCACCTCTGCACTGTAGTTTTACTATTTAATACTACTTACCAATATTATTGTTTGTTCCTCAACAAGGTCAAATAATCCATGTAGACCACTCGGATCAGTAAACAATTCCTCTTTTCCTGTATCGTTACTTATTATTCAGTGACTCTTCAAAATATCCTGAAAAACAGGGTTAACATTGTAAAACCTTCTATACATATATTATACCTACATAGAGGCTTCTGGTGTGTAACTAAAAGCCTCAGTACACAACTTACTTGTTTCGGCAATACAGAGTTTACCAATCTCTCCGATTATGCAGAAACTGAGTAACTAAGTAGATTTAGGCCATATGTAACGTGCATGCCACAGCCTTGGAGCACCCTCCATTGTGCCAAAGAAGATTAAAAGGAACCTAATTCTTGAATGAAATCCACTCAGAGGACATGGAGCCCTCTCAGCCTAGGCAGCATTAATCGCTTGACTGAAAAGGTTTCCATGTTGAAAACGTTAATGAAATTGATTGAGTGTTAATAAACATAACAATTATATAGAAAAAAGTAAATAATAATTACAGTTATGTGGGAAAAGTAACAATTGTATTTAGAAAATAAATAATAATTGCAGTTATTTTGGAAAATTGCAAATACATTCATGTTGTAGTAGAACAAGGTACATCATTTTGACACTAATGTTTTTTTCAAAAGCAATAGCATTTGGCCTTATCATAACTGTTGGATGAATGATGATCCAAACTGTTTGAGGTGAAATGCATTATCTAAGATAATTCCATGTTGAGGGAAAAGATGGTGTATAGTTTCGACATGAGAGTTGTTGAAAAAGCAATAACAATGAGCTCACTTCAGATTGTGAAGCCTCTCTCCAATCTTACAATGTATTTAGTCCGTTAATTATTCTTCTGCATTTCTCCATCCAGTAGAGTTCTCATTTGGTGAGGATATTATTCTTATCTCCTCTTTTCAGTCCAACTGTACATTGTTCAATAACTTGCCATTTCATATCTTCTCTGTTATGTTTATATTCCTGAAAATTCTCTACCAAGGGTGCTCCCACAGTTTTGCATTTAATTCTACTCTTATGCTCTAGGATTCTGCACTTTTTCCTGTGTGGTCTTGCCTATGTACATTAAGTTACATGGGCACCGAATTGCCTAGAAAACATCTTGTGTATTGCAATTACTGAGAAAAGTCAGATTAAAACAATTGATATTGTAACAGAACTCATTTGTGTTAAGACTAGATTTGCATGCTGAACATTGCCCATATTTGTATTGGCCCACTACCGCTGGGAGGCCCCATATTGTGTTACTAGATGTTTTCGGTGATCGGGGTAGGGCCCCCTTCACTAATGCCTCCTTCACATTGTTTCCTTTTTTTAAAGAGAATAGAGGGAGTTGCTTCTCGGTGAGATGTTCCTTAACAAGTTCCCAATGAAGTATGATGATCTTTTTAACATCATTGCTAGCCGGACTAACTGTGGTAACACAAGTCAGCCTATTAAGGTTATTCTTCCTTTGTTTGTTCTCCAACATACACTCTCTGTGGTTAAACCACACTCTCTACCTTGCTCTTTTGACCATTCTCCTAGGATAACCTCTTTCAATCAGTCTCTCAATGAGTGTATCAGATTGCCCAAAATAATCTATATTTTTTGTGCAATTTCTACAGATATGCAAAAATTGTCCAAAAGGTAGGTTGTCTTTTAAACTCCTGGGAAGATTGCTAATATTGTGTAACAGTGTATTCCTCTCAGTTGGTTTTCTAAACAAGGATACAAATAGCTTTGCTTTATCTACTCTTATCCTCAGATCTAGGAATGGAATTCTATTGCTACTATACTCCATAGTGAATTGAATATCTGCTGTCCTTGTATTGAGCTATGTATGAAAAGCACACAGTTCCATGATGGAACCTTTCCAAATGAAAAAAAAGTCATCAATATATCTTGACCATTTTCTGATCTGTCCTAAGAATGGATTCAACTGATTAAAAATATTATGAGTCTCATAATCAGCCATCAATAAGCTTGCTAGATCCGTGCAAAGCTTGCTCCCATCGCTACACCTTTCACTTGATAGTAAAAACAATTATCGAATTGGAAATAATTTCTCCCCGTGGCTATTTCCATGAAAGAAACTAGAAAGCAAGTTGGTACCTGTGCTGGTTGGGGATGGTAATCTAATATGTTTTGTATTACCTGTAAGGCCTCCTGTTGGGGGATACTCGTGTATAGAGACTATGGTGCTCATTAATACATTGGCAGTAAAAAACGCCTACCACCACGGTGAAGTCCGCCAGAATACTGCCACCACAGCTACCATCCATCCACCATATTATGAGCACTGCCTGACTTCTGCCACAATAACGGCGGAAATCCGGCAGTGTTAATGGTGGTGGACAGTGGTAAGCTGACACTGCTACCACCAGCACCGCCACGCCAGTAGAACACCGCCAGCCGTATTATGACAATTCATACGGCATGGTGGTGTTCTGCTGGTGGGGTGCTGCTGGTGGTAGCAGCGCCTCTTCCCGTTCCCTGCCGAAATACCTCCTCACTGAAGGTAAGTCGGGTTTCCGACAGGGGGGGTGGGAGACTGGGGTTTTTTGTGTGTGTGTCTGATTGTGTGCATGAATGTGTGAATGTGTGTGTGAATGCGTCTGTGTGTGTTGTGTTGTTTGCGTGGTTGTATGCGTGTGAGCATATGCATGTAAGAATGGTGAAGTCAGTGCATGCCTGCATGTCAGCGTGATCATTTCTGGATGTATGCGTGTATGAATGTGTGTATGCCAGTGTGAGTGATTGGGTATATGCCGGGTGCATGTCTGTGGGTGTCTGCGTGTATGAGGGTGTTGGGGGTGTGTTTGAGGATCAGAAGAGGTGGAGGTATGTGTGTGTATGAGGATCGGAGGGTGTGGGTTGGTGTGTGTGTGAGGATCGGAGGGGGTGAGGGATTCTTTGGATGGAGGGGGTCTGGGTGTCAGGTGAGTGTTGGGGGAGCCGCCTACCGGTGACAGGGAAGGAATTCCCAGTCTCTGGTAGGGCTTGCAGCCATGGTTTTTGTGGTGTTGCGCACTCCCGAAAACTATAGTGGTAGGCCAGCTCATAATCCCGCTGGTGGTACTATGCCGGCCGCCGGGCTGGAGATGCACATCTCCGGCTCGAAGTGACGGGTTGGCTGCAGCCAACCCAGCGATCTCATAATGTGACTGTATATACCGCCACCCTGTTGGCGGTCATACCGCCACATTAACACTCAACGCCGGGGTCATAATGACCCCCTATATGTCCATTGTGACCAAAACATCTGTAGTTTTTTTTAACTCCATGCCCTCAACCATAGTAATGAGATGCATCCTGTCCCTCACCTGTGAGTTGGTTAAAGGTACAAAAGGTTTCAGAAAAAAATCCAAATACTGACAGAGACGTTCCAAAATGGATCCATACCCTGACACAATAGGCTTGCCTGGGGGATTCTCCAGTCTTTGGTATATCTTGGGTAAGGTATATATCACAGGTGTTCTAGGATGTTCTTTATTCAGAAACTGATGTTCATTTTTACTTAGGAATCCCTGATCTAGGCCCAGTTTAGTCAACTCAGCAATCATCACCTTAAGTTCTTTGTTGGGTCACCTCTGATCTTTTGATAACAACAGGTATCATTAAGTTTATTTAGAATTTCTTAGGAGATAGTCTTCTATATCTTGTGGGACAATGCCCCCACCATATCCGGAGCTTTTATTACTCCATCATGCTTGTCTTTCAACTTTTTTAAGGCTTCTCTCTCATTGTGTGTGAGATTGAATCTCACATACTTTTGTTTCTTATTTAAAGTATCTTTGTCTTTCAGGACCATCTTCTCAAAATACAGTATTTCACTAGGCATTGTGTGCAGCTATAAAAGAGGATCGAGGGAGCAGACTGTCACATGCACTTGGTTCCTACTGGGGACTCCCTTATAGAAATTATTTAATTGTACTTATTTAAAAACAAACTCTGTAGTTCTAGTTTCACCTCAAAGAAATTAGCACTAACAGTTGGCACGAAAGAAAGGCCCTTACTAAGGACCGATATTTCATCTGATGTGAGTCTATATTTGACTAGAGCCATAGGCAAGACACACCAAAAATAAAGTGCAGAATCCTACAGCATAAGAATAGAATTAAATGCAAAACTGTGGGAGCACCCGTGGTAGAGCATTTTCAGGAACATCAACATAATAGTGAAGATATGAAATGGAAAGATATTGAACAATGTACAGTTCGACCGAGAGGAGGAGATAAGAATAATCTCCTCACCAAATGAGAACTCTACTGTATGGAGAAATGCGGAACAATAACTAATGGACTAAATAAATTGGAAGATTGGAGACAGGCTTCAACAGTCTGAAGTGGGCTCATTGTTATTGCTTTTTCAAATAAGTCTCATGTTATAGCACAGCCCTACTTATACTTGAACAGGTTGTGTTCTGCCTCCAAACAAAGCACTGTGGTTAGTCTAGAGCTAGGACAGGGAAGTGAAGATGCCTACGGATTTCAAAGGGAAAACTCTACAAGCATCTTCCACCTTCCAGAGGAAGGGAACCAGGTATAAATATTGTACCTATGACACCACCTCTTCAGGACACTTCTGGACCTGTGGATATCCTTCCAGGAAGAAGGGCTGCTGTGCTGCAGAAATGCCTGCCACTCTGCTGGACTGCTTCTCTGAAGGAACTTCTTCCCCGCCATCTTTGAGTCTACCCTGCCAAGTGGTGTCCTCACAGTCCTGGACCTTTGTAAGTGGGCCTAAGATGTTTTGCCTATCTCTGTGGATCCAGCAGAGCAGATTATTCTCCTCTGCTGCGCGACACAACCCAGAGAAGAACCAAAGCATCACCACTGCTGCGTGGACATGTTCCATCGCAAAGGTCCACATTGCACCACAGTCCATCTCCTCTTCTGAGCTGCCACTGCATGACGCATCCTCGGTGTAGGCCCTCTTATTCCTTGCTGACTGCAGCCTGGACAACAATGCCTGACTCTGCATCACAACCTCGCAGCTCCTTGGAACCACTGCATCTCCCTGACTGTACTATGCATCGAAAACGTTAGACTTTGCACCACAAGCCCTTGTCGACAGGATCGTCAAGGATGACCTAGGAGCTTGCATTGCATCCTCACCAAATCTTAGAACAGACACATCACTTCAGTTGCACAACACAACTTCAACATGGATCCTCACAAAGCTCCGCAAACCAGGATTTAAGGTACTCTGCTCAACAGGTCTAACTGAGTCCCTATAGCCAGCATGAACAGATATCCACAGTTGGCGCTTTGTGCTATTTGACGCTATTTTCACCAAAGCCTTTGATTTCTGTCATTTTGGTCTTGTTCTATTTATTAAAAAATACTCTATTATTCTAAACTGTGATCCTTTTGTGGTGTATGTTTTCACTAATTACTTTCTGAAATGGTTCACAAATTCTTTACACATTGCCCCTGAGTTAAGCCTCACTGCTCTATGCCAAACTACCCAAAGGTTGAGCACAGGTTGATTTAGGGTTACTTATGACTTTACACTGAGAAGTACTGTGGGTGCTGAGTGACAAGGGTTTCACTCTCCTCAGCCAGTAGACCAATTTTTTATACCCACTTCATTTACGAGTTGCTCAGGCTGGTGATACCAGTGTTTGGATTGGAGCACTTTATTATTATCCCTGGTGGGGGAAACATAAATAATTGAATCCTTCATTCATGGATTCACTTGTTAAACCCCATTCCAGCAGAAATAACTCAGAATCCCCATCAACTCACATTAAGAAACTAGAATTGTTAATTCAGACCCCAGTGTCTCTCAGCATGGTTGACAGAGAACTTGTAATGATGTTTGTTGATGTTAGAGATGACTGTAATAGAAATAAGGGTGTAGAACAAAACATGTTGTGGTGTTGGGTAGGGCACCAATGCTCATTTTATTGGGATGGTTCTGATACATTGGTATTTCTGCAGTACCACCGAACAAGCAAATAAACACATCTAGAGGAGAGCTGTGCAAGATTAATATTTTAAGCCATTTTTAGTCCCACATACTCTTGCAGGCCTCACCTGGGACATGCAGCAAAGTTTGTTTTTATTAAGGCCCTGGGGTAAGCACTTTTATTTTTTGGGGAGGGAAGTCGTGTGACCCCCGAGCCTTTTTTGGCCTCAGGGACCCGGTCCCTTGGGGATTTGTTTTATTAAATGAGGAATAGGTGCACATATAAATGATTTTTTTTATTGAATGAGGAATGGCTGCACATATAAATGAGGAAAGGTTATCCTTGAGTCTTTTTAAGTCCCCCGGAGACACCATCAGCTTGGGTGACTGTTTCTTTAAGAAAGGTGACATGTGGCACTACAGAACATTTTTAGGCCCCAAAGACCTCATTCCCCAGGGCCACTTTTTATTAAATGGAGAGAAGGATGCGCTTCTCCAATCTCAGGGCATTTTTAACCCAAATGCGACTGTTGGCCAGATGCCTACACCAGAGGATTTTTTTTATTTTTTTTAAAGCACGGGTGAAGCGAAACAGGCCCCCTCGCACCCATTTGTGACAGCACATAGTGATGCACCCTGACCTCACATTTTCTCCACCGGACATGGAGGAGCTAGGAGATTAGTGTACCCACATTCCAACAATGCCTTCTTGAAATGGTTTACTGGTTGTGGATCATGGTCATGCTGATATCCGCAAACAGGAAATCCAGTAGGCCACCAGGGACACATGTTTGGGAGGGTGGGCTCAAACACACCCAAAAGGGAAATAAAACAAAGAAAAAAAAAGAAATTGTCAGGGTGTCGTCTCTCCTGGCATATAGGCTGACCTTCTTTGGATCCCAATTATTTTAAGAAATGTTGTTTCCTTGTTGGGGAATTCAGGTGTGTGTGTTTGGGTTGGGTCTTCCCTTGTAGAGGATGACCTGCCCCTCCGGGTTCCAAAAATATATTTTTAAAAAGTGTTTTTTTCTGGGGGGGGAGGGTAGGGTGCAATCCCACCCTCTGGTAAAAAAGAAAGAAAGAATAGAAATTGTCAGTGTTTTGGCCCTCCCGACATATGGACCAATCCCCTTCCACCATGTTCAGTATGAGCTAAAAGTAATCTCCTTAAGGCAGAAAATAACCTTTGATCCCAAGAAGCACTAATTTGCATAGTAGTCCCTGCAATTTTGTGTGTAGGTTTGCTCCTTGTGAAAATTCACAGTGCTATCACTCACATTGACGTTAACAAATGGGAAATGTAGCTATTACTTATGTCATTGCCTAACTTCAGTGTGAGTGATGGTACTGTGAATTTTCACAAAATCACATGAATTAACAAAGATACATTTTCAGTTGCAGGGACTACTTTGTGAATTTGTGCTTCGTGATTTTTGCCTTCAAAAAATTACTTTTATACTGGCAATTGTACGGCAGTTCCCCCAACAATAAAGTTTTGCTTGAGCCATGACAAAAGTATGCTGTGGTATTGGGTATGTGGCAAGGAAAAGAAATGATTAGTCTTTTTTGTAATTTCTTTGTGTCTTTGGAGAACCATCCGCTGCATTGAATAAGCTAAGTGTTTTTATGTTTATTTGCTGTTGCACACATCTCACAGATGCACACCCTCACTGTCTGATTTAGAGCCACTCTTCTGCCTTCCTACTTCTGTAGGATAGTATTTTAGAAGAAAGTTTTTAGAAAGTCAGCAAAGGATGGTGTCTTGGTAGATGACTGCTGCTCAGGCCCTAACTCAAGTTATTAAAGACATCTCTTTGGCACAATCAGATACTGAGACAGCATTTAAGATGGAGGAACATAGAGCAGAATCTAGAAGTGATTTTTAAGCCATCGGAGTTCCAATCAATTACTTGTTTTCCAAAAATTTTGAGGCGCATGGTCAGGGTAATGATGATGTTCCTTCAGAAGCACAGACTGTGCAGCAGAACAGCTGTAGCAGGATGGACCAACCCAGAGACTAGGCTCATGGGTGGCAAGGAAAGATGGCATGCTCTCTTGGCAGACCTACAAATTAGTGCAACCCCAAGTTTACAGTAGACATTGGATGTAAAGTTGATATAGCAAATATTTTGCCGATGGACCATGTCCATCTCTTTTTGGATTTAGACTTCCTTGAGGAAGTTGTGCAGCAACAAAATGTACATGCAGAACAATTTCTTAGGGAGCATGGAGGCTCTCTTAGGCCTCATTCAAGGGCACACCAGTAAACTCCCAAATTATTTGAGGAGCTGGAAAAACCTTTGGGACTTATGCTCAAAATGGGGATAGTGCACAAACCAAACTTGCAGTCCTACTGATCTACCTGCGCCTATCTAAGCAGACATTGATTTTTTATATTGCGGTGTATGGTGGATTCCAATTACAATTCTGCTGCACTGCCATGGAACCATCCAGACCATGGAAGTTGTTCAAAATTCGGCCTGTTGTGGAACATTTGTCTGCCATGTACCAAAGATTTATACTCACGGGAAGAATGTAACTATTGATGATTGCTTAATACTATGTAAAGTACAGCTGCTTTTCAAGCAGTATATAATAAGCAAAAGAGCTCTCGATGCTATGTATACAGCTTGAGAATGTATACGGGGAAGGACTCCACTCTAAACATTGAAGGTTGCCCTTTCGTGCTAGAAGTCACAATAAAGGTTGTATGGGAACTTGCCCAACTGCTCCTTGATGAAGGTAATAACCTCTATGTGGGTAGCTTCAATACGGAGTAGAGCTGTTCAGTGACCTGTACAAAGCTGGCACCTTGGCATGCAGCAAAGTTTGATGTCACCACAAAGGATTCCCACAGTAACTTGTTTGTAAAAAGCTCCAAAAATCCCAGAGCACTGTGTTGCATTCCAATTAACTTCTTCCAGTGAAATTCTGTAGCAGGCATAATGTGTATGTGCTCCATACAATCCATAATAAGAGCACTTCCCCTGTCTTGGTTTGGGGTCAGTGGCCGAAGTTCACAATCCCACCTGTGTATTTGATCACAACAAACACCTGGGTGGAGTGGATAAGAATTACCGGGTTCTTCAGCCATACAATGTGAGTAGCAAAAGTAATATTTAGTATACACTTGAACTAGACGGCAACATGCAATGCATATATTTTTTATCATCAGACCATCACTGGAAGACAGATGAGTTTCCGTGACTTTCAGTTGACCATCATTGAAAGCCTTACTGCTAAGAAGCAACAGCTTCCACTTCATCTGCTGTGGAAGACATGGCAAGGAGGCCGGTCTGACACTTCCTGACCACATTCCTGCAACAACTAGAAAGTCTTGACTCTATCATTGTTGCTGAGGCTTCTCTATGCAAGTAAAGAAGCAGGAGTCTCATTGTTACTGTCCCCTGTACCCACACCCCTATTTTTTCCAATTTGGTTTATGTTACACCATACAAAAAGTGAAGTATTAGGAAATTGACTGAGGTGGAGCTGCCTTAGCATATATCATTCAATGGCTGTGCATAGATGCATACCTTATATAGGTCACTACATCATTAGGCAAGCAGCTTTACAAATTGTTTTCCTCTACTTGAGGAAATCAGGCACTTGCTTATGGCTAGCTCGACACCTTTTTCCACCCCCAGAACGTGATTGGTGTTCTGTTCACCATATCTCATGTCCAATATAGTCACTACACTGCACAAAACAGTGGAAGGAACATAAGCAACATTGTCATAGAGAAATGTCTGTGGCAAGGGCTTTGTAGTTTTGTAAATGCTCTTTAGGGAATTTAGCCAGTCTTCCCCAGCATTTTTTCGTAGCTTTTAAAGTAGTCAATTTAAGGAATGTTGGCCTCAGAAGGCAGTCTAAAAAATCGCTCAACTTCATCCACAAACTGAGAGGAGTTGAATTTAGAATGGTGAGTACACTAAAGATTTATTACAAAGTTGTTTTCTTGAGCTTCAGGTAGCTAGCAACAGAAGGTGTTAGTAAAGATTCACTTGGCAAGTATAAGGGATTAGTCAGGACTTTGAAGGGGACAGAGACTTAAAGAGATGGAAAAAGTATAGGCTAGGTGTGTTTCAAAGGGATATCATATAGGTCGGAGGCAGATTGCAGTAGAGATACACATGCTATGAATTCATTTTCATCAAATGACTCAACCAAATCAGTGCCACACTCTTTCTGATAATCAGTTATTCTTTTACTGAACTAAGCAGATTAATCCAAACCATAGAGAGGGCAGCAGTCAGGCTTCCCCTCAACCTCCCACCACACACACTCAATGCACCTCAAAGAACTTCACTAACTCCCCATCCACAGCTCTCTTCAAACTCCTGAAACACCCTTTCAAAGCCTTCCACAATACCGACCCAGTATACCACAAATCCACCTCAGATTTCAGAAACTTTCAGATTCCTTTTCCCAGCCATATTCATTGCTTACACACAATCTATGCATATGCAACACCAGAACAGGCCATAATGACTTCTCCTACATTGCTCTGAAATGCTGGAATGACCTGCCCCTACACATCTATGCCACCTCTGAAATTATTACACTATGCACAAACCTGAAGACTTGACTCTTCAACTAGGTGAGTCCATGGATCAGCCCTGACTGCTCCTGCATCTGTGGCAGGATAGCCTTGCAAGTGATAGTGCAATTTACAAATACTCATAATATTTTAGAGAACTCTGCAACCAGCTCTACATTTATGGGTCACATATTTGTCATGCTTGCATGTTCATTGTCTATCAGAATATATTAGATGTTCAGTTTGATGCATGACAAGTGCATTACAGTCACAGCACTGTCCATAATGTTGAACAGGACATATGCCATGTTCTCACTGACTAGCCTCTGTGTCAAAAACTATAATTTTTCATAGTTTATGATGTGCTCTTTAAGGAACTTTGGACAGTCTTTCCCAGGATGTTTACCTTAGTTTCTAAGGTAGACATGCTCACTCAGTTGAGGAATGTGGGCCTCAGCAGGTACTCTTGGATAGTTCCCAACTTGCATCCAGAAACTGAAAGCAGTTAGATTAAGTACAGCCCTTGTAGGGGACTCCCATTGAAACTGGTTTGATCAGTTCTGTTGCAGTCACTGGGCCCAGCCACACAAGTGGGCAGCATTTATATTCGCACAAGCAGGGTAATGCTAAGTATTAGGCATTTTGTGGATTCCTGTTGATTTTGGAAGTTTCTGTTCACAGAAATGTAAGGACAATGTCTTATTTTAGTGAATGTTTGATGTTTGAAGGGCATTGCAGCTAAGAAAACCTTGTGAGATCAACACAAGGCACACTACCCTGCAATCACCAGGTTGTATAGTTTTAAAAAGGTTGCATGGTTGGTGCCACAGCACAGTTCCAAATACCACAGCTACTATTGCTTATCTCTCAAGGCAGTGCTTTATGGCCTTTTGTGTGGAGGTCTCTATAACCACCCACACAAGTGGAAAACCATTCTTATCAGTAAATGTGTGGCAACTCAGGGTGGTTCCCGACACAGCCCAGAACTTTCTTTCACAAATGTGAGGAAAATATGTATCAAGGTTTGAGGTTTTCACAGGCTTCTAGGTAAAATGATCCAGTGACCTGCTCAATTTCTTGTACTTGTTTGCCAAATAATACCTCTTAATGAGTGAAGTTCTGAAGTCCATTTCTAACAAGTAATTATTTACTGTACCGCCTTTGTCTGAATCTCTTCAGTCGGTCTTCAATTGTACCTTGATATGTTTCTGCAGTACTTCACCAAATTCTGGCTCTAAGGTATTCACCATATGGTATACTCAATTTTAAATTTTCAGGATAACAGCTACACACATGCAATATACTATAGCATATAGTTGGTTTTCTATAAATAAAGAGAGAGAGATATAGAGACAAATATTCGTACTATATACATAGCACATATTTACAAACACATACACATGCACACACACACACACACACATATACATACCAAAGTAATACAGAAATTATTTCCTTAGCCATAACATCATGCATTGTGGTCTCATTGTTAATGTAGGTCTGCGACACAGAGTAAATGTACTCAAATACAATATACTACATTATTGTGTGTGGGGGGATGTTACTAACTATGTGGAAACACCCAGGCTCTCCAGATGTTGAAATATGTTGGAAGACGTTGATGAACTATAAAAAGTGTACATTCTTTCCTCTTTATAAGGTGTAATGTGCACGAATAGCACAATTTGTTGCTTAGTAATGGAGAAATCACTGAATACACTGTGCTAAATGCCAGGATCGTAACCCATAATCAGTGCTTAAAACGGGCTGGTACTGACCGGTACTGAGTACCAGCACTTCTCCATTTTTTCTTACTGAGTGCCAACACTTTTCTTTGAACAAGTAGAGTGCTGGTACTCATGAGGGCCTGGCTTTGACGCAGCTGGCGCTCCATTCAGCAATCACCTCAGCAGCACCTTCAACACTTAATCATGGTGGAAGCGTGGGCTGAGCTGGTACAAGAGAACAGCTGCTCTTTTTTACCAGTAAAGGGATGATCTTGCATGTGCTGCTCTGGAAGTCTTTAAAGCAGTGGTGTGGCTGCAGGGATTTTAGTTTAGCCTTTAATCTTATACAGCGGGCACAAGGAAGTGTGTATAAAACCTAATGGGCAAGGGTGTAGGAGGCATTGTTCACGATAATACAGTGCTACAATGACTCTTCTGTAGCAAAAATCTCTATATGTAAACTGCTGCCAGTGGTCTATTTAACTGAAATCAGCCAGTACATCTGTCATAAGACAAGATGTTGAGCACTATGCAAAAGTCAAATACTTGATATTGTGTATTTACAATACAAAAACAAACATTTTTTTCCAGTTAAAAAACTTTTGCCTGAGGTGGCTATTTTCAATATACTGTGGACAAAATGAAAGAAAGTTTGTGATTGCTTTCCCCATCTCACCATCGCCTCACAACTGAATTGCCTACTTGTGTGTGTAAATAACATAGAATCTCACTACCAGTCTTGCAGATCCCTATTTGATCAATGTTAAATGGAAGAGAAGGAGGTAACTCCAGTGAAAAATGCCATATGCTCTTTGAACCGAGATGTTTTCAGCCAGTGCTAAACCACCTAGCCTTACACACCACAAGGATGTGTACGGCTATATTTTTACTAAAAGCCAATAAATGTAAGAAATGACTAGGTATGTGCATGGAATTTACACTTATGGTTGAAATTTATTACACACTGTGCTTGTAGAAAGCTGCCTCTCTATATGGCTTACTGAAAAGAGAGACAAAAGTAGATAGGAGTAATGATCTATTTTGTTGTAGTGTGGGTAAGCAGTTAGGCTTATCAGAGGGTAGTGCTAAGCATGTGTTGTACTCACAAAGGCAATAAATGTGACACACACTCAAGGAATTAATCTGAGACCAATTTAGAAAAATAACACCTCTTTTTACATATGCTTTACACCCAAAAACTTTGGTATAGGGTAAGTATGTTTTTAAGCATAAATACTTTTCACTTGCAAAAATTGACACAGTACAAGTTCAGAGATCTTCAATGTTACCCTATGGAAGAAGAACACATTCAGCAAACAAGCACTTTACAGCGACTCATGGGACCAATCTTGTAGACTTAACATGAGTACTGGGAAAGTACTCCAGAAATGGGGTGGCTGGATGCAGAGTTGCAGTATGTGCCACATTACACATAGGACAGGCTGGTGTACAAGAGCCCGGAAATGGCAGCTTTCACTGCCAATGGCCCTCCTGAATGCGCCCACCTCAGAAGCACTAAGCAGGGTTGTACCTGGCTGACTAGGCCCTACGCTGCTTAGCACTTCTGAGATAGACGCATTCAGGAGGACTCCTCAGGGCACAGAACTCCGGCTTTGTGGAATTTCACTGAGTTTTTTTTTTTCAACTCCAAGGAATTTGTCAAAGCCAGACTCCATTCACTCTGCCCAGGCCTAATTTTAACTACACAGAGTGTAGACGGATAACCTTGGTAGATCCCATTATACTTTCTGCTATCAAATGTGCAGCTTGTTTACTCCATCCACTATTCGTTTGAATCGCATAAAATAGAATGTTGAAAGGCTGAGCCACCAGCAACAATTTCGCCAGTTTCTCTGTGTCAACATTTCTCATCCAGTGGCAGTGAGAGAGAAAGAATATGCTGCTTCATGAAGTTGCACAACTGTTGTCCCTTAGAAAGCAACTTTGGTTTCCAAGTTTGACAGGTTCACCCACTAGAGCAGAGAATGAAAAGAGTGCCTGATTAATTTTTCACTTTTTTACAGTTGAGCATTCACTAATTGTGAGAAACAGGTATCTGGGGCCTTTCTTTTAAGTAAGTTAGTTCAGGGCACTATAAGTAGCAATAAAGTGGATAACTCTGGTGGTTATAGCACTTTCAGGAACGATCTGTGTGTATTATAAAAAAAGGTTCAACTCACTGTAAAATTGCATAGAGGGTCATTGTGCCTGCTGTAAAGCACAGCCTGAATGATGTAGATCACATATTTATATTTTCACGCAGATATCCCAGGTGGCTACTGTTTTTGTTCCATAGATCCCTGAGTTACCGGTAGGTCATAAGTTAATATGCTTGCAACATAGTTTAGTGAGTTATGACCCTGCATCAAGGACCTGATTCCAAACAACAAGGCATATATTTAGTATCTTACTGGTTTTTTACTCAATCTTTTCATTTTTTATGGTTTGCTAAAAAGGGTTACTTTGGCTAGTAATGAACACTTATTAGTAAGTGTTATATAAATGGTTAATAGTGTAAAAAGCGAATGAACAGATACACGCGTGCAGATTTCATGCATACGAAGCTTGGAAATGTCAAAAACATAGCCGGCCACCTGGTTCCACCTTAAGCACTGTCCTTATGCCCACCCTCAAACTCCACCCACTGTCCATCCCTCCTTTTTGTGACATATTGTTTCCATTTAAAACACCGTCCATAATGTAGTAGTGTGTGTGTGTGTGTGTGTGTCCGCACATGCTCAAGGGCTTCTGTCACGCTCGATAATTTCTTATGGACAACTCCCTCATTTTCATGACAACGGACCTGAAATTTGTTTAAGCTTCTGCACTTAGTTTGAAACTTTAAAACAAGCGTTTGGTTAAGTTTGATCTAGGCAAACTTTTAGCTTCCTAATTTTTTGATGAATCTGTCTTGTCCAGTCTCTTTATAAAAAATTAGACAATGCAGTTACAACGAAATATCCACCAACAATTTTCCAAAGGTTTTCGTTACATTTGATCCTATCGGATCGTATATTGTATTAAATTCTAAAAAAACGTAATGCAAGGGAAATAATTAGCCATTCTACATACGAAAAAATAATGATGTAGTACACCAAAAAGATTGAAAAGGCTTTCTACTGTGTCAGTTTCTATGTATAAAACAAAAATTGTGATTATGCCACTCCACAAATCCATATTGGGTCTTTGACTAAGAGTTGTACTTGTCGCTGGTTTTAATTGAAGCATAGTGGTAGTGATGTAGTAATTAATTGTAGTACCTTGATCATTTTAGTTAAAAAGCCATTTCCAAAATGGTATGTCCTGCAAACGGCGTTGCAGTCATTGCTTAATTTGAGCTGGTGGTTTCCGGTGAGTGGCATCGGCACCTCTTTTTGAGGGCCGGCAGTTATTTTTCTTCCTTAAGCATTTACTGCGAGCAAAATACTCTTATGGGAAAACGAACGGAGGAAGAGAAAAACGGGAAAGCTTCACAAAGGGAGAAAGCGGAAAGCTGCAAGAGTGAGCTGAAGGGTCAGGATGTGGTTGTAAATGGATTAAAGAGGCCCGAGTTGGTTGAAAGATTAGGCTGCCTCAGTATGCCTTGCTCCCACATTTAATTGCAGCAGCCACGTGTTTCAAATGAGTGCTTTGGTCAACGGAACGTTTTTATTTACAAACTGAGCACTGGTTGCAGTTTAGCAGTCCCATATGTCTCGCTCTGTCTCGTCTTATCAAAAATATGACAAGGTATCTTATCATCACTGAATTCAGTCTATTGTTAACATTGCGCATATATGGAGTGATATTTTTTCAGAGCGAAAACCAACCGTATTACCATCACTGAAAACTATTGTATCTGAGATATGTGTCAAATTTCCTGGAGACACGAGCAGACTGGGTGTCTCACTTTTTGTAAAGAAAGGGAAAGTTCAAACTAAAACACTTTTATGATGAAATCTAGTCATGCAATCATTTGTTGAGATTGAGCCTCTACCACAATGTGTTTTAATAAAGTGTATACAAGTAGGTCATTTTACAATAATGTGTTTTGGTTCAAGGGATATTGATTTGCAAAGGGCTAGTGTGAGCTGAGCATACGATTCTGTAGAGGCAGCACTATAAAGCACATGATGAATATTTTCTAATAAATAGGAGATACCATGTCACATAAAACACATAAAACATTTTTCAAGACAAGACAGCATCATGCCCTTAAAGTACAATGAATGTAGCATTTTTACATTTTCCAACAAAGGCAATTTTTAACCTTCTGTTTTGGTATTAAGTATGTAGTTCCAAATACTTTAGAGTAAATCTTTGTATTGCAAGAGGATCATCTCGTACACTCAGACAGATTTAAGAAAAGTGGTGCTGCCCCTAGTGCCTAGTTCCTTGTGCCCCTTAGCACCCCCCTACCACCACTATGTGTTCGCCATATTTAAAATACTGTGCACCATGCACAGGGTAAGAGGCAATAGTGTCATTATTTATGACACTATTGATGTACTGTTCAGGGTTAGCGCCAAAATGTTGGCGCTAACCCTGAACAGTACATAGGGTACCATTATAAAAATTGGTGTGTCCCTTTTAAAGCCTGATCTGAGCAGGTGTTGAAAATGCTGAAAATAATGACACAATTCTTTACACCATTTTTGCAGCCTCCTTAACGGGGAATGCCCCTTTTGCATACATTATGCTTGGAGCAGGCATAATGTAGCGGAAAGGGTTACACAGTAGCACAATGCATGCATTGGGCCACTTTGAAAATATGACGTGGGGAAAAGGCCACCTTAGCATAAAAACAATGATGCAAAGTCGGCGCTAAAGTGGTGCTAGGCCCTCTTAAATCAGGGGCTCAGTGCTGAAAACAGATCAGCCTTTAATAGGTTCTCTTCGGCATGGAATGAAACTTCTACATGATTTCATATCTGGGATCTGTCTGCTGCAAAAATGCACCCCGCAATCCATGGCAGCGAGTGTATAGTCTGAGCAGTACTCCCACTGCACAGGTGAGTCCCTTGAACTCAACCTTTTACCAAGACTGATCTCAATAAATGTCTTATGTCAGTACAGCAATCTTGCCTGTTCCCCAATCACAGCCTCCTACTTGCCTGCTCACCTGTACCATCATCCTCCCTGCATGATGGTGTGGGAAAACTGGGCTGATTGAAGAAGCCCCCTAACTTTTTACCCCCATTTTTAACTTATGCTGGTGTTTTCCTGTCTCTGGTGGTGCCACGGCAACTACAAAATAGTCCTAGGCCCTGTGCTCTGATTAAAACAGATCATGCAAATTAGGCTAACTATAATTGTCTGTACCAACCTACCTTTAAGTCCCTAGTATATGGTAGGGCAGGGAGGTTTCGGGACCCCAGCGTAGGTAGTGCACTCATAGGTGCACTGGTGAGGTGCCCAGTGTTATTTTAAAGGCAGGCCTGCCTTGCTGGCTGCTTTTAAATCAAGGTTAACCCCAAATTTGACTTAGAAAATAAAAGTATTTCCAAACTCTTAAGCTAACTTATTCATACATATTAGTCATCCCTAAGAAAAGCCCTAAGTGTCCCCAGGTTTGGATGCAGTGTACCTATAAGCAGGTACTTCATAAAATATGTTTTTTAAGCCCTGATGAGGGAAAAATAGCTAAATTGGTTTTACCCCACTGTAGTGAATGGGTTCCATAGGCTAATAAGGTTGGCATCAAACATATTGTTAGAATAAACCCAACAACTTGCCATTGTTGAATTGAATTTAATATGCCTAACTCATGGAAAGAGTTTTAGAACTCTACCTGAAAGTTACCAGTTTCAGCACAGTAGTGCTCTTCTCTGATTGGCCAGACTCTGGCAGTCTGGCCTGGGTGCCTTGATGAGGTGTAACTCAGGGTGGCGGTCGGGCCGCCGCCAAAGCAGAGGTCTGAGCTCCACGTTATGACCGTGGCAGAGCTGCCACAGTCTGACTGCTGGCTCCACCTGATTGCCGCTGGTAGACAGCCTGGCGGTGCCAGCAGTCTTATTCCACCAGGGCAGCACTGCAAGCAGAACTGCCCTGGGGATTATGAGTCCCCTCTCTGCCAGCTTTTGTATGGCAGTACTGCCACAATGCAAAGGCTGGCGGAGACGGGGGGTCTGGGGCCCCATGTGGGCCCTGCACTGCCCATTCATTTGGCATGGGCAGTGCAGGGACCCCCATGGACAGCCCCATCGCATTTTTGACTGCCTGAATTACAGGCAGTGAAAGTGTGATGGGTGCTGTTGCATCTGATGCACTGTAACTTTGCTGCCAGCTCGATTACAAGCCAGAGTCAATATTGTGGCCTGCTTCCCGGTTTCTATCCGCTGGCCTAGTGGGAAAGCTGGCAGAAAACCGGAGTGGCGGTTGTTCGTCCCAACGAGTTTGGGCGGTGGCCAAGGCTGCCCGCAAAACTCATAATGAGGGCCTAAGTCAGAAGGTAAAACTTTGACTGAGGCCTCACGCTCACTGTAGCCGAGAAGGGATCCATCACAGTTGGACTCAAATTTTGACTCTGAACCAGTCAAGTGCGACCAGATGTCCAGATTAGCGATTCTCGGCTCATATTTAAGGAAAATGATGCACAACTGCACAAAAATATAAATGTGAGCTAACGCCATTCCATAGCACCATCCATTCGCCCTATTTAAAAAAAGATGCATGATGGGGCTAAGGAATGGTTAGCGACATGAAAAATGATGGTAGCTGGTGCTGGAAGGTGTTAAGAAGAATCGCGCTAGTGGGCCAAAAATTACATTAGACTGATTATCATCATAAAATCTGCCGCTAGTCAGCCTAGCTTCATTTTTGGTTGCACAAGAAGCCCAAAAATGAGACCTGTCCAAGTATAGACAGGAGACAGTACCCAAACCACAATGTCCACCACAGGGGCCCAGTGTCCCAGGACAATTCCAACAGAGCCAGTGCCAGCCGGGGGGGCCTATATAAGGGACTGAGGTGGCCATGTAGGTGCCTAAACAGTGACACCATGGTGGACACCACGGTGTTTCCCTAAGGAAATGTGCCTAACAGCACTTTAATGTGTGACCTGACCGGGCGTTAAAATTTGACGCTAATCGGCCTTAGCATCATTCTTTAGGTCCTCCTCCTAGGTGTGTGTCATTTTAGTGTCAGGAGGTAAATATGGTGCTGGGGGGCTAGCGTCCTTTTTAGGAAGGGAATGCCTACCTTGCATATCATTGTCGCTATTTGACGCAAGGTGGGTTGGCACTTCCTAAAAATGACACTAACTTGTACATTTTGATGTTAGACCGGTCTAGCATCAAAATATAAATATGGAGTTAAGTTAGCGCCCACTTTAACATAAAAAAATGATGCTAAGGTGGCACTAACATTTCATAAATATGGGCCTTAGTTTTGATGCACTAAAAACATTTATAATTTTAAAAATCATATCTTCGGTTCCCTTTATTGGATTGTTATCATTTCAGTGTCATTTTAAAGTTAAAGATAACAATGTGATCTATTTTTGTAAGTGGGAGTTGGATTTTCAGTGTGTTTTGTGTTTTGCTTATTTACTGTTTTGTGACTTTTAAATACTTTACACACCTGTCCCCCAAGTTAAGCCTAACTGCTTGTTGCCAAGCTACCAAGGGTTAAACTGGGAATCATTTATTGAGACCTAACTGAACGTAGTGGTGGTTAGTGGCCTATTGCTAAGAGTAGGTACTTACCTTCCCTTACCAATAATCCACTCTCCATCCGATAGACTCTACATTCCTTACCCTACACTGCTCACATAACCAACCCGCAATGTCCTTTGCATTCTTCCCCTGCACTGTAATTTACAATCTTTGATCCCAGTGAACCTACTTCCACAGGAATGGCATTACTGTGCCCTTAAAGTTACTCTAACTCACCATTTTTTATCCCATTGGTCTCTCTGTGCCCTAGCATTATTTCAATTAACATTAAAGACTTCAAGCACCAATGTAATCTTTAAGTTAGAATGGATATATGTTCATATTCTTGATGCATGCTTCAAAGCTTAACACATTTCACAAATACCTATTCATTCTTTAGAAAACAACACTTCAATATATTCCTGTATTAAATACAATTCATAAACAGTTAAACTGACATTCTTATCCACTTCAAATTCATCACATCAAATTTCACTCGATCAGATAAGTTACAGCTCATGCATACCTTTCGCATTTCTATGTACTTTATTCTTACACCTGAGTGTTTTGTCCTCATGTTGCTTCAAAGGGATTTCCATGCAATGTTTGCCCTGATTACTGCTCATTCAGCATACACATGTTTAATAGTGATGCCCACATCATTTCCATATCTGATGTCACAAGACACTTGTCGGCTATAAAATGAACAAACACTGGTTACTTTAAGCCTCATTACATTCATACTTACTCTATAACCAAATGATATAGGTAACAGTTCAGTCTCTGGGAAATTGTTAGGGTTCACTGAATTGAAAAAATTATTCCACCAATGTTAGACCTAACATCCTTAGGGTGGTCATCCCCCAACTTTTTGCCTGCCTCCCTCCACTTTTCTGACACTGGTTTTGTTGGTTTCAGGACTCTGCACACTTTACCATTGCTGCCCAGTGCTAAAGTGCATATGCTCTCTACCCTAAACATAGTAACATTGGTTCCTACCCAATTGGCATATTTCATTTACCTGTATGTCCCTAGTAAAGTGTGCTACCTGTGCCCAGAGCCTGGAAATTGAATGCTACTAGTGGGTCTTTGCACTGATTGTGCCACCCGCATAGGCAGCCCCTTATCCATGTCTCAGGCCTGCCATTGCAAGGCCTGTGTGTGCAGCTTCACTGCCAATTCGGCTTGACATTTAAAACTACTTGCCAAACCTTAAACTCTTCTTTTTCTACATATAAGTCACCTCTAAGGTAGGCCCTAGGTAATCCATAGGGCAGGGTGCTATGTAGGTAAAAGGCAGGGCGTGTACTTGTTTTCATGTCCTGGTAGTGAAAAACTCCTAAATTCGTTTTTCACTATTGTGAGGCCTGTTCCTCTCATAGACTAGCAATGAAACTGCCCTCATATACTCTTAAGTGGTAGATTCTGATCTGGAAGGAGTAATGGTAGACCTGACAGCTTTAGGGTAGTCACATGTAACTTTAGCGCAGTTTTGCGTCAAAAAGTATAAATATGGCCCTAAATGCTTCTAGTGGGCCTGTGGCACTGGTTGGGCCACCCACATAAGTAGCCCCTAATCATGTCTTAGGACGCCGCCCAACTTCCTGCAAGAAGAATCAATGCAGCACCTGCAGTGTGACAGAAATTTTGATACATCGCCCACCGGATAGACTCAGCACCTGTGTCGTCGCCCTGCATGCCCAGGATTTCCCCGTATCGTCCCTGGGCGTTAAAAGACCCTGCACTGCAAAGAGAATTCAAGCCTGTGCGCCGAAATTCTACGTAAAGCCCTTGCCCTGTGGAAAAGAATTGACGCATTGTCTGCGTGTGCTCAGAAATTCGACACACACTTACCTTTTCCGACGCATCTCTTCCTCTGTGGTCCTGGTGCATGTAATTTTGACGCAAACCAGGTACTTTGTGCGCGCAAAAGACAATTGTTGCTTTTAAGAACTTAAGACTCTTCCTATCATTACAAAAGTGATATTTCAACTTGTGATTATCAAATTTTGATCGTCTTGACCTTAATTTATTCAGATAAATATCTCATATTTTTCTAAACCTATGTGGTGTCTTTTTGTGGTGTTCTCACTGTGTTATTGCATGATTTAATGCACAAATACCTTACACATTGCCTTCTAAGTTAAGCTTGACTGCTCAGTGCCAACCTACCAGAGGGTGGGCACAGGATAATTTGGATTGTGTGTGACTAACCCTGACTAGAGAAAGGGTCCTTGCTTGGGCAGCGGGTAACCTGACTGCCAACCAAAGACCCATTTATAACAGCGCTGTAAACACGTTTGTTCAAAAACACATCTCCCCTCCCACCAGGATATTCAAACTGCAAGTGACTTCCTGTCTAGTGGCCTGCTTCTCCTGTCCACTGAGGGTGCTTAATGGAAGACAATGGACTGTTTCATAGAGGTCAGCTACAGGTTTTAATACAATGTCTGCCTCCTCCTCAGTGAAGTTCTTTTTGCAGTTGAGTGGGATGGATCTCCACTAGCCTTGCTGCTGTCTGTCCCCAAACTGACTTTTGTCAAAGCGGGAAGAGCTAATGCTTTGGGTGCTGCTTTCTATGTAATTGAGATTGTTATCGGTGACTAGTGTGTTAAGATTTTAGTCAGATGCGTGTATTTTTCTATTTCCCTCATTTGGAATCTGTGCAATGTAAGGCTGCACGGCGCAATGTTAAATCTACGCCAAGTTTCAGAGCCGTAATACACTCTGGGAATCCATCCAGGCTGTTTTTCTGTGCAGTAACAGTTTTATTCCTACATTCAAGCACCTGCAAATCAACTCCTGATTTGCATATGGGACTGAGGGTAGAGCAACATAAAACTACTTTATAGAAACGCGTTTCCAGCCCAGTTTGTCCAAAGATGAGGAGCAGTAGATTTTAATAGAGGAGTTAAATGCTATCTAATGTTCGAAGCTCGCTTTCCGAAGTGTTAGTAGGACTCCTCCCTTGCGTAGTCCTCTTTTCAGCACTCATCGAACAGTAAGTTACTCCGGCTTCCTGAACAGATTCTGTTTTTTTTTACTCTTGATACTGAAAGGAAGGGCATCCTCCTCCAAGAATATATAGCCACTGTAACCCCAATTTATTGTCACAAAAAACAAACATCTCAGGCTACAAAATTACAAGAAACTGTTGACAATAGCAAATAACCCCTGGACGATATATTAAAGGGAACAAAAATTCCAAGAAGGCGTCAAACAGATGTTGCTAGTCAAGACAGAGCTTGTGGTTTCAAAATTTTAGCAAAGTTAATAGGTGTGCAATGTCATGTTTATTCGTGGTAGATTTTACGCACATATCGTAACGAGTGTTTCCTACATGATAGATGCACAGAGCATAATACTGACTCGGATCTTTAAAAATAATTATGTACCGGGGAACGCTGTCTGAGTTGTATATCTATGTTTTAAATTAAATCATAGATATATTTTCAAATGTATTAAAATTGATAGAGCTCAAAGTAAGAAATATTTAATATATACATTAAAGCATGTAGTATATTGTCCACACTTAGGTGGTTCGGTAAAATCCATGGTTCCCAAATGTTTCAATGAGAAACATTAGGAGAAAAAAGTGGACAAAATGTTCACATTTGTTACTGCTCCCGGTGAACTGCAGAGATAATCACATTTCCTAGCCGCTTGCTAAGAATGCTATTTCCATTTGTGCTCGTTGAAAGGCCCTACTGAACAAAATGCACACATCATTCTGCTTTACTGAATGCTGGAATGAAAAATGGACGCCC
Source organism: Pleurodeles waltl (assembly GCF_031143425.1). Taxonomy (NCBI): domain Eukaryota; kingdom Metazoa; phylum Chordata; class Amphibia; order Caudata; family Salamandridae; genus Pleurodeles; species Pleurodeles waltl. Next base: position 262,079,566 of record NC_090447.1, on the reverse strand, counting down.
ACTGTCATACAACAATATTGATTATGAGTGAAAATGTGATAATTTTACATTAACGTGCCCCGCAGCACAGAGTTCTGTCAAGGCAGTAGAAGGAAATTAATGTTTTCATATCGTGCCCAAGAAAAATATGAGCTGTTGTTCTCTTTGCCCTCTGGACGGCGAATATGCCAATAGCTGAAATGGTAATAGCATCTAGTGCAGAACCTGAACTATAAACTTTTATTAAAATCATTATTTCATGCAAAAAATTTAGGCTATGTATTAGCGGTGACACAATTTTAATGAACCCCCGTTCATGACATTTAACTCAGCAATTTGGAGTTAATGTGGCTTGCTCTTTGAATGGCCTTATTATAATACTTTCTCGTTTTGAAATTAAAAGTGCGTCTTTAGGTGTTAAAGAATTGGATACCACTTTCATGGGCAATGGCATCTATCTGCACATTCAACTAGTCTGAAAAAAATAGAATTTGATGATGGAAACATTATCGTAATATTTCGTTTTCATAGAAAGTGTCATATCAAGTACCATAAAGAGTAGTCAGAGTTTAATATCTGCTCAGCACGTGATATATATATTTTTTAAATTACACTTGTATTTTTTTTAAGTATATCATAAAGACATATGTCACCCTATGCGGCCGTTAGCCATATAATATCATTTAGCAATGACCACCAAGGGGAGGGCAATACAAATAGATAATGCCATACCAGTGGCACCTTTTAGTGACAGTAATGACCCATTGTTATTTATTAAAAATCATAATATAAAGATGCCCTGCAAGAACGTTTGACAAATTAGTAGTCACTTCACAACAACACTGGGTAGTTATAGTTAGGATCTTGTTTCCATAAGAAATGTTTTTTATTTTTTTTGTGTTGTGATCAACTTTGACAAACCTCCACAGATCTCACCAAAAAACTTGCTTCTTTTTGACTAGTTTGTGCATGAAAAGTTTTGGGTAACCCATCAGCTGTGGGCCAAGCAAAAGGGATGTTACTAAACACATTTTCCCCATTAATTTTTCCACCTAAACTTTAAACACATCTACAACCCAAACCTCTGTACAGATTTACACCAAATTTGGCAGTAAGCTAGATCTTATTCAAGAAAGCGTGCTATCTGGCATTTTGTGTAAGTCAATGAAGTAGTTGTTAAGCAATTAATGCTAAAATACTTTGTGTATTTTCACACTAAAGAGAATCTGCAAAGCCAACAGATCTCTTTCTGAGATCTGATTGGCTGCCAGTACATCAACCAGGAAGTGAGGGCAGCTCTCTTAGGACTCAGGTCCCAGTCCTAAGTCCTAAATAAATGCAAAAAAAGGCAGAGGTGTCAGGATGTATCTGGGTGTTTCAGTGTATGCATCAATGTGTGCCTGGTGTGTTAGTGTATGCATCAGTGTTTGTCTGCATGTGACAGTATATGAATGAGTGTGTGTCTGGATGTCTCGTGTATGCATCAGTGTGTGCATGGGTGTGTCAGTGTATGCATAGGTGTATGCCTAAGTGTGTCAGTGTATGCATGTGCGTGTGCATGGGTGTGTCAATGTATATCACAGTATGTGCCTTGGTATGTCAGTGTATGCATCAGTTTGTGCCTGGGTGTCTCAATGTATGTACCAGAGTGTGCTTGGGTGTGTCAGTGTACATATCAGTGTGTGCCTGGGTGTATCAGTGCATGCATCATTGTGTGCCTTGGTGTGTTAGTGCATGTATCAGTGTGTGACTATGTATTTTAGTGGATGCATCAGTGTGTATCTTGGTGTGTTAGTGTATGCATCAGTGTGTCCTTGAGAGTGCCAATGCATGTGTCAGTGTGTGCCTGGGTGTGTCAGCATATGTATCAGTATATGCCTGTATGTGTCAGCGTGGGCAACAGTGTCTGCCTGGGTGCGTCAGTGTATGTGTCAGTGTGTTCCTGGGTGGGGTGTGTTAGTGTATACATCAGTGTTAGAAATGAAATGGGGTCTTTGGTTGGCAGTCAGGTTACCCCCTGTCCAAGCAAGGACCCTCACTCTAGTCAGGGTAAGTCACACACAATCCAAATTATCCTGTGCCCACCCTCTGGTAGCTTGGCACTGAGCAGTCAGGCTTAACGTAGAAGGCAATGTGTAAAGTATTTGTGCAATAAATCATGCAATAACATATTACAACACCATACTAAATACACCACACAGTGTTTAGAAAAATATACAATATTTATCTGATAAGATGCAGGTCAAAACGATTAAAATACAATATGTATATTTTGGAATATCACTGTAAAAATGATATGAAGTGTCTTTAGTCTCTTAAAAGCAACAAATGTCTCTTGCAAGCACAAAGTACCTGGTTTGCATTCAAAATCCCTGCAAAGAACCGCAGAGGAGGAGATGTGTGGAAAACATGAAGGTGTGCGTCGATCTCTTACGCCGCACATGGTGATACGTTGTTTATTTTTCATGCAGGGAGTGATTTACGTCGATTTCCGGCGTTCGGTCTTGGATCATCTTTGGGTTGCAGGTTTTCGGATTCCCCAGGGACGATGTGTTGAATTCCAGCCCTGACAGGATAAAGTCACATGGTCTGCGTCGATCGGGTGGGTGTTCCTTGGAAATTTCTACTGCATGGCAGGCGCTGCATCGATTCCTCTCTGGAAGTCGGGCTGCGTCTTTCCAGCTCAGCTGTGCATCGATCCAGTGTGCTGTGCATCTAATTTCCGGTCAATCTTCTCATTGCGAAGTTGGGCTGCGTCGTTCTGGTTCGGTGTGCAGTGAATTTTTCACCATGATGCAGACTGTGCATCGTTGCTGGCAGGCATAGATTTTCACCGCACAGAGTTTTGCTTGCAGAGATGAAGTCTTTTTGGTACTGAGACTTCAGGGAACAGGAGGCAAGCTCTATCCAAGCCCTTGGAGAGCACATTTCAGCACAGCTAGAGAGCAGCAAGGCAGCAGGGCAACAGCAAGATAGCAGTCCTTCACAGAAAGCTGTCAGGTGAGTCAACAAAACAATAAGTATTCTAATAGGTAAAAATATTAAAACTCAGTTCTTAAAATAGTTCAAAGCAACTATCTAAGTTGTAAAATCCTAAGGGCCAGGCTAGACTAGGTTCCATATAGTAATCTGTTTCTTCTTACAATAGTCTAAGCTAAAATGGGCTGTTAATACACATAAATGTAACAATAATACAAACTTAATATCAAAATTCCTTTTTCTTTAACAGGCAAATCTTTTTGATTCCATGGTCACAATGATCGGTTGTGACCTAGGATGATTAAGGCTAGCCTAATCGGTCAGCAATTTTTCCTCTGGTTTTTATGGCCCATACGTTTTGTAGGTACCTGGCAACGGCAAAGACCACCTTGTCACTTGTTTCGCTTGCAAGAATTCGCAAGGATGTGTTACACTCCCTTATCCCCATTAGTCTGCATAAAGGGATTATCCACTTCTTCCTGGGCACCGAATATCTAGGACAAAAAAACATAAAATGGGCCAATGTCTCTGGTTGCTCTGGACAGAAGTGGCAGAAACTCGGTTTGTGGACCTCCTTGCACCTTGCAGTAAATGTGTTAGGAGGCAATGTTCCTAACCTAAATTTAATAAAAAAGGGTTTTAACATAGGGGGGATTGATATTGTCCATATAAGCCTCAAACCTGGGGATGCATTTGTTGTCCAAAAACAGTAACGTCCTACTACCATGGTCCTTTTTGGACCAAAGTTGGATCAAAATATACTCCCAGTAACACTGTATTATTCGTGCCTTTGCTTCCTTTGTTAGGTTGTAGGGGTCTCTCCACATCTCATCCACTTTGATGAGTTGGCACGTGTCTCTAATGTGTTTAAACCAGGGAATTTTTAAAACGTCACGATCCGCTAGGAGCTCGGCAACTGCTGCCTGATAGGGGGACAGGTATTCAGCTGTCCAAAGGCAGACCCAATACATGAGGGGTCTTAGGGCAGCCTCGCTGTGGATCTCATTTAGGACTAGATCAAATCTGAGGGGAAAGAGTGGAGTACTTATCGGTAGATGTAGAAAATTACGCATAAAGCGATTTTCCACCGTCGTCAGGCAACTAGAGTTGCTATGCCCCCATAATTAAGCCCTGTAAATTAAGGCAGCCACAGCCGCTGCCTTGTATACTGTGATGGCGGGGGAAATCTCTCCCTCCGTGGAGTTAGCAATTTTTCTCGCTATCACGGCTGACCTCTGTCGAAGAGTAGACACACTCTTCTCTATCTGTGACGTCCACTGTTGGTCGTCCGATATCCTCATCCCCAAATCAAACTGACTGACTCTCTCTATCGGTTGGCCTACCAAAGTCATTTTCCCCCTAAAAGGCTTGTGAGGATTAAAAACCATACATTTTGTCTGAGAAGAATTTATCTCCAAGCCCCTCTTGATGCAAAATTTAGAAAAGGTATCAAGTTTGTTTTGAAGGCCCATTGGGGTTCGTGAGATCAATAAGGTGTCATCTGCAAACATTAAAATAGGAACAGGGGTTCATGCTAACTTTGGGGCGTCGTGATCGCAGTGCATCAGCTGGTCGACCGCACCATTGATATAAAGATTGAACAGTGTGGGGGCCAGAACACCCCCCTGTCAATAGGTATGGCTTCTGTCAAGTCGCCACCGTGGGACCAGCGTACCTGGGCACTCGTGCCCTCATGGAGACACTTGATCAATTCAAACATCTCTCTATCAAGTTTATAGGTCTCAAGGACGTTACACAGTAGATCCCTTGGGACCATATCAAACGCTGCTTTTATGTCAATGAAGGCCACGTATAAAAGGCCCTTTGTTAATGACAGATGTTTCCAACAAAGAAGATTAAACCTAAATGCCTGAGCGATTGTGCTCACGCCCTTCCTAAACCCTCCCTGGAGGTCAGAGAAAATATATGAGTCCACTATCCACACCTGCAATCTGGCCAAGATTTGCTTACAAAAACCTTTTTGGCTTATATCGATTAAACTTATTGGCCTGAAAGGAAGTTCCCTTGAGCCCTTTTTAAAAACGGGGATTATAATTTCTCCTTGCCATGTGGAAGGGAGCCCCACGCCTCTCAGAATCTCATTACTAAGTGTATTTAAATATAGAGACCAGGTTCTGGGTCGGGACAAATACAAATCACCAGGGATACCATCCAGCCCTGGGGCCTTCCCTTTACGTAACGTCTGGAGTGCCAGGATTGATTCTTTTAAAGAGAAAGGGGCCAGATCGAATTTAAATGCAGTGGCTAACTCTGAAGTAATTCGACGAGGGGGCCCCTCAAAAGGTGGCGAGGCAGTAAAGCAACTAATTTGAGCCACACTGTACACAGCGCTGAAATGAGACACCCAGAGTGCTGGCTGAATTACTGGGTAAGTCTCCGTGGTGTCAGAATATCCTATATCTGCCACTAGTTTCCAGAACAGTTTTATGTCCTTTACTTGTAAAGCGTCTACCATGGCCTTCCAATGTTTAGATTCCCACTCTTGTTTTGCATTTTTCAGCTCAATTTTGTATGCAAGCCTGGAGGCTCTTATCATACAACGACTCCCTGCCTTCAATGCTTCCAAAAGCCGTAGCTTGGCCAGTCGGCAAGAGCTGGAAAACCACCTCAGGGATCTAACCCTGGTTTCAGCCTGCCTCCTTGTTACCTGGAAAGAGAGTCTTAGCTGGTTGACCATAGTGTTGTGCAGTTCAATTATGTCAACCGGTATCAAGGCAATGTGCTTCAGGGGGGAAAGTGCTGATGTCACCCCTTTATATAGTGCTACCTGAAAGTTTACATCATCTACCACCTTTTCCCACCTTACATTTTTGTGATCATATGTCGCAGCTAAGATACTACCCTTCACCCACTTAGAGACAAGACTACATTTAAATGGGTAGATTGAAAAAAGTATACAAAGAGCTTGATGATCACTATCATCATGCGGAAGAACTACCATGTCAATAAGGGAATTCCAAAGGAAATCACTTACTGGAACGTAGTCTAGGTGACTCTTGTATAGGCCTTTCCTAAATGTAGGCAACGCAGGAGTGTCTGATTTTGTGTTCCCGTTGACTATTCTAAACCCTATTGATTTTATCAGATCCTCCACTAGATCTAAGACTCCCCCTGAAGGCTTTAAAGCAACCTGGACTGGACCTGATCCATCCCATGTGTGTGTAAGCTGGATTCTTTTGTGATGAGAATCATCCTCACAGTTCAACTGCATGTTGAAATCTCTTGCAACGAGTATGCCTTGACCCCCGGGTAGGTGGTTTTAGAAATCTGTAAGCGTTTTTATCTGAACAATTTGTGACTTTTGTGGGCCAGGTCTTATGTATATATTTACAAGTACTATACGTACTAGTCCCCTTAGGCCACTAAATGCTACCTCCACGGCTAGTATGACCCTAGAGTGAGAGGGCAATTCCTTTACCTTGGGAAATAAATTATGTTTGAGACAGATTATTAGACCCCCAGATGCTCTACCAGATGGAGATGGAAGTGCAGCCTTCTGGAAAGACCAATATCCTGCCCTATACCTTTTGGAAGTGGCCCATGTTTCCTGTAGAAAAATAATGTGATGTTGGTCCATAAAACTACACCACTCTGGATTGGTTGTCTTAGATGTCACACCCGCCACATTCCAGGATAAAAAGTTAATTGAAGGTTCATTACTATCCCCAGTGTTGGACAATCTCGCTATTTGCTTGCCTGTGCGAGGTGTTATTCCACTATGTCTCCCTTCTGCACGCACATTACAACATACTCCTGTCTCTGCTCCTGCTGTAACCAACGGAAGGGTACTTAAGTTACGTGGTTACAAAGGCTTTATACTGGGGTGTTTTCCTTCTCTAACTCCACTGCTGGGGCTTTACGTTAATCTACATTTGAGGTCGAGCTGCTCCTGCGTTCCCATCTTATGGGGCCTGTGTTGGGGGAAGTACTAGTAATGGGACTACCTCCAAAGAACAAATTAGCCATTGGGGGAGGGATCAACTGTCAGGTGAGTCCTTTGGCCAGCCAGGCAGTTCTTTTTGGCATGTTGCAGGTTCTGGTTGAGGTTTTCTTCTCCAGAAAGTGTCTGTGACAAGAGTGTCTTGTCAAGAAGAGTCTAAGGGCCAGATGTACGAAAAAACCAAATTGCGATTTGCAATTTGCGAGTCTCTGCGACTCGCAAATTGCAAGTCGCAATTTGGGATGCAGAAAGGTGTCTCAGACACCTTCTGCAAGTCGCTATGGGGTCGCAAAGACCCACCTCATTAATATTAATGAGGTGGGTCGCAAATTGCGGCCCCATAGCGACTATGGGCACTCGCTAACATGGAGGCCTGCTGACGTCAGCAGGCCTCCATGTTAGCGACCTGCTGCTCAATAAAGCAGTTTTTTTTTTTTTTTTAATGTAGCCCGTTTTCCCTAAGGGAAAACGAGCTGCATTTTAAAAAAATCCGAAACCTTTTGTTTCGGTTTTTTCAGGGCAGGGAGTGGTCCCTTGGACCACTCCCTGCCCTGAAAAACTATTTTTGGGTGCAATCACAAACTGGAAGGGGTCCCATGGGGACCCCTTCCAATTTGCGATTGTGTTACCATCCACTTGAAGTGGATGGTAACTGCGATGCCATTTGCGACCGCATATGCGGTCGCAAATGGTATTGCATACCATTGCGAGTCGCAAATAGGAAGGGAACACCCCTTCCTATTTGCGAGTCGCACATGCATATTGCGAGTCGGTAACGACTCGCAATATGCATTTGTGCATTGCAAACCCACGTTTGCGAGTCGCAAACGGCGATTTTCGCCGTTTGCGATTCGCAAAAGGGTTGCTACATCTGGCCCTAAGTTGGTAGAGTCAGAGAACCTGCTTAAATACCCAAATGTCCCTTTGAAGCGGGGGAGACTTCAAAGAGTGGCTTAGAGGTGCACAAGGTCCCCTTTCAGTTCCATCCTGGCTGCCATGGTCCCAGTAGGGAGGGTGGCAGTTCTTTGTGTGAGGGCAGGCTATTGTCCTTCGGCATGTACGTGTCAGGCCCTCCACCCCCCCCTACCAAGGAAGACCCATTTAATATGTAGATGTGTGCAAGTGTGACTGAGCATCCTGTGTTTGGGGTTGTCTGAGTGAATGCACAAGGGAGCTGTCAACCAAACCGAGCCAGACGTGGATTGGAAGGCACAGAAGGATTTAAGTGTACAGAAATGCTCACTTTCTAAAAGTAGCATTTCTAAAATAGTAATATAAAATCCAACTTCACCATTAAGCAGGATTTTATATCACCTTTCTGGCCATACTAAATATGACCTGGCTACTCCTTTCAGATCAGGATCTACAACTCAAACAGTATATGAGGGTAGCCCCAATGCTATCCTATGAAAGGAGCAGGCCTCACAGCAGTGTGAAAACGAATATAGGAGTTTTACACTACCAGGACATATAGAACACACATGTTTATGTCCTGCCTTTTACCTACAGAGCACCCTGCCCTGTGGGCTACCTAGGGACTACCTTAGGGGTGACTTATATGTAGAAAAAGGGGAGTTTAAGGCTTGGCAAGTACTATTAAATGCCAAGTCAAAGTGGCAGTGAAACTGCACACACAGGCACAGCAGAGGCAGGCCTGAGACATGGTTAGGGGGCTACTTATGTGGGTGGCACAACCAGTGCTGCAGCCCACTAGTAGCATTTAATTTACAAGCCCTGGGCACATGTAGTGCACTTGACTAGGGATTTACAAGTAAATTAAATAAGCCAATTGAGTATGAGCCAATGTCACAATTTTTTAAGGAGAGAGCATATGCACTTTAGCACTGATTATCAGTGGTAAAGTGTACAGAGTCCTAAAGCCAGCAAAATGAGGTCAGAAAAAGAGAAGGAGGAAGGCAAAAAGTTTGGGGGTGACCCTGCAGTATCAGGATTTTCTGTCCATCAGGCTTAACTTTTCAAAAACAAGATAAATATCCAGAAATATGTTTCACTTTAATAACTTTAGTAGTATTTGTTTCTCCTTGAAATACTTTTTTGTCCTGATTTTTAGTTTGTCATTTATGTTTCCAGTTTAGTGGTATCTCTATTGTTTTTTTCCAGGAGTAAGTGCATATCAGTGTTTGAAATCCTTTATGTAGACATCACCCTTGGTAGGCCATATTGTTCATTGTTGTAGAAGTCCCACAAATGTGCTATTCCATTTTTTCAGTATTAATCCACCTTAGAATTTCTGTTCCAGAAACATTAGGTAAGGATTTGGTACTTTATAAGGTAATCTTTTCTTGAATGTAAGATTGCTGTTGTTATACTCTGTCCCTCCACTTATACTTTTTAAGTGGGTGGTATAGCGTCCAGATGTAATAGTTAGTCCTTCATGAAAAATAATAGGTACACAGCTATATGTTTTACCAGAAGTAGAAATTTGTCCAGCTTTAAAACATGTAATTTGTGTTTCTACTATACTTTCATCTGCTGTGCATCACTGTAGCATTATGATGATATATTTACCAGTTATTCTTATATTTAAAATTGATAGAAGCTCTGACAATTTGTACAGGTATTATTCTATGATGCCTCTTTAAACAATCTGTAAACATTCATAGTTTTACAGGCTGGTAGAGTTAATCAGATGCATCTTTCCGAATTGATTTGTGTTTTTGATGAGAAAGTACAATTTTCACACTCATGCTGCCATGAGTAACTTAGTTCAAATAGGTCATCAATAGGTACCATCTCTTCTTCTAATATACCAAGTATGATCATTAAGAATTCTTCTGCATCTTTTGAGTGTTTTGTGTGAAGTGCACAGATCCATTGTATACATCTACCAGATCTCCAATATGAGATGCAGAATATGGCCCTCATTACAACCCTGTCGGTAAATCCTGCTTACCGCCGTGCAGAAGACTGCCAACATACCGCTGCATCTGTGGAATTCTGCTACAGATATTACGAACCACAGCTCGGAATCCGCCACAATACAGACACCCACACAAGTCCGCCACACCAAAGGGCAGTGATAAAATGGCGATAACAAAACCGACACTGTCACGCCAACACGAATACGCCCAGACTATCACGACCCACGAATCAACGTGGTGGTCTTTCAACCGCGGTAATCCATTGGCGGTACACACTGCCACGCTCCAAATACACACACATATACAAAACACAACCACATTGGACAATTCCAAATACACACACCTGATACACATACACACACCACACCCACACACCCAATCCAATATACAGCACACACCCACATCACCCACAAATCCTTACTACCAGAAATTGAAAGCAGGCCAGAGAGATACACTACCTTAAACAACAGCAGCATCCACAGACACACAACACCACCACTTACACAACATCCACTCACCTCAAACAACATTCACAAACACATCCCCTCACACATCACAACACACACCACCTCACACATCACCCACACCACATCATGGCACCTCAACGACACCGCAGGTTCTCTGAGGAGGAGCTCAGGGTCATGGTGGAGGAAATCGTCCGGGTAGAGCCACAGCTATTCGAATCACAGGTGCAGCACACCTCCATTGCAAGGAAGATGGAGCAATGGCACAGAATTGTCGACAGGGTCAACGCAGTGGGACAGCATCCAAGAACTAGGGATGACATCAGGAAGAGGTGGAACGACCTACGGGGGAAGGTGTGTTCGGTGGTCTCCAGACACCAGATTGCTGTACAGAGGACTGGCGGTGGACCCCCAACTCCTCCCCCACAACTAACAACACGGGAGGAGCAAGTCTTGGCAATACTGCATCCTGAGGGCCTCGCAGGAGTAGCAGGAGGACTGGACTCTGGTAAGGCAAATATTTACTACTTTATCCCCCACCCTACCTTCATTCCATCACAAACCCCACCCTTACCCTCACACCCATCACCCCAACAACCCACAGATACCCCACCAGCAAAACCCACACATCATAAAAACAAGCCCTGCATGTAACACCAATGCATGGACACCCATCACCAAAGCATGTCCACTACAGATAGCCAAACAGACCCCAAACCAACTATCACACAAGGACCACTGCAAGAATGCAAGCACTGGAGTAGAGGGTCATTCACCCATTGCACATGATGGCACACACAGATGCAATAATTATGCCTTTACACCCCAACAGGACTCCTACCCAACTTCACCGGACAGGAGGTGCCAGACATATTCAGTCCCCCCACAGAAGAGACCCACAGTGATGACAGCAGCTCTGCACAACTGGATCAAGATGAACAGCCCGGCCCATCTGGGACCTCGGGACAGTTGGTTCCCCTGACACTGTCACAAGCCACCACAGAGCCACCCCAACAGTAAACACCAGCACAGCACCCACCCACCCAGCAGGCCCACCCCTCTGTCCCCAGGACACGTCAATCAGCGGTGTGTCCACCACTACAGGGAACCCAGGCAACCCCACTCACACAGGACGATCAGGGACCTGGGGGCAGTGGCAGTGGGCACACGGTTCAGGGGACAGAGGCACAGGACAACAGGGAAGCTGGGAGGATTGCTGTGGGACAGGGGGAGGACAGGCCCAGGGAACCCACTCTCCATGCAGCCCTCTCCAACATCATGGGAGCTTACCATCATTCCCAGGAGACAATGGCAACAGTACCGGCCAAGTTTCAGGAGACCCAGCAGGAGGAACACTATCTTGCAGTCCATTAATAGTCCATTAATAACACCCTGGTCACCATTGCAGGGGTGCTGCAAGACCTTGTCAACACCAGGAGGGACACAGTGGTGTATCAAGGGGCCCCTGACACTAGCCTGGACGATGAACAGCCCTCCACCTCTGCCAGCGCTAGTGGACAGGAGGCACCGCCACAGGAACACAACACCAGCACCCCACCCCCTGCAGATGGAGAATAACCCTGCAAACAGTCCCTGAGATCCAGGAACAAGTCAGAGAACATTGCCAATACCCCCACCAGGAAATAAATGAGACCCCCCTGAATGTCACCCTTCTGTCCCACTATGTCACCCTGTCCATCCTTAAACTGCCATTGCTCCACTTCCTATGCCCCCTTGGACAATGCACCTGTGAAACAAATAGACTGGGCTCTGCCATGGACATTCCATCCCCCCAGCCCATTTTACAACCCCCTCCACCTATTTGCACAGAGATAAACACACTTCATTCACAAAACAATCTGGAGTCAGTCTGTGCTTTCACAAATGTGTAATTGCAATAACCATGGAATATAGTAATGTCAATTTACTTGTGCACATACCAATGTAACACAACTATAGGCCAGGAGGAAACATAGCAGACGGCACAAAGTGGGACCCACATCTGTGAAATGGAAAGGCAAAGTGACAATTCAGGGTCCATACACTGAGTGAAAATGACAGACATATGCTAGCTCCAACAATAGTATGAGATGTGGGAGGCAGTGACTTCTTCTTACCTGTATCTCACTGGAAGTATTGCATGATTATGTTGTTTCGGTTGTCAATATCCTCTTCTTCTGCCTCCTCTTCTTCACTGTCCACAGGCTTCACAGCTGCCACAAGACCCCATCCCATTGCACTCACCCCTCTATATTTTAACACTTCAATAAACACCCTTGTAAAAAAAGGAAGTTTGGAGTATGTTATGTATATAAAAAATGTATTAATTGAAACAGGTACAAACATTACAAATCAACTGTACAGAAAATGAGCTTAGATTAATGACCTTTAGCTGGCTGCAGCGACCACACCAGGAGTATATGTTTGGTCACCAACATTTGCAAAATGAATTGCCAGAGGGAACAGTAAGCGGTCATAGAGGTAGGAAATATCAGCATGCCAGTGCCACAGAAATTCAAACTAATGTCATTGAAATGTGAAGTACCACTCTCCTACCTGTGTGTCATTGGAAGTATTGTCCGATCACAGACGTTCTGTTGTCCTCATCCTCTGCCTTCTCATCCACACTGCCCACAGGGTCCACTGCTGGCACAGGGGCATCTCCAGCCTCCTCCTCCTGCAGGAATGGGACACCGCGTCTGAGGGCCAGGTTATGCTGCATGCTGGCAGACCTTTTGGATGAGTAGCACAGGGACCCACCTGTCAGATGGAGGCACCCGAACATGGCCTTCAGGAGGGCAAAGTTCCTTTCAATTATTCTTCTGGTTCACCTATGTGCCTCATTCTAATGTTCATCTGCTCTTGTCCTGGGATTCCTCACAGGGGTCAGCAGCCAGGAGAGGTTGGGGTAATCAGAGTCACCTGAAATATTGAGGGAGAACATTTAACCACACGCTATTCCATATGACCCACACCATATCCATGCATCAACATCTACTGGGTGGGAACCAGGGCTCACCTATTAGCCACACCCTGCGCCTCTGTAGCTGGGCCATCACATTTGGGATGCTGCTATTTCTCAGGACAAAGGCATCATGCACCAACCCAGGATACTTAGCATTGACGTGGGAGATGTACTAGTCTGCCAAGCATACCATCTGTACATTCACAGAAAGGAAACTGTTCTGATTTCTGAACACCTGTCCATTCTGACGGGGGGACAAATGCAATATGTGTTGCATCAATCTCCCCAATTATGTTGGGGATATGTCCCATTGCATAGAACTCGGCCTTCACTGTGGCCAAATCTTAAACCTGGGGGGAAACAATGTAGATGCACATGTGTTTAATCAGGGCAGACAAGACTCTTGTCAGAAATATTGAGAACATTGGCTGTGACATTCCTGCTGCCAAGCCCACTGTCACTTGGAAAGAACCAGTTGGCAGGAAATGGAGCACTGATAGAACTTTCACAAGAGGAGGTATCCCACTGGGATGACAGATAGCAGATATCAGGTCAGGCTCCAATTGGGCTCACAGCTCTGTGATTGTGGCCCTGACAAGTCTATAGGTGAGGATAATGTGCCTGTCCTCCAGAGTTGCCAAGTCCAACAGGGGTTTGTACACAGGGGTATGTCTCCATCTCCTATTCATCCACATCAGTAGGCATCTATGGGGAAAAAGAGTGAGTAGCCAGTCAGAAACTGAACAATGGAGCTACAACAGAACTTTGAATGGTGTTAACATATAATGGGTCACTGTGATTTGTCCAGTATGTCCTAATTTCACCAGTGATGCAGCAATTTTCAAGGCCCTTCCAGCCCCCCTGAAATGGCGTCCACCTGTCCTGTGTGGAGGGACAGGTGGAAGTGAGGTAATTCTGCTGATATTGTGCATTTGCGGGAGGCAATCGGTAACTGCCGTGCAACTCCTCATTGGTTATAATTGTGTACTATGGGTTACAGGGGCCAATGGTGATCTACGCCGGTGGTGATGGTATTCACGCTATGGACGTGTCCACCATTTTCGATCTGATTCCTCACTTGCTACCTAATCTTCCACAGGAGAGAACTTACACTGCATGTGCTGCTGTGACCTGTGTCTGGAGCCTACCATGGCCCGTGTGACCCGGGAAATGGCCCCAGCCTTCACTTCAGAGGAGTTGGAGAGACTGGTGGATGGGGTTCTACCCCAGTATGGACTGCTGTATGGGCCTCCAGACCAACAGGTGAGTACACTGTGGGCACGATGCATGTGGCATGAATGCATGGAGTGGTGTGTGTGAAGGCCTCATTTAAGGGGGTGGGTGGATATCCTCTGGGAGGGAGGGTTGTGTGCTGGGCCATGTGTGTGTGCCAATGGTGATGGAAACGAGTATAGTGGGCCGTATGTGTAACAGGCAGGACTGTTTGTTTAATTAAATTTTACTGTTTGTATTACCTCTGCAGGTCAGTGCCCATCAAAAGAAGGGTATGTGGCGTGCCATCGCCAAGGAGGTTCGGACCCTGGGTGTCCATGGCAGGCGGAGCACACACTGTCAGAAATGGTGCTAGGACCTGAGATGCTGGGCACGGAAGACCATGGATGCCCAGCTGGGGATGGCCTCCCAACGAGGAAGGGGTGCCTGATGAATCCTGACCCCCTGATGGCCCGCATACTGGTGGTCACCTATCCAGAGCTGGATGGGCTCTTGAGGGCATCACAACAGCCACAAGGGGGTGAGTACAGTGCCCATCATTACAGCTTATGCATGGTAGAGTGGTATCTGGGTGGGGGATGTGTGTCAGTGGGTGCCCCTAGGCCAGGCCTGACACTGCAGCGTTGGTCCCCTGGTGGCTAGGGTTCAGAAGGGAAAATCTTGCTACCTAGCTCGTAGGCATCCACAACTGGTCAGGGCTGTGTGGGTCCCAGGTGTGCTGCATTTGGCGGTGTGTGCCCCTCCCCATGCCTTGGCTGCTAACCATTTCTCTGTTAGTGCTATGGCATATTGCGTAGGCCTGTTCCCTGTGTGTGAGGCTGCTGTGTATGCCAACAGTGGTGTTGGTGCAGCCATTGACCAAGTGTATCCTTTGTCTCTCCCCCCCCCTTTTTGTTTTGTCATCCTGTCCTTATGTGCATTAGCATCATCTGGCGGAGGAGCAGAGGCATTGGCGATGGAGGGAGCTGCATCCCACAGTACCCAGGAGGCAGAGTCCACCGATGCTGAGGGCACCAGAGGGACGGAGGGCGAGGGTAGCACCACGGCGGAGACTGGAGTTGAAAGATCTGACACAGAAACCTCCTTCGATGGAAGCTCTTTGGGGGTGGCCAACACTTCTGTGACCACCCCAGCTACAGATACATCTGCTACCCTGTACCATCACCGCCCTCCCAGAAGCCCCTCATTGAGTGGCCCGTGCCCGCTCACCCAAGAGGGTGGGCATCTCCTTCGCCCTGGCCCAGTTAGCGCTGCTGCCCTGAGTGAGGAGGCTATAGACCTCCTGAGATCCATCTCTATAGGGCAGTCAACCATTGTGAATGCCATCCAGGGGCTGGCAGTCCAGATGCAACAATCTAATGCATTCCTGGAGGGCATTCACACTGGATTGGCGGCCCAACAGAGATCGATCCAGGCTCTGGCCTCCTCTCTGATGGCAGCCATTGTCCCTGTTTCTACCCGCCCCCCTCCAACTTCCACTTCCCAGTCCTATTCTCCTCAACCCCAACCCATCCCAGGCACACAGGCAAACAAGCATGAATACAAGATAACACACGAGTGGTACAGGCAAACACAAGCACCGCACTTCTCCCACAGGCACTCACACAGACACCATCAAGTTGTAGACACGCCAACATCTACTATTTCCACTGTCTCCCTTCATCCACCACCTCCCACCCAGTTCCGTCCACACTCACACCTGCATGTAATACATCATCATCTACTACCAGCATCATCACCACACCTAGCAGAACACACACCTCACTGGCAGACACCTCTGTAACAGCTATGCAGACGTCCCCCGTGTCTGTCCCCACTCTTAAAGTACACAAACGCAAGCATTCAGATACCCAACAGCCATCTACCTCACAACAGCATACAACCCATGCACCTGCAACCAAAAGCAGCAGACAGACACCTCCAACAACCACTCCCTCTTCCCCCACTCCCATTCCTCCTCCCACTTCCCTCTTCCCAATGTTCCTAAAAAACTGTTCCTATCCACCATTGACCTCTTCCCTTCACCTCCCCAACAATCGTGCATGTATGGGCAGGGTTGGAAGAACCTAGCCAAGCACCTCAGCCACACAGTCCATAGGCCCAGTCGTCACCACACCCACTCGTGGTGGAAAAGGATCCAGGCCACATGTCCTGAAGGTGAAGGAGCCTGCACCAGGCATCCTCAAGGGAAAGGAGCCTGCCCCAGCTGCCAGAAAGACCAAGGAGCCTTCCCCAGCATGCAAGAAGGGAAAGGAGCCTGCCTCAGCTACCAGAAAGATCAGAGAGCCTGCCCCAGCTGGCAAGAAGGGAAAGTAGCCTGCCCGAGCTGCAAGGAAGACCACGGAGCCTGCACCAGCAGGCAGGAAGACCAAGGGGCCTAGAGCAGGAACTGTGATGGAGCCCCCACCACCACCCATGGTTGTGCAGCCATCCGAGGTTGGAGGGGATGGGCTGGAGCCTCTCCCCACCAGCAGCACCACCACCACTGTGCAGCTGTCACTGTCGGCAGACGGTATGTAATCCTGACTCCATAGGCTGCTTTGCGGCCTGCCCCCTCCAGAGCCAGTGGGTATGACACCCACCTGAGAGACTGTGACCTTGCACTCCCCAGGATCAAGCATGGGGCAGGTTACCCCTTCCAGAACCAGTGGGCAAGACACCCACTCAAGAGACTGTGGCCCATCACTCCCCAGGACGAAGAGCACAGGGCATGTTGCCTCCTCCAGAACCAGTGGGCAAGTCATCCACTTGAGAAACTGTGGCCTTGCACTCTCCAGGATCAAGCACAGGGCACGTTGCCCCCTCCAGAACCAGTGGTCTTGTTACATCTCCCGGCTGAGGTGCCCCCTCGCCCCCCGCCCCCCGGGGGGGCCTGCCTATTTAGCTGTCGCCATGTGGACTGCACAAATAGTGGACTGGGCTGTGTCACTTTTTCTGTACATATGTATATATCTATCATCTTTCCTAACTTATTTTTCATGCTGTGTTGATCTCATTACATTCACTTTTGCTAAATTGTTTTGTCCTTGTGTTATTCATCCGAGTTACTGGGTTGTTTTTGTAATGCAGCTGGTTGTGTGTATGGTGTTGGGGTGTGTGTGTGTTGTACGTGTGTGTGTCACTCTCTTTTTCCTCCCCCCTCCCTTGTGTGCTAGGCGTTTTTTTTTGGCTGTTCAGAAGTCCAGAACTTCAGCTGATCTGTGAACTGTCCTTTGCTATCTTGGTAGCAATTGTTTCTTCCTGTTCAATCTCATCATTTAACATTTTTCACAAGTTGGAAAAGACTGAACACTGCTGTAATTGACAGCATTGAATTAATCTTCATAGCAC
The DNA here is from genome assembly GCF_031143425.1 of Pleurodeles waltl. NCBI lineage: Eukaryota > Metazoa > Chordata > Amphibia > Caudata > Salamandridae > Pleurodeles > Pleurodeles waltl. The sequence goes on along the minus strand of NC_090447.1, from coordinate 262,061,773 downwards.
TCATACTGTATAACTCTGTTTCAGAAGGCCAAGGCTTGCAAGGTTGCAGAAGTGCTAACTACAAAAACTCTTTTCTCAGGAGTTTGACAACTAAGATTTCTATGGTTTATGAAACTAACTTCTGCATGTTGAACTAAACAACTGTCACAACCAAGTACAGCATATTTCCCTTCATTTACGTTTTCTGTCACATTGTCTCTGTACCTATAATGTGGCAGAATCTCTTTAAGACACATGTTTTCTAGGTGTGGACTTGGATAGTAGCTGTCCAACAGATTTGTTTTTACAATATCTGTACTAGCTGGCTCAAACTCTGCAAAGTACTGAATTTCTGGAAAAGACTTCAAGACTCTGTGATGGCAAGGTCTAGACTAACCCAAACAATTACCCTAGACTTTGAGTGCAAACTAGCTGAGCTCAACCTGTCACAGCATTCATAATAACTTAGCTCCCAAGGCAAAAGCATTTTTAAGCTGAAGCTGTATAATTTATTGGATAGAGACTTTTCTGCAGAAATGTCTTCCCACATTTAGTTCATTTCTGTCTTTTCTGATTTTATAATGTATGAAGTAACAAAGCGAGCAACAGCAATTAGGTTGTCTACAACAAACTGTAAATCCATATTTGCATTCCATAATTTCAAAATGGCAGGATTATAATAATTAATATACTTGGAGGCCTCTGCTTTTCTCTGATTACATGTGTTTTGATGATTTTTGTGCCAGATTATGTCTGACTTCAGATAAACAGGTGTACACTCTTAATTTCTAAATGATAGGTCTTGGAAATCAAAAACAACACTTTCTATAAAATGTTCCTTTAAGTCTGTATCTTCGATGACAATATCTGCCACATCTATGCATTTGAAACCATTGTACTTGCTGTTTAGCCTTTATCATTATTGGTATTTGGGATGGTACATGTAACATAGTTTTCTATGAAAGACAATGCAGAGTAATTACTGCCAGTTCCAAATTTTGGTGTATCTTACTCCCATAACAACATGTGATTATGAGGATCACCTCTTGCGTGGTACTCCTTACGCCAGACACATTCAGTAACTTCACCAAGAGAAAGATTTGTTTTATTGCACATGAAACTCAGCATGGCTTGAAAGCAGGATCCAAAGGGCAAAGTTCTCCTGCTGTTTTCAAATTATAATCCTTAATGTTAGAGTTTCCTTCACTTATAAATTCTAGTAAATCATCTCCAGCTAAGTGTGATAAACCAAGTAGGTACACCTACGATTTGCAGGATACATTTACGTTCTCCATGATTTTGATACCAAAACTCATTGGTACCTTATTGACATGCCATCAATTTAATTATTTTGTATTCCAGGTGTTGGACCTGGCCCTTTTTACAGGGTCATCCCCAAACATTTTGCCTTCCTCCTCCAAATTTTTCTGACCTCTTATTGTTGGCTCGAGGTCTCTGAGCACTTTTATCACTGCTGATCAGTGCGAAAGTACAGGCACTCTCTTTTCTAGAGTTAGGTATGATTGGCTTACACCTAATTGACACAGTTAATTTACCTGTATGTCCCTTGTACAATGGTATCCTTATATCTAGGGCCTGTAAATTAAATGCTACGTGTGATCCTGCAGCACTGTTAGCACCACCCACAGAAGTAGCCTTTCAAACCTGTCCTGTCTCAGGCCTGCTAGCGCAGGGCCTGCATGTGCGGTTTACTGCCACAGAGACCTGGCATCTTTACTTGCCAGGCCTAGAACTCCCTTTTTACTACATGTAAGTCACCCCTAAGGTATGCCCTAGCTAACCCTATGTGCAGTGTGCTATGTATGTAAAAGGCAGGACATGTGCCTGGTTGTGTGGACTGGCAGTGACAAACAACCTATTTGGTTTCTCACCGCTATGAGTGTTGCCTTGCTCATAGGATTGCATTGGAAATGCCCTACCTTGTGTCTAGGTGGTATTGTCTGTTCTATGAGGGGTAGCGTAGGCATGTTTGGTATGGTTGTAATGGTGAGAAATGCTGATTACTGGTGTGGGTGACCATATTGTTGCCAGTGTAGAAATGCCACTTTTAGAAAGTGGGCATTTCTCTGTACTTGTGATTCTGGTGTTTTGCAGCTTGACTCCAATTCATAGCTGGGGCAAAGGGACAGATGGACTTTGTGCATACTTTTTAGACAGCCAGTACACAGGGAGGGTGGAGATGTCACAGCAGTGCATCTGCAGATCAAAAGGTCTTCCTGGGCTGAGAGAAGGAAAGGTGAGATACACCTACATTTGTAGAGACTGTGCCCTGGCCTCACACAAAGGGCTTGTTTTCCCCCACTGATGTCAGGAGCCAGTGCTTGAGGAGCGCGGGGACACTCCTAGAACCAGTTAGGACTGGTTGAAACCTATTCTCCCCCTTTTGTAAAAGTTGTGCAAAACTGAGTAGAAGTACACAGGGTGTTCCCCCACATTAGGAGAGACTCTAATGGACTACTGAAATGCACACAGGATGCTGTGAGGGATTCACCAGGAGCTGCCTTTGGACTGCTGCTGTTGTGCTGATCTTTAACCTGCTGGGTCAGTAAGAGGAACTGCCACTGCCTGCAACCCTTTGTGCGGCTTTATTCCCTGGGCCTTGCCACACTGTGCCCCATTTGTTTATTTCCAGGGGCTGGGTCGTGTGCCCCCTGCTCACCTGCAGACTTTTGCCTCACAGCGCTGGAAAGCGCTACAGCTAATCATTGCTGTAGCACAGGAAGAACAATTTATTTGTTTTCCCCAGTGCGAGGGAAGCAATGTATCTAGCAAAATCCCAAGCACATGAAGAACACTGTCTTTCATTATCCCGAAGCACCCTTGTGGCACAGCAGTTGAGTACCCCATCCTCTGATGCAGAGAGAATGGAGAGGAGCGTGCCAGTGGACTCTTGGTGTGTTTGAGTGAAGCGTTCACCTGTTGGGGCCCCCCGGGCACAGGCAGGCCCTCCCTTCTGCCGGGCAATCACCGCAGCAGCCCGGGGCAGGAATTGAGATGCTGGGCTTGTGCACCATGTTGGATGCAGGCATGCTTGTCAGGGGAGCAGGATTGGCCCCAGTATGCATTGCCGGGTGGCAAGGAGGGGCCCAACAACTCCGCTGGTGTGACGGCGACCTCGTGAGGGTTCCAGGACAACTGTTGGTGTTCCCACGGTGTGAAGGTAGACCGGCAGTGATCAGCCACCGCCTTCCCGAACGCGGGTGGCTGATTTGTCTTTGGATGTATGCGGGGAGACCACAAGAGGTCTCCCCACCAGCAGAGAAGTTTGGAAGCAAGGCTGGGGCCGAAGGAGGGCCTCCCTTTACAGTTACCGTATTCACCCTAGTAGTCAAGCATTTGTGACTTCTCCCTATTGCACAAATGAAATACCACACTTTCCATGATAGAAGTGCAGGATCTTCTACACTAAACCGGGGGGGGAGGGGATACCACCCCACGTGCAATAGCAGCACAGGTCCGCTCTGCCCTGCATATAAACAACATGTTTTTCACTGCCATGTGCATTCAGGATAATGTCCGAGCCTCTGATAATGTGTTTACTGCGCCATGTGTGTTTTGGGGTAAGGTTTCATTGTAGGTGCAGTCTTGAGGGTGCAATTATCATAATGTCCTGGCATTTTTGGTGATATGTTTATCATGACATGTACATTCTGGGTAATAATGATGACATCCTAGCTGCTGTTGGTGCTGCAGAATAATCAGTAACATATGTGTGTTTTGTGACTACTGCTTGTGTTATAGAATAACCGGTAACCTATATGTTTTACATGACTACTGCTGGCTTTTGCAGAGGATTAGTAACTGTGTGACAACGGATTGTGTAGCAGGGTATTATTGACATATTGTGTTTGGTCTAGTGATCTTTTGTGCAATACAGTTTATTTTATATAACTTGGTATTGTTTCTTTTGTGGTGTATTTATTGTGTCACATGTGTTGTGTATGTTGTGCAATCGCTTTACACATTGCCTCTGGGATAAGCTTGACTGCTTGTGTCAAACTACCAAGGGGGTGAGCAGGGCTTATCATAGGTGTGTAAGCCCCTTGCCCTGACTAAAGTTGGTGGGTTCTGCCTGGCTTAGATGCATACCCTAGCCAACCGACACCTAATTTCTAACACCACGTTTTCATCCTTACTTTGTACTTTGTACTTTGTCAAACTCCCTTGTAGAAGATCTTGCAGATTAACTCCTGTCTTTAGAGTATGGTTTATAGCATAAGACAGTCTTGACAAGTCACTCTCAAATAATAGATGGAATATCTATAGAGGGTGTACATAGGCACAACTAGGGTCCTCTGAATATAGTCTTGTTGACCTGTACTCAGCTTCTGGTATCTATACCATCCGGTCATCATATCACCTACCTATTCCGGTGAGAGATAGCTGTGGAAAACAGCGAGCCCCCAAACCTTTTTCCACACACTCACGGAAGCACCTCTAGCTTGTTTCATTTGGAACAGATCAATTTCATTGCCAATAGCTTCTTTGGAAGGCACTGGATGGAAACTGTAATGCTAATATATATCCTCTGATTTCTGTTTAGACAGTTTTTCAATTTTTCCAATTGATTGTAATGTTTCATCACCAAAATAACTTACATCTCCAGTAATACAAACATTTTTGTAAAAAGCATTTTTTTTTTTTTAGTATAATGTGACTTTTTTACTTTAGTAACTTCTACTAACTCTTCCCAGATTTTGTTTTATTTTTGGTGGTGGTGGTGATGAGGGGTTCATCAATATATCTTTGAACATCCACAGTCTCAGCATTTTGTTTAATATCTAGGGGGTTAAGTACACAACTCCTCCTTTAGGTCCTTTCTGTAACTTTGTTGGTGGTAGTTTGCCTGTCTTTGGTTCCATTCAAACTATTGCCTGAAATGGATTTATAGTTTGTATCAGAATTGAATCATAAACATTTAAATGTTGAAGTTCTTCTGGAATCGATTTGAAATCTAATCTGTTATGTAATTCTCTAGCTGGCTTTTTATTATTCTCTAACTTACTATAGCAATACTTACATATTGTTAGCTTTGTTGCTAAATTCAAGTGTTCTTCTACAAATATATATGCACCAAATTCCTTACACTTATCTCTGTTTTCTTCCTCAGTTTTAGAAAATAGAACTACCTTAGGAGTTTTGCATTTGTAGTGAGTGTGGCAACAACAAATACAAACATAGTCTGGTTTCTATTAAGATACTGTGTTAAACTATGCTATGTCTTTTAAAAATGTATCAATAGTAATCTCTGTGTCCTGTTGCTCTACACCTCGAGTCATCACCTACTCATTATCCTTACACTTCTCTTCAGGCCCAAAGATACGAAACTGAACATATTCACAAACCTTCTGTACCTCTTCCACAATACCTTAAAATAGAGCTCTATTCCTTTCTTCTAAACATATAGCTTGAGTTTTCAAATAATAAAGTCACTTAAGTTTCACATTTTGGAATGATGTACAGCTAAAATTCTAAGCTGATACAACATGCTTCTACATACATTCTTCAATAGACATTCCAATGAATGCCCTTGTAAATTAGTATCTTTCCTAACTTTACATGGATCTAATCCTTGCAACATTACAATTCTCTGTTTTAGACTTCTGCATTAAAATTCTCAGAAAAAAAGTTCTCAATTTCTCAATTGGCTTATTTCGAACACAGCAAATACTGCTACAATTCTATTTGTAGACTGGGGCCTGTCTATGCCTTCCGTTTAGCTCTTCAGCTATTACTTTTTCTACCTTCCTAAGAACTATCCCTTCTTTTTCTATTGGACAACTGTCCTTAAATTCATAGCAATGACTAGTTGTGTCAACTGCATGCACTTACTTGTGTTTTCTTGTAATTAGCACTCTTGATTAAAAAAAGCCATTGTACTTGATGTATGTTTCCATTCACCTATAAACATTTGACAAAAATTACTTTCCTGTATAAACCTTTTTCTTAATGTTATTTTCCTCATCCACAAAGTTATTTTGTCTAATGTCTTCATTCTTTTGAATATTGAGACAAAAAGTTTAATTTTCACAGCTAATGCTTTCTCAGTTACAGTCTCAATATGTTGTGTTTACTCAAATACAGCACTTCTCCTCTTATTCTTTATTTTCTTTAGCAAATTTTGTATTATTATAGTTTGGAACAAGTTTACTCTTATCTCCTTAAACTGTTTCAGTTTTGAAGTCAAATTCTCTCTTTCCTTATTAAATTTCCCACTTTCCTTATTAAATTTCCCACTCCTTGTTGTTTATCGCTTGATTTCAAACTCATGTTTTTACTAAACAAGTTTCTTTCTTTTTGAAAAAATGTACATATTTTTTTCAGAAACTCCTTAGTGCTCTTACCAGCTGTTCTTTTTTCTTTTCTACATTCTCCACCTTATCTATCTTTCAACTCAGTTTGAACTAGGTAGTATTGCATCATCTGTTTCTTTCTTCTTTGTCTCTTATCAGGCATCTCCAATAATGCAATAATGCAAACATTTTTGTAAAAAACATTTTCTTTTTAGTATAATGTGGCTTTTTTACTTTACTAACTTCTACTAACTCTTGCCAGTTTTTTTTATTTTTGGTGCTGGTGGTGATGAGGGGTTCAACAATATCTCTTTGAACACCAACAGTCTCAACATTTTGTTTAAAATATAAGGAGTTAAGTACAGAACTCCTCCTTTAAGTCTGTTGGTGATAGTTTGCCTGTATTTTGATTCCAAATCTAATCTGTTATACATTTCTCTTGCTGGCATTTCCTTATTCTCTAACTTATCATAGCAATACTTAGATAATGTATGCTTTGTTGCTAAATCAAAGACTTCTTCTACAAATAAATACGCACCACATTCCTGCCACTTATCTCAGTTTTCTTTCTGAGTTTTAGAAAATAGAACAACTTTAGGAGTTTGGCTTCTGTAGTGAGTGTGGCAACAACAAATACAAACAGTCTGGTTTCTCTGAAGATACTGTGCTAAACTATGCTATCTCTTGTAAAAAAGTATCAATAGTAATCTCTGTGTCCGTCCACTTCATTCTGCAAATCAAATAAATAATACATTTAGCTCTACAGGAAATAGACATTAAATGACATAGTATAAACAATTATGTGTCAGTGTGTTTGGTGGCATGTACATTGGTGTGTCACTGACTGCAAAAATATTACTTTGGTGTATCAGTCTCTGTCTTCAATTGCAGTCATTTACAAGTCAACCTGGCAATAAGCTCTGTAGTAGTAAGCCCAAGCCATGTTCTGGATGAGTGACTCAGTTTTGTCAGTACTTGTCTACTTATCTGACTGAGTGTATCAGTCCTCTATGGGTGTGCCAGCAGATGTTTAAGTAAGCATGCCAGTATACCACTGGCTCTATTAGTAACTATATGGGTTACGAAATGTGTATACAAGTAACTGTATGAATGGCTTCCTGGCTGTCTTGGTGAGTACAGAGGTTTGTAACTGTATGCAACTGGCTCTGATACTGCTGAAACATCACTGTTGTCTGGGTGTGTGCAATAATGTACAGTATAAGCACCTCTTTTGCTGTCTAACTGGGCGTGTAAGTGTCTCTAAACATTTGTAAAAAGGTATGTAAGTTGCAGTATGGGTGGGAGAGTATATATATAACTCGGGGTAGAATTCTGCAAGTTCCTTTGTAACCCATTGAAACTCAAAAGCACATGTGTAACCGTTTAAACACAAATAACCATGCACTATGGCCTCTCTACAGCGTAGGTGAGAGGGAATTATGGGTAGTAAAACAACATTTTAGGCTTGGCATAGAGGTTTTGCATGTATTAGTGGCTGCATGGGTCTGTTGAAGTAAGTATGATGATATGTGATTGTTATAGTAATTATATGAGTGTCTAAATTTGTATGTAAGTGGCTGTCTATGTTACTTAATGGTTGTGTTGGTGACTATAGGGGTATGCAACTGTGTCTCCAACTACCTGTGATAGTAGTGGATACATAGCTACTCTCTGGATGTGTAAATGAATGAGTGGCTCTTATGTAGTCTGACTGGGTGTTTGAGTGGCTCTATGTTTTTGTTCAGAAATATATATGAGTTGCAGTATAGCTGAGTGATTACATATATATTTGGACCATATTTGGACCAATTTTCTGTAAGTGCACATGTAACTCAGTAAAAGTACATGTTTAATCTTTAAAGGACAAAGAACTCTGCATCATATCAACTCACACTTCCAGTCAAACTGCACACAAAGGCTCTGCAGTAGTAGACCAGAGCCATGTTTTAAGAAGTACTTGTCTGGTTGGATGACTAGGTTGAGTTACTAGGTAAGTATACCAGTATATAACTGTCTATGTAAGTTTATGTATCTCTTATTACTAGTTCTGTTTGTGAATACAGGGATATGTAACTGTGTGAGTAGCTAGCTCTGATACTACTGAATATGTTTTGTGTGTCTGAGTGTGAACATGAATGTATAAATGACTCTTTCACGTTGCTGAAGGGTAGGTTTTGTGTTGGAAAAGGACAGTATGATTGTCTCTATTTCTGTCTGACTGGGTGCCTGAGTAGGTGTATGTTTTTGCAAAAATAAATATATAATTTATAGTATGGGTCAGGGAGGGACTGGATGCATTACTTGATGTAGGGGCTCTACCAGTGCACGTGTAACTCAGGGAAACTTAAAAGGGCATGTCTTAACTTTTAAGTACAAAGAACCTTGCTATATGGGCTGCCTACAGCCAACCTGAGGGGTGAGTTATGTGTAGTAAAAGGAGAGTTTAAGGCTAGGCAAACTGAGTATTAATGTCAAGTTGAGCTGGCAGTAAAAACACACACCCAGCCTCTGCATTAGTTGGCCTGAGCCATATTTAAGGGACTAATTGTTAGGGTTTGTACACAGCAAAGAGCATGTCCCCTCTCACTGCACTAGTGTCTTCTGTAATAGCTCCCTTTTAAACTTACTATTCAAAGCCTTTCTTGTTATCTCACCTTCCCCCCCCCCTAGGCTTCTGTGTATGTTGTTTAATGTGCTGTTTTGTTTACAAATTGGGCCTTGCTTTTACCAAGGCTTCTTTAAAACACTCCTCCCTAGGCCATGTGTTAATCCAACTCATTTGCATAATAACTGAAACTCTGCACACCTTTCAAGAACATGTGCAGCATGTGAGGACCACACCCAGCTCTTCAAACCACACCCAGCTCTGCACACCTTCCAAGAACATGTGCAGCATGTGAGGACCACACCCAGCCCTTCAAACCACACCCAGCTCTTCGAACCACACCCAGCCCTGTCTATAAAAGGCATCCCCCGAGCCTCACCCAGTGCTTGTGCTTGTCTACCTCCCGCTTACCTGAGAACAGATCCCTCGGCGCTGGCACTCCTGCTCTTTACAGACTTTCTTTGACTTCAATTGGCGCAGCTGCTGGCTCTTACTTCTTCCGGTTTCCGGTTCCTCCTTGCCTCAGCCTCTCTCCTACGAGTAACCTGCAAAAGAGAAAGAAGACAAGGTTAGACTGATCAGTATCTCTTGCCAGCAACAAGTAAGTGCAAAACTTTTTATTACCTGAGGGAGCTTTGACGGCAATTTCTGGATTCGTGTATAGACAGTTTGAGGCGAAGTGCCTTCCACGAGCATTGTGATTCAGGCTCTTTGTTGCAGGATTATTTTGCAGGACTTTGTGAAGCGGACATTGTTTTTTTTCATGGAACTTTTGGGAATCGAACAGTGGAAACCATTGACGGCAAGGAAAACAGTAAATCAAGGACTTGCACAAATTACATGCTGTATTTTGATGTAAAAGTACAGTATTTGTTTTATAAAAGATTCTGGAAATATGCGAAAAAAGCTTAACAGTAATAGAAAACATATCCCAGAGCAGTAACACATTCCAAACCTGGAAACTAGAGACCAGGATCCAAGAGGCACCAGTTTCTACAGAAGTCAGAAAGGGCCGCAGATTTGTGCAGCACTTCAACAGTGGAAACGCAAGAACGGTGTTGTCTCTCTTTTTTTTATTTTATCCACTTCCCCCCTTCCCTTGAGCTTCTGTTCTTAGTGCACTGTTTTAAAAACTAGTGTGCTGGAACAAGCAGTTTCAGGGTGGGGTCGGATTGTCTTCAACCTCCATCAGAACTGAACAAGAACTCAGGTGAGCTGGGCTTTGACACTACTTGTCTGAATGGGTGACTATGTTGTCATTACTTTACTACACATGTAAGTGAGGATATCAGTTCCTCTGTTGGTGAGCCACTATATATTTGGCTCTTTTAATAACTCTATAGGCCTCTAAATGTGTAAGTAGGTGACTGCATGAATGCATAGTGTCTGTATTGTTCATTACAGGAGTATGTAACTGAATAGAACATTTTCTGATATTCCTCAATACATAACTGTTTTCTGGGTGTGTGTATAAATGTACACTCTAACATGCACTCTCACACCCAGAGACACACTCTCACATTCACTCTCACACGCACTCTCACACCCGAGACACACACTCACACCCACTCTCACTCCCACTTTCACACGCAGATACACACTCTCACTCCCACTCTCACACCCAGACACACACTGTCATTCCCACTCTCACACTCAGACACTTTCACATCCAGTCTCACACCCAAACACACACTGTCACACCCACTGCCACCCCAAACAGACACTCTCAAACCCACTCTGACACCCAGGTTGACACTCTCACACCCGCATACACACTTTAACAACCACTCCCACACCAAGACAAACACTCTTACAACTACTCTTAGACGCAGACAGACCCTCTCACACCCACACACTCAAGCAGTGTTGGTTGGCCTCAACCTGGCAGGGATGTTGCGGCCTCCATTTTGTATATTTGGAAATTTTTCCCAGGGGATTAAATGTGGCCAGTAATGGACTTGAAGGTGTCAAGGTAGAGGTTCTCTGACCCCATGGGGTTGATACAATTGCTATGAAATAGTAAATAATGGGCTGAAAATCCTTAGATATTATTTTTTTTAATGGCTTCCGAAATCCGCAGATGAAAGAAAAAACAAAGGTAGTATGTAGGAAAAGCGCCATTAATTTCCCAAAGGTATCCTTCATTAAGATTTCTGATCCTACCTCAGTAAATGTGCCCAGGTCATTGCCACCACTGTGCCCAATCATGAGGTCTGGATATTGGCAATCCTTAATGTTTTCATCCAAAAGCAGTAATTGATGCCTATTGGAAATGGCCTTTCTGCAGGGTCACCCCCAAACCTTTTCCCTTCCTCCTCCTCTTTTTCTGACCTCATTTTTGCTGGCTTTAGGACTCTGTGCACCTTACCACGGCTAATCAGTGCTAAAGTGCATATGCTCTCTCTTTAAAACATGGTGACATTGGCTTATACCCAATTGGCTTATATAATTTACTTGTAAGTCCCTAGTCAAGTGTGCTACATGTGCCCAGGGACTGTAAGTTAAATGCTACTTGTGGGCTGCAGCACTGGTTGTGCCACCCACGTAAGTAGCCCCCTAAATATGTCTCAGGCCTGCCTCTGCAGTGCCTGTGTGTGCAGTTTCACTGCCACTTCGACTTTTCATTTAAAAGTACTTGCTAAGCCTTAAACTCCCCTTTTTCTACATATAAGTTACCCCTAAGGAAGGCCCTAGGTAGCCCATAGGGCAGGGTGGTATGTAAGTTAAAGGCAGGACATGAACATGTGGGTTCTATATGTCCTGGTAGTGTAAAACACCTAAATGTGTTTGTACACTGCTGTGAGACCGCTCCTTTCATAGGATAGCATTAGGGCTACCCTCATATACTGTTTGAGTGGTAGATCCTGATCTGAAAGGAGTAGCCAGGTCATATTTAGTATGGCCAGAATGGTGATATAAAATCCTGCTTAACGGTGAAGTTTCTGTGAAGGACAGCTCCTTGCTGTTGCCCTGCTGCCGTGCTGCTCTCTGGCTGCAAAGAGAAGTGCTCTCCAAGGGCTTGGATAGAGCTTTTCTCCTGTTCCCTGAAGTCTCAGGACCAAAACGACTTAGGGGCATATTTATACTCCGTTTGCGCCAAATTTGCGTTGTTTTTTTCGACGCAAATTCGGCACAAAACTAACGCCATATTTATACTTTGGCGTTAGACGCGTCTAGCGCCAAAGTATGAGTAAAGAGCGTCAATTTTTGCGTGAACGCCTTCCTTGCGTTAATGAGATGCAAGGTAGGCGTTCCCGTCCAAAAAAATGACTGCGCCGCAAATCCGTCGTATTTATACTCCCGGGCAAAAATCACGCCCGGGAGTGGGCGGGGCAAAAAAACCCGCATTTGCGCCTCTTTTTAACGCCTGGGTCAGGGCAGGCGTTAAGGGACCTGTGGGCTCAAAATGAGCCCACAGCTGCCCTCCCATGCCCCCAGGGACCCCCCCTGCCACCCTTGCCCACCCCAGGAGGACACTCAAGGATGGAGGGACCCACCCCAGGGACATTCAGGTAAGTCCAGGTAAGTATATATTTTTTTTTTATATATTTTTTTTGGCATAGGGGGGCCTGATTTGTGCCCCCCTACATGCCACAATGCCCAATGACCATGCCCAGGGGACAGAAGTCCCCTGGGCATGGCCATTGGGCAAGGGGGCATGACTCCTGTCTTTACTAAGATTCAATAAATACGGCGCCCGCATGGCGCTTCAGAATGGCGTTAGCCGGCGCAAAAAATGTTGACGCTAAACTGCGTTAGCGCAGTTTAGCGTCAAAAAGTATAAATACGGGCCTTAATCTCTGCAAGAAGTACTCCTTGTGTGGCGAAAATCGATGCACAGCACGCCAGAAACGACACACAGCCTGCATTGCGGTGAAAAATTCTACCGCTCTCTCTGGCCCCAAACAGAATGCTGTGACACACAATCCACACTCCAAGCATATTGGAGGGAAGCTGAAGTACCACTCAGGAAAAGGCTGCAGCTGAATGAGGCAGTTTAGAAATGAAATGCAGTTGAAATGGAGGCTACTGGTTACAATTTGAAAGAACACATTTGATTGGTTGATGTAAATATGTTGGTGCTTAAAACTAGGTAGGAATATTGTGAAAAAAGTAAGTAGATATCAGAATGTCTTTGGCGAAATAATAAAATGTATTGGTGCTTGGGATATGTTTATTATTTCAAACATTCAACCACACCTGTTACATTTGTTTTAGAACTAAGCATGCTGCGCTTAGAAACTGTTATGAACTTGTGACCTACTGCTATCAGAGAATGTTTCAAAATACATTACCATGGTAACACAACTATAGGAGTATGAGGGGAAGGAAATTAAAAAGACTAGATGGCAAACTTGCATTCACAGTTCACATGTTGATTATAAAGTGTAACTGGCTATAAGTGCATTTATTTATGCAAATAAATTACCTTAGGTCGAGAGTTATAGTTACTTGAAATAATTAACTACACTGCTGAATTTCTCTGATTTTGTGTGAGTAAATTCCAAACCTGGCTATAACACCTCTGTAACCTTTTGTTTTTTTTGAGTGAATTTCTATATATTTTTTTTAATTCTATTTCCTAACTATAATGCCCCTGTAATCTTTGTTTTTTCAGCAAATTCCAATGTTTTTTAATGTAAAGTCATTTTAATTACTATACACTAATCCAACCACCACCACCCACAGCCTTTGGCCTGTGGCCACACCCCTGTAACCACCCAATCCCGCATCATGCATGGGTTGTCCACAGCTAACCTCCTATAACCACCCAGAGAGTTTTTCTAGACTTTGATGATTGATATACTTAGAATGAGAAGTTTTAGGACAAATTGAAAAGAAAAATGCACTTGTCAATTAAAAAGAGTGAGCTCACCTTTCAGTATGTGCCTTAAACATTTGAAGTTGAAAAGAAATTCATGCAGGGAAATTAGCATAGACATACCTTTATTAGAACCCTCAACCTTCACTGTGCGTTTCTAAGCCCCTAACCATTACACCACAAGACATTGGTGACCATGCAGTGTCTAGACGTTGCTATGACATTCTACCCAAATATTTTGCCACAGGATAAGGACTTCAAAGTTTCATCACAAGGAATGTTTATCATTCAAAACAGTGTAAACAGACACACTGCCATAAGATACCAGAATTTGAACCTTTGACCTACTGAACGGCAGTCCATGAGCATTACCAGTAGGCTAGTAGTGACATTTGCATCAAACATCTTTCATCTTGCAAATTACTCTCTAAGCCTTGGGGGGGTCCCTAGAGGACCCCTTCACTAAGGCTGCAGGGGTAGGCTAATAGTACCCTACTCCCTTTTCATTTTTTTCATTTTCTTTTGATGCTCAGCCTCAAAATGGCTGTCAACACTTCCTGGCTGAAGAGTTAGCAGTCAATCAGATCTCTGTACAAGATTTAAAGTATTCACAAAGCCTTCACAGATTTGTTTTTCTTTTAATATTTCAAAAACTGCTGAATGGATTTACACCAAATAACAAAAAGGCCTTTTTTCTGGACCAAAAGCTACCTTTCTGCCAAATTTAGTAGTCACGTTCAAAATCCCTATGGGAATTAGAATGAGTGTCAGGAATAAGGTCATACGCGGTCCAGGTCTCGCGCAAATTTCCGCTGAACAACTCTGCGGTGCTTTATGTGCACCACTGGTCATCCCCGCTTGTTCCAAGAATAGCCATCAGCGTTGCCTGCCCTGTGGTAAAGCTCACGTAGCTGCAGGTTCAGGGCATTGGTAGTCAAGATGCACTTATCAGTGTTATCCTACGAAAGAACTACATTTCCCATGTTTTTAGGAGCAGGGGCCATCTTGGGGTGTGGCAGGCTTATAAAGCCCAGCCACACCCAAGCATGTTGCTCACTATTTTGAAGACTTCAATGCAGCCAGACCTCGTGGAGGTTTCTCTGGAATAGTCCAGAGTTTCTGAATGGCAGAGTATCGTCTAACCAGAGTCCATGGTGCATTAAAAAAAGAGTAGGTCGTATTGGTATCGGTAAGGCCTTGCTGAATCCAAGCTTGGAGGAAGTTAATACTTCCAAGAGGTAATGCGCTTTGTGCGCACGTGAGTCATGGTTTATCTGTTCAAAGATGTAAAGCGCTTTTTGGCTCAGTGAATTCAAAGCGTTTCAGTTGACAGAGATAACGTGCTTAGTGCACACGTAATTCATGGTGTTTCCGTTCACAGATGGAAAGCGCTCTTTTGGCTCAGTGATTCGAAGCGATTCAGTTCACAGAGATAACGCGCTTAGTGCACATGTAATTCATGGTGTTTCCGTTCACAGATGTAAAGCGCTCTTTGGGCTCAGTGATTCAAAGCGATTCAGTTCACAGAGATAACGCACTTAGTGCACATGTAATTCATGGTGTTTTCGTTCACAGATGAAAAGCGCTCTTTTGGGTCAGTGATTCAAAGCGATTCAGTTCACAGAGGTAACGCGCTTAGTGCACATGTAATTCATGGTGTTTCCGTTCACAGGTGGAAAGCGCTTTTTGGCTCAGTGATTCAAAGCGTTTCAGTTTAGAATGATAACGCCCTTAGTGCCCATGTAATTCATGGTGCTTTCCGTTCACAGATGTAAAACGCTCTTTTGGCTTAGTTATTGAAAGCGTTTCAGTTCACAGAGAAAACGCGTTATGTGAACAAGTAATTCAAGGTGTTTCAGTTCCCAGATAAAAAGCGCTTCCTGGTATTATTAAGTAAGGCACTTTAGGTTTTGATTAGTAAAATCTTTTTGTCAGTTATTATTATGAATATGAAAGTATTTTGGAGATAAAACTAATCAAAGTTTTCATTGATCTTTGAATGACTTAAGATATGAAAAAACATTTAAGTCTTTGTGATTTTCTAAGTCATGATCAAAGGTTTATGATGTGAATACGTAAATGTTACAGGATTGATATTCTGTGTAAAATCATAGTTCAACGTTTTTGCCATCTCTTAAATCTGAGGTTGTGTTTTCACAAGGGGATTTGCCCCCATTTTAGAAGTTGTCTCCACCTGATATCTCGGATACACATTTAGTCATGAGTCTATAAACGATTTACATTTTTCTATGAATGAGTAAATGCATATTGTTCTAACCTTTCATTTTCAGATCTCTCCCCCTGCTGTTCCCTTCCCTTAATTCCCTTCCCGACTGGCTTCGCCATAACTCTGTGCTATAATAGCTTTCTGAGTTGGTGACGCCGGGATGTGGACCTTTTGTTCAGCAACGTGCAGATCCTGAGAAAAGGACCCCGTGACAATGGGAAATGCTCTTTTTTTGAACCCTCCTCTTTTTCTCAGCTCCCGCTTGAAGTATCACCTCGAAGCTTCCCATCGACAACTGAGTAACACTTTCTTTTCGAAAATTTTGTGAAGATTCGTCAAGCGACGCCAATTGTATAGGCAAGTAAAAAAATGCCTTTTCTATGGAAACTATGTCCTAACTATAATTACCTATTGGCGACCCCACACCAGTCGGTAATATATATATATATATATATATATGTATATATATATATATATATATATATATATATATATATATATATATATATGTATATATATATATATATATGTATATATATATATATGTATATGTATATATACATACATTTAAAAAAGCAAATAGAAATAGAAATTCACGTGTTAAAGTTAGAGGTATATCATGTAACTCATGCCCTAAGGTACCTATAACTTGCATGTGTGCCATGCACAGTTATCTGATCAATAATTTTACTAAAAATGTTACAGTGACATGATTGATGTTATCAAAGCTGTCATGAGTGTTGTAATATCTGGGGTAATTAGCAGTGCATGGCCCTGTGCCAAACCCCCTATAATCACCCAACACTGCGCCACGCACAGCCTTCAGCTGTGAGTGGCTAAAATTGGATGCAGGGCCTGACCTGCTCCCAGTCCATGCGGCCAACTCCCTATAACCACTCAACCCTGTGCCTTGCATGACCTTTGGCTGTGTGCAGCAGAAGTTGCCAGCACGGCCTGGTCATTGGTCAGGCCCTGCGGCCAACACCCTATTACCACCCAATCGCACCCAACTTACAATGACAAATGTTCTGACAAATTGAATAAAATGTATTTGACTAGTTAAAAGTACAAGTTCACCTTTCTGTAAGTACCTTAAATCTTTGAAGTTGAATAGAATGTAAAGCTGAAAAATGACAACTAAAGTAGCTATACTATAACCCTCAACTTTGTATGTGAGAGTCTGAAACCTTAACCACTAGGCCACATGTTACTACTTAGTACTCAGTTTCCAAACGTTGCTAGGAAATTCAATCTAAAGATGATGATGGAAACAATGTAAATGTACCTTCACTAGGAATGTTTAACATCCATAAATAAACAAACGCAATCTCTCTCTCTTCCATCCCATTATGAGAGAGAGTGAAAGTGACAGGACTGCTGGAGGAGTCTCAAGGCCACGCGGTCCCACCGTCTCCCATCTCCTGTGGGAGCCGGCATTGCTCTTACAAGCAAAGAGCTGCTTTAAATAACAGCTTCCTGCTTGCGAGAGCAATGTTTTCATCTCTTTTCCTTCACAAATGTTTGCGGACAGGTCAAAAAAATGAAAACTCTAATTCAGCAAGCTACCTTCTGATGGGCGGCACATCAGGAGGTAGCAGGAGCCAGCCTTGGTGGCTGGAGGTCCCCAGGGCTATAAATGGCTCTGAGAGGGGGCCTGCATGTCCCTCCTCTTTATATAGTCCCCAGGGCTGTCGGGCCCCTGTACAGAACCCCTTGCATTCATGAATCATTTATTTCCCCAGGGAGGTGGTGGTCCCTGGGGCTGTGGGTAGCCCCGCATTCTTTAATCATTTATTGCCCTGGGGAGGTGGGGGTCCCCGATGCCCAGGGAGGTCTGTAGGACCCCCTCTATTATGATAGTAATATTTTGCCAGGGAGAATGGGTCTGCTCAGCAACCACATATTTTTAAATCATAGCCCCTGAGAGGTGGAGGTCTCAGGGGCTCCTAAAAGCCCTAAGAGGGGGGCTGCATGCTCCCTCCTTCTATTATGAGTCCACAATGCCCCTGTGACCTGGCTCACCCGGGGGCCGAAGAATTAACAATGAGGGAGACCACATTTTTTTTGTTTAAATCACAGAGAAATCCACAGATCCAGCCGTGGATGTCTATCTTATTTAAAAAAAAACTCCTTTTAGTCTTAGGGAGCCCAGACTCTATCAAGTCTTGGGGGTAGAGTAAACATACCCTGCCCCGGGAGTCGACTGCCAACACTTCTTGTTTGAAGTGTTTGCAGCCATGCAGACTGTCATAAGCTTCAAAGCTTTGCTGTTTGTGTCATTATCTGGATCACTACTGTGCTCTGAGATCCAACTGCAGAGCTAGCATTCCAGGCATGTCAGTTGGCAGCTGACTTGCTAAGGCGTACCAACTCTCAGGTTGTAGGGCATGTACTTTAAATAAACTACAATTTCACTTACTTTCGGTGGTGGATCCTGCTTTCTCGGTGCAATAAAGATCTCAGCAGGCGATCTCCTGGATCCATGGGCCTAAATAAACAAATGTATTTTCCCTTTATTTTCTACCCTGAACCATTTTCTTTATTTTAATCTTTTTTTCAGGGACTTGGCTGAAGCCGAGTGCCAAGATGGCTGCATCAATGGGCACCAAAGATATAGGCAAGTCAAAAGCACTTTTTCTATAAAAACTAGGTCCTAACTATAACTAACTAGTGGCAACCAACCACTACTAGGTTATATATCTATATATCTATATATCTATATCTATATCTATATATACAGATATATAGATATAGATATATATACATATATATATATATATATATATATATATATATACATTGATAGATAGATAGATAGATAGATAGATAGATAGATAGATAGATAGATAGATAGATAGATAGATAGATAGATTGATAGATGGATAGATCATAATAAATCTGCTTCTGCAGCAGTGCAAAGGGAATGCTTGAGCCCTCCAATATAATGGCATATAGAAGAATGACAAAGTCTCAAAGAGTGAGTGAACTTTTGAATGATGAAGGCAAAAAAGAAAGCGGTAAACAAACAGAAGAAAAAGTGAGAACTTAAAAAAAGATCATTATAGAATTAGAGTATGTGCGCATGACAGGAAAACAAACGAATGGTGGGAGATGATGACACTGCAAAAATATATTGAATACAAGAGAATGCCCAGAGGCTTAAGTGTGTTAATAATGTCTATGCTAAGTGACCTAGATGAAGAACTAATGAGGGATGGCAAAAAGATACAACAGAAAGTTAATTTAATTCTCATTTAAACTAATGAGAACACTTATTATACCCGCAAGAGGAAACTAGAGAATGCAGTGGTAAAATTAAAAGAATTAGAGCTGGAGCTGGGCAAGCATAAACCTAATGAAAAATTGAAAGAAGTCGTGGAACAAATAAAAAAGAAAGTCAATAAACATGAAGCAGAGGTAGAAAAGCCAGGAAATTTAAAAGAGAAAGATTAGGTTATGTGAATGAGAGAATCTATAATCCGTGAGAAGATTTGATGCCATGAGAAATAGAGAGACTATGGACATAGCCCATGGACTTAAGGAGATACCAGAAATTAGTGATAGCTCAGAAATCAGCTCTGCAGATGGATCCCTTCTTCCACCAACTTGGATTATTCTGGGGAGATGAGGGTAGTCCATTTGTGTACAAGATAAAGGGGGAGAGGAAGTGCCCCCAAAAGGGGCTGAGGGAGAAGAAAATCAAGATATGGAGACGCAGGATGTTATACCTGACATTTTTGGCTTTTGATCTCTTGTTTTTCTGAATTCCTTTTTGCTGGCTTTATTACTCTGGGTACTTTTCCACTGTAACTAGTGACAAGGTGCATGTGCTCTCTACTCAAAATATAGTAACATTGGTATTTTTAATTTACAAATAGGTCCCTAGTAAAGTGCACTGCATGTGCCCAGGGCCTGTAAATGACATGCTACTAGTGGGTCTGACTGTGCCACCTACTCTCTTTGTCTCAGGCTTGACATTGCAGAGCCTATGTATGCAGTTTTAGACTGCCTTGACGACCTGGCAAGTTAATCCTCTTACCAGGCCCATTCCTTCCTTGTTAATACATATAAGTCTCCTCTAACGTAGGCCCTGGACAGCCGCTAGGGCAGGGTGTAGTGTACTTAAAAGGTTCTACATGTACTTTTTAGTTTTACATGTTCAGGTGGGAAAACACATTTTCATTCTTTGTCAGAGTCACCAGATCCTCGGGGTCTGTGCACGTTTCCAACACGTCCACCACTGAACAACTCCAAGACTCTGATAGATAAATCACAGAGACAGTTCAAGAGGGGAAGAGGGGATTCGGAAGGGAACAGCTGGGAAGGAGGCCTGTAGTAAGAAAAAGGTTAGAACATGCAATATGAAAATTAAATCTCCTGAAATTAATACCAGACTATGATTCTAAGCCTAGTCATTCTGAAAACATGAGCAATCTAAGAATTAAGTTTAAAATGACTAAGTTTCAAGATGGCCGGATACCTGTAAGGGAATCAAGATGAATTAAATGAAAACTTGTTTATTCAAGTACTTTCCTTTACATGAGAATCAAAAAAACATTCTGACTAAATTTTAAACCAGTCATATAAATCCTGTTTTGAGAATGTATACTAGGACCATGCAATATTGCATCTAGAAACTCTGGCCTTCTGTGTACTCTTAAAATGTTTCAACATAAATTGCGCATATTGCAGATATATATATATAGTAAACACCATAAAAGGATTGTGCACCATGAATAACACAATATGGATTCAAGAAATAAATCACACAACTTGTCAACTCGAATATTTCCAAATAAATGTCTTAAAATAGTGGCATACAATGAACAACATGAATTAAGCTCGAGGAGAGAATCGTGCGTCTTGCCGATTTGAGTGCCACTATGTCAATGCCAAGAAATAAATAGCGCGCAATGAATAACAAGGTTAAAGCACCATGAAACGAATTGCGCATTTTGCCGATTCTTAAGCCACCATGTAAATGTCAAGAGATGGTAGCGCACAATGATTAACAGAGTTAAATCAACGTGAAACGAATTTGCGCGTCTTGCCAATTCGGAAACCACCATGTAAATGTCAAGAAATGGTAGCGCGCAATGAATGGCAGGTTAAGTCAACATGAAACGAATCGCGCGTCTTGCCGATTCGGAAGCAACCATGTAAATATCAAGAAATGGTAGCGCACAATGAATAACAAAGTCAAACCTTTATGAAACAAATCACGCGTCTTGCTTATTTGTAAACTACCATATAAATGTCAAGAAATGGTAGCGCGCAAGTAATCTGTTACTCATTTAAGAATTTAACCAAGAATATGAAAATTCTCGATAACGGTGTCGGGACAGTCCAACTACCGTCTTACCGCCTGGAACAATGATCACCAATGAAGGATGAAGGGCAGAAGACTGGAAGATCGAAATAGGCAGCCGGGACAGGAGCTCAGGAAGAAGCTGCTGCTCTGCACCGGGACCTCTGAATAGTGAGCACTGGGAGTTGGGCTGGCTCTCTTTTATAGAGTCTTGGCTCAGCCCAGAACCACGCCCAGGCATGTTGCAGGGAAAGTCTCTGGAAGGCCCTGGAAAGGGGCCACACCCTAACACACTCTGAAAACCTGCAGCAATACATTGCAAAAGAACAGTATTTGTAAGCATATTAAAAATACGTTTTCAGGATTGAACTCTGCAATGCAAAAGGTTAAACCACAACATATCAGCACAATGCATAAATTACGTTGTTTTGAGAGTGCTGGGTTTTTGCATATTTGTCGCCAATAGAGCGCATACTGCTCTGGTGTTGACATTCTTTTTTCAGTACTGCAAGGCATATCTCTCCCACAGGTTAACATTAGCAATACCTTATTACATTTTATAAGTGTAATTTCCAATTGAGAAGAGTTGAGACCCCAAGTTTGGTGTCCCTGGACTCACAATTTAAAATCACAATAAAGGGTGAAGTCAGATTTTAACTTGTAATTCTGAAAATGACACTTTTGGAAGTTGCCATTTTCTTACTTTAACTATTCAGTGCCTTCTGCCTGTTTCTGAATACCCATCTTGGGCATTTGTCATTACCTCCAGACAGCCACACAGACAAGGAGCTTAGGCTGATGGGTCATCATAGGCAGGATGTGAGGGAGAAGCTTACACTTACACCTGAATAGGCTGTGCCGGTCCCCACACAAAGGGCTGCATACTCACTTAGAGTGAGTTTGGAGCCAGGGCAGGAAGGGCAGGGACCCCGTGAGCTTCTGTATTGTCTGTCCAATGTAGATTTTGTTACGCATTTTGTGTATTGCAGTTTGCAAAATGCTGTAAGGTAAATCTGATATTTCCACAAACAAGTCCACAGTGAAATGACAAACACTACAATTATCACATTTGAAATGACCAAGCACTGGTGCAAGTCCCCATAAATGATTATGTGTATGTTGTGTTCCACCATTAGGTATACTTGCTCCCACTAAATGGCCCTTTATGATTTTGCTCTTACGAAATGCAAAAATATGTTATTTAAGAGTGAGTTTCCCTACATTGAGTACCTCCCAGTGTTTAGGAATGCATTTCTTCAGTTGGTTGGAAATTGGGGAGAAAGTTGTGACACAGAAAAATCTGTCATTAATCTTTTTCTTTCTAGGTGTGAATAGAATGTCACAAGGACAGTACCATGCCCTCTTGATGGAACACTTGACAGGTTTATGGGATACCCTTTTTCAAGCGATGTGTTAGCCAAAGTATTTGCTTCCTGAAAAAAATCTTGTTTCTGAGAGCAATTCCATCTAATAGTGAGGATGGTAAGGAGTCCCTGAGTGCTGTGGGGTAGTGATTAGATTAGGAGAGTGGAGTGTTTCTTTTGGGTTGGTTTACAATAGAGCAATTTTTAAGTTCACCATCAGTGGTCTTAATCATAAGGTCCAGGAAGGCAATTTTAGATTACTTTTTTCAATGTGAATTTGAGGCACTTACAGTTTGAATTTAGCCTAGTATGGAGTTCTGCAAGAGTGGCATCTCAGCCCTGTCATGTTAGGAAAATTTAATCTATGTAATGTTTCCAAATCAGTATATTTTGGTGAAAAGGATTAGTGTTTGAGAAAATTATTTTATGTTCAAGATCATCCATGGACAATATGACAAATTTGGAAGGCAAAAAGTCCCTCATAGATATGTCCTAGATCTGTTGGTAATAATAGCCATCAAAGTAAAATAAATTTCCGGTCAGACAAAGAGTAAGGAGCTCTAAAATAGAGGAGGTAGGGACCAAGCCTGGGTGAGGTTTCTGCTCTAGTATCTTGTAAATCACATCAATGCCCTCCAACTATCATTGAACAAGACTGAATGTGCTTTGTGCACAAAATGCAAGTATCAGAGTCAATAGGAAGATGTTCAACCTGCTTAATCATATTCATACTGTCTCCCATTTGACGTACTGTGTGGAGTACAGTTTCTTTGATAACAAAGTCAGTGTATTGGCTCAATGGCTCAAGGAAAGAG
The DNA here is from genome assembly GCF_031143425.1 of Pleurodeles waltl. Classification (NCBI taxonomy): domain Eukaryota; kingdom Metazoa; phylum Chordata; class Amphibia; order Caudata; family Salamandridae; genus Pleurodeles; species Pleurodeles waltl. The sequence continues at coordinate 262,038,339 of NC_090447.1, read as the reverse complement.
CCATAGCTGGAGATGCTGGGTTGGCCTGGCAGAGATTCTGAGGTTTTATGATCTTTAGATAGATATTATAAATTAGGTTTCTGGTTTGCAGTCAGTTTGCACTATATCCAAGCAGGGACACACACTCTAGTCAGGGCAGTGGAGATACACATTTAAGATAACCCCTGCTCACACCCTCAGTAACTTGGCACAAGCAGTCAGGTTTATCTCAAATGCAATGTGTAAAGTATTTCTACCAAAACACAGAGTAATACCTTAAAAACACTACACAATGAACACCATACCAGTTTAGACGAATAGCCAATATTTATCTAAATCAAACAAGACCAAAACTACAAAAATCCAACATACACATATGAAGTTATGAATATTTAAAGGAAAAAGAGTCTTACTTCATAGAGAACTATGAAAAAGTTGTTGTTACACAAAGTACCTGGTATGCGTCAAAAACAAATGACACAGGCATGCGTGTGTCGGAAACATCAGTAATGCGTTGATTCCTTACTCAAACGTGAGGCTGTGTGTTGTTTCTTCTCCAGTCGGGCATGCGTTATTTTTATCTTTTGCAAGAGAGCAATGCGTCGATTTCCAGATGGGGCCCCTCAGATCCACACAGGCTCATGATGATGTTGGCATCCAGTGATTATGAGCGAGAAATCCGGCCGCACGGTGATGGAACATCATGCTGCGTAGGGTTTGCATCATTTTCAGCCACCACAAGCGGGTGTTGTATAGTTTCTCCAGACGCGATGCAGGTGATGTGTTAACTTCCCAGCTGTGATGCAGGCGGTGCATCGATTTTTCAGCTGTGATGAAGGTGTTGTGCCATTTTTACAGCTGCGTTGCACAGGGTGCATCAAAATTCTGTGTGTGGATTTCAGTCTTTGTTCCACCAGCATCACCTTTCAAGGGCCAAGGGACTGGAGTGGGTACTACTTGGCAGGGTAGGAGTCTAGGTAGAGAGTATAGGTGCTGTCCCTGAGACCTCAAAGCAGGAGGTAAGCTCAGTCCAATCCTTGGAGACACTTTACCAGCAGGAATATAACACAACATCCAGTCTTTGCCCTATTTCAGAGAGAAGCAGTAACTGCAGGCCAACCCAGCAGATGCAAAAGGGCAGTACTCCTCCAGCTCTTCAGCTCTTCTCCTTGGCAGAGGTTCCTGTTGGTTCCAGAAGTAATCTGAACATCAGGGATTTTGGGTCCAATACTTATACCCCTCTCTGCCTTTGAAGTAGGTATGCTTCAAAGGAAAGTCTCTGTTGTTCACAAGATCCTGCCTTGTTCAGGTCAGGCCCCAGACATACACCAGGGGGTTGGAGACTGCATTGTGTGATGGCAGACACAGCCCATTCAGGTGTAAGTGTCAGCTCCTCCCTCCACTCTAGCCCAGATGACCCATCAGAATATGCAGGCTTCAACCCAGCTCCCTTTGTGTTACTGTCTAGTGGAGATTCACAAACAGCCCAATTGTCAGCGTGACCCAGACGTGGAATACACAAGCAGTCAGAGGCAGAGAATGGTTATGCAAGAAAACGCCCACTTTCTAAAAGTGACATTTTCCAACTGACAGTCTAAAAAACAACTTTACCAAAAGATAATATTTTGAAACTGAGTTCAGAGACCACAAACTCCACATCTCTGTCTGCTCCCAAAGGGAAATTACACTTAAAAGATATTTAAAGGCAGCCGCCATGTTAACCTATGAGAGAGATAGGCCTTGCAATGGTGAAAAACGCATTTGGCTGTATTACACTGTCAGAAGATTTAAAGATGAAAACTTAAAGCAAATCTTCACAAAACATTCATGGGTAGCATACAGAAAAGTTGTCCCTTTGGGACACATACTGGTACAAAGCCATATGCCTTCTGTAATACTACCGAACAAAAACTGGCTAAACCAACCTGGTTTTTGGCAGTGTACAAAATGCACAGCATGTGGATATGGGTTCAATAAAACAACATATGAACTATATGCTGAGAAACAACAAAAGATTAAAGAACACATTACAAGCAAAACGAGTAATGTGATCTATGTATTACAGTACATTTGCAAAAAGATCTATGTGGCAACTATTACTAACAAGGTAAAAATCTGGATTCTCCAACATCTAGGTGCTATAAAAAAATCAAGCTTTTACCTAACCAATAGCTAAACACTACTAAGAAAAAAAACATGAAGAAAATACAAAAAAACCTATATTATCATGGCCTCAAACACATTAAAGTAAGAGAAAGAGGAGGCAAATAAGAGCTAACTCTAAGGAGATTGGAACCAAGACGGATTATTTCAGTATGAACAGAGGCACCGAGGGATTCAGCCCTGTCATTTTTTTATACAGCAGCACAAACTTACAAAATACAATTGTATTTTGTAAGTTTGCACTGCTTTTGCATCAAAAAGCGGCGCAAATGCGGCATTAAAAAAGTATAAATATGGGCCATGGTGTCTTCGCTCACAGGCAGATGGAATATAATGACCAACCAATATGTGTTCTTAAAATGGATGTACTTTGATGATGCCTTTGAAAAAGCCCCAAGTCAACTCACCAAAGGGGGCTTTTCTGTTCAAAATGTCTATGACTTCTGCTTAAAATTGCCTTTTACAATTAACTTTGCACCTTAAGGCTTTCTGCACAATAGTATACAATTTCTGTTGGAAATGGATTTCAATAAATAACTCTGAATTCATCAAGTGGGTTTTCAATTGTTTATTACTAAAATATTGATGTATGCACTCTCACACCAAGACATATAGGTGGTCATTCTGACCTCGGCGGTAAAAGGCGCCTACCGCCGGTCAGAAATCCTCCATAATCCCGCCGCGGTCGCGGAAACCCGCCACGGTCATTCTGACCCGCAGAAGGCAAACCTCCGAAAATCCGACAGCCACAACAGACCGCCAGACCAGCGGTCGGCGGAAAAGTGGAGGTGACAAAACCTCCACCGTCACGCCAACAGAAATACGCCCATGCCATTACGACCCACGAATCCACGCGGCGGTCATTCAAACGCGGTATTCCATTGGCCGCGGTCAGAATACACACAAACGAACAAAACTCAGCCACATTGGCCGATTTGAATTCCACACACCTGATACACATACACACACCACTCCCACACACACAATACAATATAAAACACACACCCACATCACCCACAAACCCCTACGCCAAAAAATTCTGAAAGAAGGCCAGAGCGAGACACCACCATCCACAAACTAGCAGCCACAGCCACTCCACACCATCACCCACACACTATCCACACACAAAACAACACACACCACCACACTCAACACACTTAACTACACATACTCCACCCCACACATCATACACACCACCCCATGGCACCCCAAAGACACCCCCGCTTCTCAGACGAAGAACTCAGGGTCATGGTGGAGGAAATCGTTCGGGTAGAGCCCCAGCTGTTCGGCACACAGATACAATACACCAGCATTGCCCGGAGGACGGAGCTATGGCAGAGGATTGTCGACAGGGTCAACGCTGTGGGACAGCACCCCAGAAATCGGGAAGACATCAGGAAGCGATGGAACGACCTACGGGGGAAGGTGCGTTCCATGGTATCCAGGCACAACATCGCCGTGCAGAAGACTGGCGGAGGACCCCCACGTCAACCCCCACAATTTACAACATGGGAGGAGGAAGTCTTGAACATCCTGCATCCTGACGGCCTCGCAGGAGTCGGCGGAGGAATGGATACTGGTAAGTTGAAGCTTCACTACTGCTTCCCCCCCACCTGCATGCCAAATCATACCCCAACCCTCACCCCCATCCTCGAACCCCACCCTCACCCCCACCCCCATCCTCACCCCCACCCTCACCCCCACCACCATCCTCACCCCCACCACCAGCACACCTATTCCCTGCCAATGTCTCACCATCACAACCCACACATCCCAAAACCTAGGCCTGCATGCGTCCACTAAGCATGGACACCCATCACCAAAGCATGCCCAATGCATATACACATCCCCCCCACAAGCCACCCTCACCAAAGCCCCCACACACGAATGCCAGCACTTGGGGACACGGGAACCCACAGATACACCCATATGCCACACATTGAAACTATAACCATACCTCTATACCCCTGCAGGACCCGACCGTCAACACACCGCCGCGGAGGGCCCAGAATTCTCCACACCCCCCACCCAAGAGGCCGTCAGCGATGACAGCAGCTCTGTCGACCTGGACACCGATGACCAGCCCGGACCATCGGGGACCTCTGGACAGTCGGTTCCCCTCACACAGGCCCAGGCCACTACAGACCCAAACCCCTCTGGGAACACCAGCACAGCTCCCACCCAGCGGGCCCATGCCTCTGTCTCCAGGGCGCGTCAATCTGCGGTGTGTCTACCACTACAGGGCACCCAGGATAACCCACCACCCCAACAACAACAGGGACCTGGGGCAGTTGTAGTGGGCACACCGGCCAGGGGGCAGAGGCCCAGGGAAACAGGGCAACTCGGAGGGCAGCTGTGCGACAGGGGGGGGACGGGCCCAGGGAACCCACTCTCCACGAGGCCCTCACCACCATCATGGGAGCATACAACCGCTCCCAGGAGACGATGGCGACGGTACTGGCCCGGTTCCAGGAGATCCAGGTACTGCAGGAGGAACACTATCGGGGGTACAGGGAGGACATCAGAGCCCTCACCTCCACCCTGGTTACCATGGTAGGGCTGCTGCAGGACCTCGTCAACACCAGGACGGATACTCAACAACACCCAAGGGCCCCTGCCACTAGCCTGGACCAAGAACAGCCAACCACCTCCGCTGGCGCTAGTGGACAGGAGGCCCCCGCACAGCCGCAGCCCACCAGACCCCCACCTCCTGCAGGAGAAGAACCACCCCGCAAGAGGGCCCTGAGATCTCGCAAGAAGACAGAGTAGGATGTCAAGACCCCCGGCAGCAATGGATACCACCTGATGTCATCCCACTGTCCCACATTGTCACCCTGTCCATCCTTGAACTGCCCATGCTCCATCTCTCCACAGGCCTCTGGACAATGCACCTGTGTGACTGTTACTCTGGACTCTGCCATGGACATTCCTTCACCATAGCCCCCACCCACTTGAAACCACCCATCCCATTTTGAGCACTTAAATAAACACCTATTTTGCACAAAACTATCTGGAGTCTGGCTGTGATTTCAATATATTGTAATTGACATGACAGTGCAAATATGTCCTTGTACATAGTGAAGTCAACAAACAGCTGCCACAAAGCTGTAGTCCATGGGGAAACGAAGCACAGGACTCGTAGTGGGGACCCCAGATCTGAAATAGGGAGGGAAAAGCCACAACTCAGTCATCATACACTGGGGCAAATAGACAGGCAGCAGAGATGCAGGAGAGTAGTTCACATTTACTAAATTATCTTTGAATTGTTACCTGTGTCCTATTGCAGCCAATTCGCCCACCTCAGGGAAAATGATGTAGCTCCTCACGTATTTCATCAGGGCAGACAACACTCTGGATAACACCTTCGAAAACATGGGCTGAGACATCCCAGAAGCAATTCCCACTGTTGTCTGAAATGAACCACTTGCCAAGAAATGGAGTACTGACATGACCTGCACCAGAGGGGGAATCCCTGTGGGTTGGCGGATGGGGGACATCAGGTCGGGCTCCAGCTGGGCACACAGTTCATGTATAGTGGCACGGTTAAGACGGTAGGTCAGGATAATGTGGCGTTCTTCCATTGTCGACAGGTCCACCAGCGGTCGGTACACGGGAGGATTCATCCGTCTCCTCGCCAAACCCAGCGGACGGTGCCTAGGAAGGACAACATGGAGCACACAGTCAAGCAACCCACAGGTACGTACTCACAGCTAGCACAGTAAACGATTCTCTATGCAGTGAATGGCGTGTCTGAGTGGCTATGCAAGGCCTAGGCCTGTGTGACGCAGTTGAAATTGAGCCATGTGGGCCCTGGAAATGGCGGCTGCCTGACCTGTGAAGTGTGACAATGGGATGTGAGGTCAATGCGCTGGCGTGGCACACCGCGGCGGGCGGCGGGCGAAGACCGCGGCGCGAAGCCGCATTGGTTAACATTGAAGCCTATGGGTTTCAGGAGCCAATGGCGAAGGGCGCCGGCGGTGGCGGGATGCACCGCCGCGGTACGCACCGCCGCGGACGTGACCGCCATTTTCTATCTACTTATCCACTTGCGACTTGAACTTTCACAGGAGAGGACCTATACTGCAAGTGTTGCTGTGACCTCGGTCTGGAAGGGACAATGGCTGCTGCGCCTGGGGAAAGGGCCCCTGCCTTCACTGGAGAGGAGTTGGAGAAACTTGTGGATGGGGTCCTCCCTCAGTATGCGCTACTCTACGGTCCTCCAGACCAACAAGTGAGTTTAATTCAATTTGGATTTGGGGCCACTGGCTGGCTTGGGGGCCTGGCGGGGGGCCTGGCGGGGATGGGGGGGCATGTTGGGGCTGGCGGGGGGCCTGGCGGGGATGGGGGGCATGTTGGGCCTGGTGGGGGGCATGGCGGGGGGCCTGGCGGGGATGGGGGGGCATGTTGGGGCAGGCGGGGGGCCTGGCGGGGTTGGGGGGCATGTTGGGCCTGGTGGGGGGCATGGCGGGGGGCCTGGCGGGGATGGGGGGGCATGTTGGGGCTGGCGGGGGGCCTGGCGGGGGGCCTGGCGGGGATGGGGGGCGTTGGGCCTGGCTTGGGGGCCTGGCGGGGGGCCTGGCGGGGATGGGGGGGCATGTCGGGGCTGGCGGGGGGCCTTGCGGGGATGGGGGGCGTTGGGCCACTGGCAACGAAAATGCAGACAAACTTGAACGTGGTATTTCTCCCTCCCTGTACGTGTCACATAGGTCCGCGCCCATGAGAAGATCGGGATTTGGCGTGCCATCGCCAAGGAAGTCCGGACCCTGGGGGTCCACCATCGACGGGGCACCCACTGCCGCAAGAGGTGGGAGGACATCCGCCGCGGGACCAAGAAGACCGCCGAGTCTCTGCTGGGGATGGCCTCCCAACGTAGGCGGGGTGCCTGCCGTCAACTGACCCCCCTGATGTTCCGGATCCTGGCGGTGGCCTACCCTGATTTGGATGGGTGCGTGAGGGCAGCACAGCAGACACAAGGGGGTGAGTACAAGCATTATCTACTCTGTTGTCGCGCAGTGGAGGTGTCTGGGTGGGGGAGTAGGGCTGTGGGTCCCCCTAGGCCAGGGCGATATCTGTAGGCTGGGCACCCCCGTAAGCCCCTGTGTCCCCAGCCACCACCCTCAGTAGTTTGTCAGTACAGCCATCCCTGGGCCGTGTCATCCATGGGTGCAGTTGTCAACTCTAGGCGTGTAGGGCATGTTCCACGGAATGCGTAGCGGACCCCAAGTGCGCAACTTAGTGCAGGGGGCATCTGTGTCTGTCATGTCCGCTAACTGTACCGGAGATCCATGTACTCAATATCCCTTTATTTCTCTCTCCCCCCCCCCTTTTTGTTTGTCTTTCTGTGCTTGTGTGCATCAGCATCATCAGGCGGAGGAGAAGTGGCATCGGGGCAGGAGGGAGCTGCATCTCACATGGCCCAGGAGGGCCATGCCACAGAGTCAGACTGGACCAGTGAGACGGAGGGCGAGGGGAGCTCCACAACGGGGACGACTGGACCCTGCAGCGACACGGACACGTCCTCGGAAGGGAGCTCCCTTGCGGGGGTGGCACCATCCGTGCCCCCCGCCATTACAGGTACAGCCGCCACCCAGTGCACCATCTCCGCCCTCCCAGCAGCCCCTCAGCGTTCGCCCCGTGCCCGCTCTGCCAGGAAGCCAGGCATCTCCTTCGCCCCAGGCACCTCAGGCCCTGCCCCTGTTACCCCCGCTGCCCTAAGTGAGGAGGTCATTGACCTCCTCCGAACGCTCATTGTTGGGCAGACTACCCTTTTGAATGCCATCCAGGGGGTGGAGAGGGTCAGGCTGCCCATCAGCGATCGTTCCAGGCTCTGGCCTCAGCACTGACGGCAGCCATTGTCCCTGTCTCCTGCCTCCCTCTACTAACTCCCTCCTCCCAGTCTCCTGTTCCTCTGCCTGTCCCACCCACAACATCAGACCAGCCTGCACACACCTCAACACCCAAGAGAAGCTCATCCAAACATAAGCACCACAGATCACGCAGACATTCACACACGCAACATTCCGATGCAGACATGCCAACAGTCACTACCACCTCTGTGACCCCCACCTCCTCGTCGCCCTCCTCCCTCCCTGTGACGTCTACACTCACACCTCCATTCACCTCACCATCAGCCAGTGTTTCCATCACCAGCACACCCTCCACTCCAGTCCGCACACGTGCAGTCACCACCCCCACTGCCATTTACACGTCCCCTGTGTCCTCTCCCACTGTGTCTGTCACCCCCTCTTCCACACCACACAAACGCAGCCACCCACCCACCCAACAGCCATCCACCTCACGACAGCCTATCCCTCCTGCACCTGCACCCAAAGACAGCAAACGTGACTCACCTACAACCACATCCTCTCCCTCCACTCCCATTCCCACTGTACCTACCACTCTCCATTGTCCCAAGAAACTCTTCCTCGCCACTGCTAACTTCTTTCCTGACCCTGAGCCCCCCCCTCCTTCTCGTCGGGGTAAGAAGAGCACCTCAGCCACCACCAGCCCTGCAGCCCCCTTGACAAGGGTGCAGGGGTATTGGAGCCCACCAGCCCGCATGTCTGGATCTTCGCCCAGCAGCAAGGGGACAGCCAGCCCACCCCCTGGGAAGAGGAGCAGAAGGCGGAAGGGGCGCCGCAGGAGCCCGGCTTCTACATCCCCCCCGGACACCACCCAGAGACAGTCACCAGCCACAGCTCCAAAGGGAGGAAAGGGCCACAGACTCCCGACTAAGGAGGGCAAGGGCAGCAAGTCGGAGAGGTCAGGCAGCAGGCCTGCTGCCCAGGAGGAGCCCACCACCCCTATATCCGCTGCCCAGGGAGGACCCAGCCCAGCTGGCCAGGAGGGCCCCACGACCCACAGCACAGGTGGGCATTGAAGGAGCACCATCCCCGCTGCCCAGGAGGGCACCACCAGGCAATGAGCAGTTGGCCATAGACCGGCCGCCGTCTCAAGCCCCGCTGAACTGGGCCCCGCCGTCTCAAGCACCGCTGAACTGGGCCCCGCCGTCTCAAGAACCGCTGAACTGGGACCCGCCGTCTCAAGAACCGCTGAACTGGGCCCCGCCGTCTCAAGAACCGCTGAACTGGGCCCCGCCGTCTCAAGAACCGCTGAACTGGGCCCCGCCTTCTCAAGAACCGCTGAACTGGGCTCCGCCGTCTCCAGCAACGCTGAACTGGGCCCCGCCGTCTCCAGCACCGCTGAACTGGGCCCCGCCGTCTCAAGAACCGCTGAACTGGGCCCCGCCGTCTCAAGCACCGCTCCGCTGGGCCCCGCCGTCTCATGAACCGCTGAACTGGGCCCCGCCGTCTCAAGAACCGCTCCGCTGGGCCACGCCGTCTCAAGAACCGCTGAACTGGGCCCCGCCGTCTCAAGAACCGCTGAACTGGGCCCGCCGTCTCCAGCACCGCTGAACTGGGCCCCGCCGTCTCCAGCACCGCTGAACTGGGCCCCGCCGTCTCAAGAACCGCTGAAATGGGCCCCGCCGTCTCAAGAACCCCTGAACTGGGCCCCGCCGTCTCAAGAACCGCTCCGCTGGGCCCCGCCGTCTCAAGAACGGCTGAACTGGGCCCGCCGTCTCAAGAACCGCTGAACTGGGCCCCGCCGTCTCCAGCACCGCTGAACTGGGCCCCGCCGTCTCCAGCACCGCTGAACTGGGCCCCGCCGTCTCAAGAACCGCTGAAATGGGCCCCGCCGTCTCCAGCACCGCTCCGCTGGGCCCCGCCGTCTCAAGAACCGCTGAACTGGGCCCCGCCGTCTCAAGAACCGCTGAACTGGGCCCCGCCGTCTCAAGCACCGCTCCGCTGGGCCCCGCCGTCTCAAGAACCGCTGAACTGGGCCCCGCCGTCTCAAGAACCGCTGAACTGGGCCCCGCCGTCTCAAGCACCGCTCCGCTGGGCCCCGCCGTCTCAAGAACCGCTGAACTGGGCCCGCCGTCTCAAGAACCGCTGAACTGGGCCCTTCAAGGCAAGACCCGCTGAACTGGGCCCTTCAAGGCAAGAAGCGCTGAACTGGGCCCTTCAAGGCAAGAAGCGCTGAACTGGGCCCTTCCAGGCAAGAACCGCTGGCCCTTTGGCAGACGTGGCAGGGCAGGATCTATCTCGGGCAGGGCTGCAGGATGTCCTCTGGCCAACATGCCTCCTCCAGTGGCAGTGGGGTCTGTTATGGACTGTTTGGACTGTGGCTTTGCACTCCCCAGGATGGCCCAGTGGGCAGGCCACCCACTGTATGGACTGTATGAACTGTGGCTTTGCACTCCCCAGGATGGCCCAGTGGGCAGGCCACCCACTGTATGGACTGTATGGACTGTGGCTTTGCACTCCCCAGGATGGCCCAGTGGGCAGGCCACCCACTGTATGGACTGTATGGACTGTGGCTTTGCACTCCCCAGGATGGCCCAGTGGTCATGGAGTCCCCTCGTGGATCTGGCGTCGTGTACTCAAGTGGCTGAGGTGCCCCCCCTTCCCTTCCCCCTGAGGTGCCTGTCCTATTTTCTTTCTGATGCCCCTGCAGTGTTCTCTCCGTGGAGTTCTTGTCGTGGGACTGGGCCTTGCCCCTTTGCACAGGACCCCTGTGGTCCACGGACAGTGGTTGGACTACATTTAGTAGCTGTATATATTTTGTACATTGTTTATTTATTTATTGGGATTACTGGTGTCCATATTTCAATATATCTGCCCGTTTATGATCTCTTCTTTTGGTCTTTGCATTATTTCGGGGGGGGGGTTTGTGGGTTGTGACAGTGATCTGTGGGAATGCATTGATGTGTGTGTTGTAGTGGGTATGGGTGGGTGGGTGTGTGCCGGTAATCTTTTCCCTCCCCTGTGTCGTAGGTGCAGTACTCACCGATGTCTTCCGCGCCGCCGGGCGTGCTCCTGGTATATGAGCAGGTATAGGAGTGCGGGGATGACCTGCAACTCGGGTTCCATACTGCCGGAATCTCGCGTGGAGTGCGTAGAGGTGAGCGTTTTCCCGTTCGTAGTCTGTTTCCGCCGTGTTTTTATCGGCGGTGCTCCCGCCCCGGAAAAGGTGGCGGATTGGTGGGTCGTGATAGGGTGGGCGGTACATTGTCTGCCGCCTGGCTGTTGGCGGGGACCGCCGCGCTGTTTGTTTGTTCCGCCGTGGCGGGCGGAGTGTTAATGCGGCGGGCTGTGTTGGCGGTTCCCGCCAGGGTCAGAATTGCATATTTTGGACCGCCGGCCTGTTGGCGGCTTGGCCGCCGCATTATCACCGACCGCCAGGGTCAGAATGAGGGCCATACTCTGACAGTCACTCTTACACCCAGCTACAGCCTCTAATAACTATTCTCACACCCAAAGAGGCAGCGGGCAACTTCCGCAGTGCATGCACAAAGGGCAATGCACAGAATCGGGTTGGGGGTAAGGGGGGTTTGCTGCAGGGACTAGCTGCAGGCCAGTTCTTGCAGGCAACACTTAATGCACAGGGAAGAAGAATATGCATGGTGCAAGGCTGGGTGCTTATAGGAGGTTGGCCTTAGGGCCTGGCCAAGCCCTGTGGGCAACCACAACCGTGCATGGCCAAAGGCCATGCCCTGCGGGCATGGATTCAAGTATAGCAATAAAAATTATTATACGTTAAAAAATCCAGAGAAATTCACAAAAAACCATAGGTTATAATTAGGTTCTGAATTCACTCGTACAAAACCATAGAAATTCGGCAGTTATAGTTCTTTCAAGTAAATAAAACTCTCGCCCTAATCCAACTATAACTTGCATCTTCAACCTGCACAGCTAATTACTGCGCATATTATATAATTGATGAATTATTCTATGCCATCTTTCATATTGTCACTGCAACCTTTGCAATAAAATTATTGATGAGACAACTATGAATGGTCAGGGCTTGAGTTATGGATATCTTAGGGCAAAATACATCCAATGAGGAGTCATAATGGTTCTGATGTCCCTTTTATTCGCTCCACAATGCTTCAGTCAATTCTTCTTATAGACAGTCTTTCATACACAATGATAATCGCTTCCTACAGTTAGCCAACATGTGTTGTGTTGCAGTGGGAGTCAGGCCTCTCACTTCCTCAGGCCTAAAAATCCCCTGTGCCAGGCATAAATGGCCAAAAAGGGCCATACCAAGTGAGTGAATGAAAAATTTACCTTAAAATAGGAATATATATGCACTTTCAAGAAAAACATTGTAATGTCATGGGGTCATACAAGTTTCAGCACCCTAAACAGTATAATAGTATGTAATCAATTACATAGACAATGTACACATAGACAATAATACCCTTCACTGAGATCAGTGCCAGCAGGGTGTTCTAATGCACAAATATATGTTGCCCTCCATACATACCACCTCTACAAAGAGAGGCAACACCATATGTGACTCAGCCATTAATAAATCCGGCAACAAATATAGAAATTCAATTAGACATACAGAATTATGACTGCCCAACCAACCAGAAAATAAAATGGAATTGAGTAACTGAACACAAAAAACTAGCATCTAGATACAATGTTAAATGTGGGAGCAGGTATCATTAAAACCAGCTCCAAAGTTCCATTGGCATGTTCATCATGTCCATATGAAAACTGCCCCTTTCTCAAAATCTTATTGGGTCTTTATGCACAGGGCATGGGCTCTTGACGTCATCTTAAAACTCCTTAAATACTGTGCTACTAATGAAAAAGTCTCAAGTAAAAGTAACAACGACTAGTAGCCATCATGAAACAGTGCATTTCCCAAAAAAATGATCTTCCTACTAAGAAGTCCACCTAAAGCTTGAATATACAGTATATTTGTGAATGTTGAGATGTTATATTGGTTTCACTGGTAATAATAAATAATTGAAATGGGTATATATTTTTTTTTTGTTAAGTTGCCTAATAATTATGCACAGTAATAGTCACCTGCACACACAGATATCCCCCTAACATAGCTAAAACTAAAAACAAACTAAAAACTACTTCTAAAAATATTCAGCTTTGATATTAATGAGTTTTTTGGGTTCATTGAGAACATGGTTGTTGTTCAATAATAAAATTAATCCTCAAAAATACAACTTGCCTAATAATTCTGCACTCCCTGTACAACCACTAAATAATATTTGGGGGATGAAAAGAAAGTTTCCTTGAAATACATATACAATCAAAGTATAATAAAGACCGGTAAAGAAAGAAACCCATATAACAAAGTTGATTTATTACCACAACAAAATCTTAGTATGTTGTCCACTGCCCATGTACACATATTACAATAACCACACTTATGAAAGCCTATAGTACTCTCCGATGGCCAGGATCTATTTGTTTTTGGAATGGGATAGGTGGGACTCATTATATTTTCTAGTGTCAAACCCCTACGAAAAGTAATACTGGGGTATGATGTGATATAAGGTTGAAGCAATGTGTCAGATGTAAGCAGATGCCAGTGTTTCCTCAAAATACTATGCAGTTTCCCAGATTCTTGGTGGAAACCAGTAATAAGTATTTTTTATCTACATTTTTTTCCTGCATCAACCTAAATAAAAAACAGGGCAGAGACACCTATATTGAATGTATTAACAATTCAAAAGATTAATGATACGATCAAGCTTTTGTCAATGATGGACTGTGAGGAAGACCCCTTTACTGTCAATAGACTACTTACGGACCTTGAACTCACCATGGACCAGAGTATAGATATTGGACTGTGGCTGAAAGGGACTCATGCTGACATGTAGGCACAAGGAATGTTGGCAACAGTGAGGGCACATAAATCAAGTCAATGGACATTCCCCACTTACCAAGGGAAAGTAGTGATCTATAACTGCATACGTGTAATACAATGTAAGCCCTGTCACATGTATGTTGGACACCTTCACATTACAGACTGCAGTGAGGCACCAGCACCCATGATATGTTGAACTAGCTTCTGGATGTCAGATTCCAACATACACAATGACCCAGACTGATAGAAATAGGATTGCTGGTTGGCTATGGTATGCCCCTAAGCCAGGCAGAACCTACCCACTCTCGGCAGGGTGAGGGAGTTACACACCCAATATAACCCCTGCTCACACCCTGGGTAGCTTGGCACAAGCAGTCAGGCCTATCCCGGAAGCAATGTGTAAAGAGATTGCACAACACACACAACACACGACACACTATCCCCACCACAAAGGAAACACCACACCAAGTTATATGAAAATAAACTGTATTGTGCACAACATCATTAGACCAAGCACATGTCAGAAATAATCTGCTACCCAAGCAGTTGTCATAACATTACACATTACTATTACTCTGCAAAAGCCAGCAGTAGTCACATGAAACATATAGATTACTAGTTATCCTGCAACATAGGCAGTAGTCAGGTTGTCACTATTACCATAAATGCACAGGTTGCAGTAAACATACCCTCAGGAAAGCCTAGGCATTATTATGGATGCACACGAAGTGAAAACATTCCCTATTAGGCACATGTCAGAATGAACATACTATCATGAAAGACTAGCAATCTAGCCTGTGAGGAAGGAAAGGATGGTGAAGTACGTAGAAAAATGTGCACATGAGGAACTTACCTGCTCCTCTAGTTTCACCATAGAGCTGTTCATACATGGGTATGACCTCAGTCACAAGACTCTCCAGCTCCTCTGGAGAGAAGGCATGGGCCCTATCACATGCTGGATGTGGTATGATTGCTCAAAGAGGTGATACACAGCAGTTCAGATGGTAAAGGTCTTGCTGGCAGCAGTGCAAGAAGTCAAGCAAGGGAATCTGCAGAACACGGCGGTCACGTCTGCTACGTACATGGTTGTCACCACTGGTGGACACAGCCATTGGCCCGCAACCGCCACTGACAACAACATTAGCCTATGGCTGTGCCCGCAGCAGTTGCAACTGCCTACCGACATGATGACTTCCACGAGCGGCCGTGGGCGGCTCCTAATGTCCAGTGGAGTAGGTAAGGCATCTGCCATTTTAGAGGCCTGATATGCGGTATTGGGCTTCATAAACTGTGTCAGACCTCTTAAACTGTTGTTTTGACCTCACATGCATGCTAATCGTGTCTTGTCATGTAGGTCCTACTACTCAAACACCTTTGTAGAATGTTTCAGGGCACAGATGTAATATTACAGTGGGGCACAGTCCAACCCATTAAAGGTCCATTTAGCGGTTAGGATACCCAGTCACATTTGGAGGGGCATGTGTGATGCACATCTTTGAGTTAGGTCCAGGGTTACATGTGACCCTTGGGTCATTAGCAGCTGTGATGTGTACTGGTTGCCATGTCCCTCCCTACTACATTGTCTTGTCACATGTTATCATCGACATGCATCATATATAAAGCTCGGGATACAATGACTAATGTCAGAACTCATTTCTTGGCGTATGTAGCTACCCAGGGAGAGGGAGGATGTGTCAACTACCTGTCTACCATCCGCTTCCAGACCTTCAGAGCATGGAAGAACAGCCCGCCATACTCCTATATCGTCTGAATCAGCAATATTAGTGGACTTATGTCATCAGTTGGAGCCAGATCTGATACCATCTAATAGTTATCCAACCAGTATACCACCCATTGTCCAGGTCATGTCAGTATTGCACTTCCTAGCCACAGGGTCCATCCAACATACTGTGGCCCTAGCTGCTGGAATGTCCCAAAGCATTTTCAGTCTGGTGTTGAAGGATGTCCTATTAGCAATGTTGAAATATATTGACAACTGCACCCAGTTTCCCAGACGTGAGGATTTAGCCCATGTGAAGGCTGACTTTTATAGTTTTGTATGTGGTGGGGGCTATTGATGGCCCACATGTTGGCTTGGTCCCACTGCATACCAATGAACAAGTATACTGCAACAAAAGGAACTTCTATTCCATCAACGTTCAAGTTGTATGTTTGGCAGACCTATACATTCCCTGGGGCTGTGCCAGGTCACCTGGTTCAGTCCATGATTCCTTCATTATGTGGAACTGCACGATCCCCAGTTGATGTCACTACTGTACCCAGAGAGAGCCTGGCTGTTTGCTAAGTCACATCTGTCCTGTTTGTGTGTGTGCAATGTCTGATGGCACAATTCTGTTGAGGGACTAATTGCTGCACATATGTCCCATTCCTAAACAGGAGACTCTGCATATCTAACCTGTCCATGGTTGTTGACGGCAGTAAGGAATCCATCAATGCCAGGGGTAGTCCACTTCAATGAGGCCCACGCAAGAACACAGCAGGTAGTGGAGCGGGCTTTGGGCTCCCGAAGGCCAGATTTTGCTGTCTGGAGCAGACTGGTGAAGCTCTCCTCAACTAACCCGAAAAAGTATGTAAGATCACTGTGGCATGCTGCATGCTCCACAACTTTGTCCTGCGGAGGAATATCCTGTACATCCCAGAGGAGGGGCAGCCTGCAATTACATTGGGTGAGACTCATGAAATGCAGAGTGAGTATGACAGTAGTTAAGAGGAGGGAGCTGAATTGCAAGAAATCACATCAATAACTACTTTTCTTGAGAATATGTATGTCATGCAACATAATGACTGTAACTGTACGAAGAACTGTAGTTGCTAGAATGTGTTATAGAGTATTTTTGTAAGAACTGGAGAGCTATTGTTCTGCAATGTTCAGCCAAGTGGTGCATGAAGGGTTTTGTTAGTCTATTACATATCCCAACCTTGATGTAGCTGCATCTTTTGTGCCAGTCTCATTGCAATGTTAGTTCCTTTCCAGATGCTTTCCATATGAATTGGGTAATATGAATTTTTAAAGCACATACCCCTTGTTTTGTCTTTGTCCAGGTACCTTCACCATGACATCCTCATGTGGGCATTTCAGAGCTGTGACATTGACAGGTTTCTGATGCTGTTGTGACAGTGGAAGTGCACATGGATTGTTCCAGATAATGTAGGTCACAGATTTGGGGTGTATGAGACCTGTGCCAGGCAACTTGGACAGTGTTTAGGTGGAAGGTCTGAAGTACAGATTATACTTGTTTAGTGCGCTGTGGTGGGCCAATTGCTTCATGTGTGTGATCATGTGGCCATTAAATCTGTTGTCATCATGTGCATGCAAGCCATTCACCCTTTGCATAGGCTATTCACTCTTCTTGCATGACCTGTATGTAGCTGTAGATATGTTTCATATTGCAGGCTACAGTTCCTGTGACAGAACACTGACATATGTTTGTGTCATACCAACGGATGCATGGTCATTGGATCAGGAGGTGCCTGCGATCAGGGACTGCTATACTGCCCTCTGTCTGTACCTTGGGGTATGTGATGTTGTATTGCTTTGGTGGGGTATGAGATAAGGCTCAAGCTGGTGTCACCATCCACTTTTCAGTTTGCGTATTTTACCGGACAATGTCTGACAAGGCCCTTCCTTCCGTGGTCTGGGAGGCTGCACCTTGGTCTGTGT